>NC_033797.1:74036926-74084715 GCF_001876935.1 Asparagus officinalis
GGCAGAAGTTGGGGCATATAAGCTCACTAAAACATCTGTGTTATGTGTATTTTACAATACTGGTTGACAATAGCCAGGAGCCACGTCATAGAGATCTAAAATCGAATGTCTGTCTTTATTTCCTATTGAACTTGATATCAGAAAAAAAGACCCAGTATGATTGGTTTTAAGTTTTAAGTTTTATGTACAGTAACTGTTAAGTACATGACATAATTTTTTGATAAGTTTAACTAGTAGTATCAGGCATATTATGATACATGACCGATGCTAAATTCCATGATAGTCACCGTGGTATTATGATATAAGTTTGTGTGAATGATTTAGGTATGGCATCAGATGTTCTTTGAAATTGTTCAACCTTCGTATTGTGGGTGCTCTTATATTAATATTCTTTGTTAAAGGTGTTTTTTATTTGTTTAATTATTCCTCTCGGTAGAGCCTCCTGCTTTTGAAGTTGTGCCATCTCTGAAGAGGTTGAAACAACGTGTGCTTGCAGCTAATCCGTAGAGTATAATGTTGTTTTCATGTACTTTGGATTACCATCAAAACTACACTCTCCAGACTAGTTTACACAACTACATTAAGTGTGGTGATCTTCCACTTGGATTGTCATCAAAATTTTAGTAGTGAAGGAGAGTACTTTGGGGTAGTGTATTGTATTTATCACTGCTCTAGATAAAATTGTTAACTGCTTTCTCTTCTTCAACTAGACAATGTAGTTAGTAACTTAATTAGCCAGGAGACTGAATTCATGCATTGCGTCGAGGTAAATATGAAGTTGAGAATTTCTTAATATTATTAACGATGTTGAGAATTTCTTACGATTATTAACGACGGACTATATACATGCTTTATGAGAGGTTGATTGGAAGGAATTAAGAAAGATCTAATGATATAGTTAACTTAACCGAGGAGATTAATCATAATGGAATGTAATTGAAGAATAGTGATATAATTAACTTAACCGAGGAGATTAATCACTAGGAGATTAACTTTTGCAAAGACATTGTATGCTCAGTGCTTGTGGAGTGACATTCATATGATCAAAGTGAAATAATATTTTTCTCCTTTTGCTTGTTGATTTCTGACATTCATTCTCCAACTAACAAACAGAAGAGTGTTGTACAGAAACCATGACCTAACCAGCTGCAATTCACTAGTGAAAGTGATGTGATATTTTGACATGTGCACAATATATCAGCGATCATTTTGTTTGCCAAAAAAAAAACATAAATCACAAATTGGCTACGCAGAAGAAGAGATGATCCAAATTGCCCCCTTTGAAACTTTTACTTACATTCAGGTACACTGAGTTTTCTGTTATTACACATGTGACCTCGGAGTTTGTGATTCTATACGAGTAAACATGAGACTACTAATCATAACTAGAATATTTTGTATAATACCAAATTGTCATTTTAGCATTATTTCAAAAAAGATATTAATTCCTCGTGTCTCAATTAAATTACATATTAGCGCTTCAAACCTTTGAAATTGCTTAGAAGGTAAATAACGCGAAAAATATATTAATGAGGTGATTAGTTATAAATTTTCAGTAAGGGTGAAAGTGGTATTTTTTAAAAAATAATAAGATTAATCTCCTTAGCCCTTCTTCATTTGCCAAACACAAAAGACGTAACCCCTTGTCTTAACTATCGAATCCAAACAGAATAAGATTATTTTTAACCCTTCACGATGGATTAACTAAGTTAACCCTTCTCCTTAATGCATCTTCCTTGACCCTTTGCCAAACGCAGCCTAAGGGGGTAAACAAGAAAATAAAACAAATATCTACACAATCAATTTATAACCCTACAATTCTTTCTAATCTCTCCATCACTTCCAGTGAGCACCCCAATCTTACCCATCTTTACCATCGCCTGAGAGAACTTGCTCTTCCAAAGGCCCCCATTAAACGCGTTCGCCCTCACTTGGCTTGACGTCCCGCTATCCGATCCTAAACTCTGGTCGGAGGTGAAAAGCCCACGATTGGCGATGATGTTGTTGTAGTAGCTGGCGTCAAAGCGCGTAGGTGATCCGGGGTCCATTGGAACAACGAGGCTCGTGTCATTGCTCCCTTGTGGGCATTGACGCTTAAGGAATGCGGCATATGTTGGGTCGAGGGTTGGGTCTTGGCTCACAGTTGAGTTGAAACTGTAGAGCCTGTTACTGAATGATGTACAGTGAGACCGACCAAGTGTATGTGCACCTGTGTGCATATGTAAACGTAACCATAATTAGTAACGGATCATAAAATCTTTGTGGGGGAATTTGATGAAGTACTTAAAAAATACTATTTTATCTTTTTTTTTAGCGAATGGATATCTTTTGTAACTGAGCATGAATTTTCACATTTTCCTTGGTGCATGACAAGTTAAAGCTGAATTTTCCTTGCTACATGACAAGTCACGGTTGAAGGTTCTAATTTGGATATTAAATAAAAAACTTTCATGTGAGCTTTATTGCGAACAAAATTCGATGTGTTATAACAAATTCATTTATAAAAGTCATCGCGTATTTCATTTGCTTTTCTTTTCAGTAATTACCAGAAAGTGTGACCATCTCATCTTGAGTGAGCCCCTTATTGGCAAAGCTTTGAGTGAGTTGGCTGACACCAAGGCTCGGACCAGGGAGATTGGTGAAGGTGTCTGAAGACAAAGAAACTCTTCCATCTCTTCTTCCAGCTGGCACCTGATATCTAAATCCACCAGTCTACACAGTAATTACCAAATTAAGAAATTATTAGTACTATAGGGACAATAAAATCTTCAAAATTTGTACGAGATAGATATAAGACCCCTTATATGAGTTGAGAATAAGACATGTACTACATATATAGTTTAAACATTTGGATTAATTTGATTCATCTAAGGCTCGATTTATTCCTGAAAATTTTAAAAGGCAATTTGTAGGCTTACCCAAGCAACGCTGTCTCTAGCAGCGAAAGCAAGTATATCAGCACAAGACACAACTCCGCTACATGCAGCCTCGAGTCTAGTCTTTGCGTTGTCGATCACTTCAAAACCTCGAAGGCTGGGATTATTGATTGGAGAGTCTTTTTCTGCGGTGTTCGATGACGTTGAGTCAATGAGAACAGACCCGTCGCATCCCTACAAAACCACAATGCTTAAATTGGTTAGCAAAAGGAATTGTACCACAATCTTCTTATCTCGTACATATATATATATATATATATATATATGTGTCACTTCGCCTAAATGTGAAGGTTGACCCACGAAATTAAACATTCCATAAAGCTAGGATTGATGCTTTGCATCTATATGATCTAAAAACTTAAGAGCGTATTAGCTAGTTTTATAAATAAAGAAATGATTAGCTGTAACAGTTCCAAAGCGCACACTAGTTTTTATAAACTATTCTTCACTGATCATGCATTCTCATATTATTTTACGCGTTCAGAACGTTGTATTGAAAGGTACGAAAATTGTTGAATTTATACATGCAACTAACTTATATATGCATGTACGTTGTGAATTACGCTTATTGATATAAACCACTAGATGGCTAAAACACTTTAAAGTACTATTTCTTCAATATTTGTGAAGTTTTCTCACCCTAACAAAACAATCATGAAAGTGCATCCTCACAAGCCCAGCACCAAGACCGGCATTACCACTAAGCGCCCGCTGCACCTCACTCCTCACAATGAACTCAGCTTGAGGACATGTGTTTGCGTAGAACCCTACTTGAAGCTGAGCCTTGAGCCTAACACTCAAGCTCAGAATCACAACCAGAGCAATCGTCACTTCTCTCTGTAACCTCATTCTTCTCTCTCTCTCTCTCTCTCTCTCTCTCTCTCTCTCTCTCTCTAACTCTCTAACTCGATATTATACCCAAATGATATTATCTCCACAAATATTGCCTTGAGCACAATAAACCTTACTCAATAACTATTTATACACTTGAAAACTAGCTAACGCAGTTTGCATGGTGGTGGGCTCACACGCATTTGAATGTTATAATCGAGACGAGTTCAGCTCCGATTGCATTATTTAACTTGTAGAGATCAAAACGGGCACATCCACTTGAGTTGATGCCAACCAAGATTCAAGTTGAACTCCACGAATAGATAATTAGAGAGGAAATGAAGTATTTGCAAATAGATAAAATTTGATTGTAACTTTTAGCACACGATATTTGACTAAATGAGCACGGAGAGTCACGGGTTTTGGTGGCTTATTTGAAGTCCCGGGCAAGGGGACTGAGTAGGGGGAGACTTGAAGAGAGAATGGACAAAACTTGTGGGGTTCGTTCGGACCTATTTAGGCAATACTGCGTCCGCAAACTTTGACTTGCAAAGAGAAGAGGTTTATACTGTACATGGCATTGAACAATTCTAAAGCCAACCAAAAATAATGTTGAGTTCGTGATGACTCAAATCAGTTAAGAAGCAGGATTGGGTTTGGACTCTAATTAGGATTAGTTATACTATTCTAATTAGAACTTGATTGACGGAATTAATTGAATTGGAAAATCCAATTAGGATTTAAGTTAGAGTTCTAATAGGATTGAGGAAAATAAATCTCTATATATATTGTATCAATCCATGGGTTTAGCAACAAGAAAAAAGAGAGATCTATATTCCACCGTCGTTAGGGGTGTGTAGTTTCAATCTCTTGTAAACTCTTCTCAAAAGAAATAAGATCTTCCCCATTCTCCCCGTGGATGTACACAGATCATCTTGATCACGTTAAATATTGTTGTTTACTGTTTGTCTTGATTGCTTGGTAGATTTGGGGTTTCTTGATTGTTTAAGTTTTATCTTCCGCGGCTTACGTACTACAACAATTGGTATCAGAGCTACTATGGCGATCAAGACGACAGCGACCAAGTTTAAGGTGGAAAAATTTGACTAAAAGTTATATTTTCTCTTGTGGAAGATGCGCATCACGACATTACTCGTGAAGGAAGGGGTCCACTGATCTCTAGACGGTTTTGAGAAGAAGTCATCCACTTTGGATGAAGATGAGTGGAAAAATATGGATGTCTACACGTACAAAGGCTACGATTATCCTATGCTTGTCAGATGAGGTGCTCTACAACGTTATGAACGAGAGCATGACTGTAGCTATGTGGTGCATGTTGGAAAGCTTGTATATGATGAAAAGTTTGTCAAATAAACTCTTCAAAAAGAAGTAGCTCTATGAATTTCGGATGAAGGAAGGTACGCCTATTCTGCAACACTTGAACATCTTCAATAGAATTATTGGCGATTTGTTGGCTCTTTAGGTGAAGCTAGAAGAAGAAGATCAAGGTCTTCTGTTGCTGTGTTCACTTCCTCTCAGCTACAATCACTTGGCGACTACCATCAGGTATGGGAAGGAGACTTTAGAGTTGGAGGATGTCATCTCGGTGCTTCAGAATAATGAACTCATCAGGAAGACGGACACCATGGAGGAATCTTTAGGTCTAGTGACCAATGTAAAGAAAGGGAAGTCGAAGGTCAAGGAGCCGGTCAAAGCTCAATGAAATTCTAGTTATGTCGTCTGTTTTTGGTGCAAACGACCATGTCACTTCAAGAAGGATTGCAAGTCGTACAAGAAGTACTTGAAGAAACAGGATGGTAGGACTGATAGCACTAAGGGTTAGGATAACCATACGGGTGTCGTAGAAGATCTTTGTGATGTATTGACTGTGAAGTCAGATACGGGCAAGTATACTAATGATTGGTTACTTGATTTAGGATGCACATATCACATGTACCTAAGGAGGGAGTGGTTCAGCACTTACATGCCTATTTCTGGAGGAATAGTTCTCAAGGGGAATAATGCTATGTCGGATTGTTGGCATTAGGAACGTCAGGATGAATATGCACGATGGACAGGAAAGGACTCTCTCCAATGTTCGGTATGTTCCGGACTTAAAGAAAAATCTTCTTTCGCTGGAAGCTCTTGAGGCTCAAGGGTGCAAGTTCAGTGGTGAAGGTAGAGCTATCACAGTCACTAGGGGCCTTACTGTTGTTCTGAAAGGGGAGCGCACAAGGAACTTGTACAGACTGGTAGGAAGCGTCATTGAGGGTGAGGTTTCAGCCACAGCAGAGAAGACTGATCGGTTGCGACTTTGGCACATGCGTCTAGGACACATGAGTGGAAGGGGTCTACAAGTACTCCACAGAAAGGGCGTGCTTTCAAGAATAACTCAATGCAAACTTAACTTTTGTAAGTATTGTGTTATGGGAAAGCAGCGTAGAGTATCTTTCTCTACTTCGCAGCATAAGTCTAAGGGGTTACAGAGCTATTCCTGAAAGCACGCCCTTGCCGTGGAATACTTGTAGACCCCTTTCACTCATGTGTCCTAGACGCATGTGCAAATGTCTCGATCGATCAATCTTCTCTACTGCGGCTAAAACCTCGCCCTCAATGACGCTTCCTACCAGTCTGTACAAGTTTCTCATGTACTCCTCTTTCAGAATAGCAATAGCGCCCTTGGTGACTGTGATAGCTCTACCTTTACCACTGAACTTGCACCCTTGAGCCTCAAGAGCTCCCAGCGAAAGAAGATTTTTCTTTAAGTCTGGAACATAGTGAACATTAGAGAGAGTCCTTTCTTGTTCATCGTGCATCTTCATCCTGACGTTCCTAATGACAACAATTCGACACACTGCATCATTACCCATGAGAACCGATCCTCCAGAAACAGACCTGTAAGTGATGAACCACTCCCTCCTTGGGCACATGTGATATGTTCATCCTGAATCAAGTAACCAATCATTGGTATACTTGCCCGTACCTGACTCTGCAGTCAGTACTTCATAGAGATCTTCTACGACACAAGCATGGTTATCCTTACCCTTAGTGTTGTCAGTCTCACCATCCTCTTTCTTCAAGTACTCCTTGTACAACTTGCAATTCTTCTTGAAGTGACCTGGTCGTTTGCACTAAAAATAGAAAACAGAACAAAAATTTCCTTGAGCCTTGTTCAGCTTCTTGCCCTTCGACTTCCCTTTCTTTACATTGGCCACTAGACCTAAAGATTCCTCCATGGTGTCCGTCTTCTTGATGAGTTCATTATTATGAAGCATCGAGATGACATCCTCCAACTCCAAAGTCTCCTTCTCATACATGATGGTAGTCGACAAAATACAACATTGCCGACGAAACAAAAACGTCGGCAAATGTTTAAAAAACGTCGGGAAAAATATTTCCCGACGAAAAATACAGCATCGCTAACGCGTCGCCAAAAGTGCGTCAAGGAATGTATTTGGCGACGCAAATACACTGCGTCGCCAAAAGTACACTTTTGGCGACGCGACATGCGTCGGGAAAAGTACATCTTTTAGCGACGCATATTATTGTGCGTCGGTAAAAGCATGCTAAATTTTTCCATATGTGTAATGGCGTCGGGAAATCTTGCACTTTTGGCGACGTACTCAACGTCGGCAAAGGGCAATGCGTCGGTAAAAATATACTTTTAGCGACGCGGAACGGAGCGTCGCTAAAAAGCTTATCTTTGGTGACGCATGATTTGCGTCAGCAAAAGTGTAGCTTTTAGCGACGCAGAATAAAGCGTCGCTAAAAGCTACACTTTTGCCGACGCAAATCATGCGTCGCCAAAGATAAGCTTTTTAGCGACGCTCCGTTCCACGTCGCTAAAAGTATATTTTTACCGACGCAAGATTGCGTCGCCAAAAGATATTACTTTTATTGAAATATAACGTCGGCAAAAGTGTTACTTTTATTGACGCTTATCAACACTAATTTGCATCGCTAAAAATAATATATTTTCTATCAAATACAAGCTTACACTGAATCTGAACATCCACAAAAAATTTGATCCCATTCACATCAACATAAAAGTCTATTTTTTTCATTTCCCCTTGAGCGCTAAAAACGTTAATTTACAAACTTCCTCTTTCATATCCAAGTACATAAAGTCTCTCAAAAACATATTACATCAAGAAAACTAGAAACAACAATATCAAATTTGTATCATTAATTACAAAGAACAAATGGATTTGAGGAAGAACATGGCCCAGTTTAGATAGTGCATCTGCAACAGTGTTGGCCTCTCGCATACAGTGTAGGACAGGAACTTGGTAGGAATGTCAGAAGCCCCATCAGCCTGACCACATTTGTTATATCGGCTGGACCAACCAAGCAGAAAAACCAAGGATACATCATTTGTCCTCTGAAGTATGTGGTTCCGTCTCTTGTATATTTGTCTTCGTTGTCGGCCTCCATGGATCCTCCTCCTTGTATCTGAGATACTGATGCTTCTATTTCTGTGAAATTTTATGAGCAAATCACCAAATAATACCAAAAGTAAATTGTACACTGCAACAATCACAGAGCACTTGCAATAGCAGCTTTGCCTGCTTTGCATGGTGAACTTAGTACAATTCAGTAATAAATCGATTACTCAAATGATATTCATGATCTCAGAAGGAAAGAACTTAGTACATATTTAATCTTTAGCTGCTTTCTACAGTGATGCTCTTCCTAGTTTTGCGAAATATAGTCAGTAACTAACCAAACAATACCGAGAATTGCACGGTGCGTACAACAATAACAGAGGCACAGAGCTTTTACAAGTTGCATCATGGCTTGTTTTTACAGGGTGAAGAGCTGCTAGTGACTGATGATAGTAAAGAATAAGTGTCAATTCATGAAACCAATTGGGCAAATCATATTCATAATCATGATCTCTAAATGAATAATTTAAAATCTATATTGCTTGGTACACTACAAACAGCTTGACCATTTCATTTTTCTTTTTCAACAATGAATAAGTCAAGATATATAAAACTATAACAAGCTGAATGACTTCCAAAATGAAAAATAAGGATATATATATACGAGTTTATAAGCTACCTCTCACAAGAGAGACAAGAGATGGACGTGCAAACTCTTGGTAGCAGATGTGGGGAATTGCACATAATGAAATGAAATGAAATGAAGCTAATGTGGGGAATGCGACAAATGATGCGATCACTATCTCAGTTCTGATGTTCTTCACATAATGAAATGAAATTCATGAATTTCATGTATCCTTGATTCTAAGAATTGTGAAGTTACCAACTTTGTCCGGACATGAAGCTAATGTGGGGAATTGCACATATGAAGAAAGCTTTAGCCTGCATTTCATCACTTTTAATTGTTTTCAAATACTTCGTGTTATACAAAATAAGTAAACTAATTAGTGAACATATATTGTAATTTCATTAAATGAGTGTACTGAGGAAAAGCTTGAACAACTAAACAAGGAAAATTATTCTACTTCATATCTAAAGTAGAATAATTTATTTTGGTAACATGCTCAATATTTGCAGAAAATATTTTAGAAACCGTGCTTTGCACGTATCTAAATACTAGTAAGTCTAATAATGAAAAATTAAATGCAAGTCTGACCTCATCTACATGAGAAATCTCTACTACCACCGCTCGCTGCAGGCTGGCTACGTGCCAATAACTAATGCACTAAAGCCTCAAGATCAGCAGTCTTCTGGGCTTGTACGTTCATCTGCTCAGCTTGTGTGTTCATCTGCTCAGCTTGTGCATTCATCTGCTCGGCTTGTGAGGCAATCTGTTCGGCTTGTGAGGCAATCTGTTCGGCTTGCACAGCTACTGTCTCCTTTAAAGCCACGACCTCAGCATCTCACTCAGCTGACTTTTGCAAGAGACCTGGTAGATGAACTCCCTCGAAGGTGGATCCCATACCCCTTCAGGTAACCTGGCCTCCTTCCAAGTACCTCAATGGAGATCTCAAACTCATTCATCGGGGATGTAACTTCGGGCTGAGATTGTTCGATAGTCTTGTTGACTAATCGCTCCTGTCATTTTTAAAGATGTAAAATCCATATCATTAATGAATAGATATAAGTTTTTTTATAGATTGATTTAACAAAAGTAAATTTATAAGTTTTTTATAGATTGATTTAACAAAAGTAAATTGGACATACGTACATAGGTATCTTGTGCTTTCTCGTTTACCCATACTTTCCTTTTTTTTTGGTAGGGGTTTCCTTGTAAAATTCCGGAAAAGAGGGAGCTTGCCCATCATTTTTTGATTTCTGTAATTTAATAAATTTATCATTATGGTTGTTAATAACTATTTATAGTCTATTTATTTAAAAAGTAAAAACTTATAAAGCAAAACTTACGATTAGTAACATCGCTGCTGCAAATGATCGGGAACCAGATATATGATTGTAGGGCAACTTTGATCGACTCACCTTCGCTTTATCAGATTTTGTCTAATGACCAATATAAAATATATTATTAAAATATATAACAACAGGATTCCAAAATTAACATGACAATTTAATAAAGTGATTTGAGATCTATACCTTCCATTCTTCAGTTTCCCACACATCGATCATCGATACCCAATCATTAGGCTCCACACGCTTCGGTGGATGGTTCTTGGGATCAGGTACTCCCTTCTCTATTAAACCAAGATAATAGGCGTGCAACTCATGCTTCCAATTTCTATATATACTCCGACACTTTTTCTTTATGGAATCTTGGATGACTAGGTCGTTCTCATAGTCCCCGACATCAAATCTTTGCTACATGTACAGTTAAGCATGAATATACATATAAGCATTAATATATCTTTGCTACAAGTACAGTTAAGCATGAATATTCATCATCCCCTTGCTTCAACAAGAAAAAAGGAATGCAAAAAGGTAAAACAAAGTGTAAATGTTCAAATTCGAATCTTAAATCTGATAAGATTTGAACACCAAGTATCTTTGCACTTCATAACAAGACAAATATATATATTAGATACCAACGACCCTTAACATCAATGACTTTTGGGAGAAATAATATACAGCTGACAGCCATTTTAACCTTGCACCCGTAGAGAATCAAGATAATAGAGATCAAGCCAAGCAAATGGATTGTATTATTATTATTATTAGTATTATTAAGGAGTTGGTTTTATCTAATTATTATTATGTATCCACCATTTGATGTTTCCAATAACAATGAAAGGCTTGTACAGCGTCGAAAGAACAAAAACATGATTCCAGAAGAAATAGAAAGATTGTATGTGGATGTCATTTGTCTATAATGAACTCATGAGGCCAAGTTTACTGGATAAAAGAAATCCTGAGTGGCGCAAATAAGAAACAAACAAAGCTATCTAAAAGCTACATCAAATGATGTGAACAGGTCACCAGTTAGATGTTATTATACCACTATCATAAATTGGTCTGGTAATAATAACAACAACAATGATGATGAGGCCTCATTCCCTCTCAAATGAACATCTGAATCAATTGCACCACTATTGTTCGTCTAAACAACTGGTCTTAAACTTGACCACCTCCATTTGCAATCGGGGTAAAGAACGTTTAACCAAATAATTGACCGATGCATAATACAAAAGGCGTAAACTAAATGATGGATACTGTTTTGTGCATTGGTCTAGATTATCTCAGAACAGGCTAGATGTTGAAGAATCTAGGCCCAGATTCATACTCCCCCTCCGGATAACACTGTAAATACCGGATAACAGCAACATGATTAAAGAATGATTAAAAAAATACCCGAACTCTCGTAATGATCGCCTCTCGAATCCCAGCATCAATATTGTCCCAACCACAATTGCGAACCGGTGCAGATGTTCGGATCTCCTTACCAATCTCATTCGCGAGGGATGTCGCATGCTCCCCCTCCGGTGCTCCACTCGAGGAAGGGATCGGAACTGAAATCGCATGACCCAATTGTCTCACCAATCTCTCTGTCCCCTTCCCTCGTGTTGCACCGCGTACATTTCTACGGGCCGATGGTACCGATCCTACATAAAATGCAAAGTTAATTGAATTAAATTTTATATCTAATATAAAGGAAAGGTGAATCTGATATGTAAATAATGATATATTAATACCTACGCTGCTCCCGATCGTTTGAGGGCTTTCTAGTTGGTCGGGTTGGGCAATTGATGATGGCTCGGGGTAGGGCAGCTCGCTACGGGTACACTGGGGTGGCTGGTTCGAAGCAACCAAAATCCTCATCTCGGGCACAGAAGTCGATGGTGTAACATTTTTGGACCTGCGTCCTGGAGCCATACGTGTTACCTGTTATAATTGAGTAAAATGAATTATTAGTACACATAATGAAAAGAAATTAATAACAAATAATAATAAGTAATGATAAGGACAAGTAATTACAAGTAACAATTAATGACAATACACAAATAGATATTACCTCTTCTAAATCATCATTGTCATCTTCACTCGATGAGCTAAGCAAATTATCATCCATAGACGGTTGGTACTCATCATCATCCTCACAAACCTTTTTTTTACTACCTTTACTTTTCCTCTCATGCATTGGCAACGTCCTGGAAATTGTTTGTGAAAGTGGTGGTATTCCCAAAGCTCTCATTCTTTCTATATTCTCATCTAAACAGTAAACTTGGATTTCTTGATTGATTGAGAAGAAGAGCAGCAATGGGGTATATATAGCACCCCATTACAACAGCTAAAAATAAGAAAAAGACCAAAAAGCCCATTTGAAAAACTAGCCGTTAGGCTCAGTTTGTCAGCTCTTCGGTCGACCGGTACGGTCGACCGATTAGTTCAAAAACCCTGAGAAAACATGTTTTGAGGCTGACGGTCGACCGACGCAAATTTCGGTCGACCGAATGGAAATTTCGGTCGACCGACGTAAATTCCGGTCGACCGGAAAAACATTAGAAAGTTTCTCAGAAACCAGACAGCCGTCGGTCGACCGTATCGGTCGACCGAAATCTGACATGGGCAGAAAACAGGTTTTGGGCAGTTTTTGGAAATTCGTTAAAAATATCAATTCATATCCAAAAATAGTGAAACTTTGGGGAAAGTTTATAAATGATGAAATGAACATGTTTGAAAAGGAATTTTTGGAAAAACAAATTTCGTTTGTGAAAACTACCTGTTTTTGAAAAATGCTTAGAAAACCTGTATTTTTATGAAAGTGAAATTTGAAATAGGACTTGTAAATATTCATATATGTATTGTGCATAAATTATATGTATATAGCAAAGCGTGAGAGAGCTGTAAACAAGAGATAAAGATATTTTAACAATGTTTTAAGAAAAATCATCTATATGATATAAAACGTCAAAAATCGTGTTAAGTGTATATATATTGAGCTTAGATATCATCATACCATATATGTAAGTAAACTAAACAAGTACCTAGGTAAATCCACGCAGATGAACTTGAATCTTTAACGTTGTGTTGAAATACCTGAAAAGAGAACATAAACACAAAACACTGGAAAAACTTATTAGTAATAAATTGTTTGTCAAATCATCATCAAAACTATAGGGTCAACAATCTCCCCCTTTTTGATGATGGCAAACAATTTATACAAGAGTATGAAGAATGCACTGATAATCCACATATAAGCCAAAACAAGAATAAGTTATACATGACCATATGTAAAAGTCATATATGACCATATATAACAGAAATTAATTTGTAACCTATAAGTGGTATTTTCTCCCCCTTTGACAACATCAAAAAGAGGGAAAAATGAAAGATAGGAGCAATGCTCCCCCTGTTTATTAGCATAGATAAAAGAAGTAAAGAAATTTATGTCAAAAAACTCCCCCTGTCAAATAGACTAGATGACATACAGGAGCTAAACTGACAACGATCCACCAACCGTATGCATAATAAAAAATATGTAAGAAACAAAACATGGGTATTATCTTAACCATGCATTGATCACAAAATGAGAAACTGGCATAAGCAATTTACAAATCATCATTTAGGCATCACAAAAATGATAAACCATGCATTGATGCATAAAAAAGGAAAAACTTAAATATCACATAGGCAACTTATGATAAGCAACTATTTGCTGCACACCAAAACATGAGTGTTGTTTCAACAAAGCAGTGATTCATAAAAGAAATAAACTGAACATGATGAATCACAAATAACATCATATAGACATTAAAGGCAGCATACATATAGGTTGTCCACGGAATAGTGAGTCATACATAAAACGTCACACAAAACCATACATAGTTGTTCCACAAAGCACCAAAGCATCATAGAGTTATACACTCAAATAAAAACAGAGTTATCAAGTTTTACAACCCAGTAGAGAGCATCAAAGACAAACAACATATAAAGAAACTCAATTAGTCATCACCTCCTCCAACATCATCATGATCACCATCATCACTACCATTATCATCACCATCTCCACTACCATCATCATCTGAGCCACCAGCAGAATCCTCACTAGAATCAGACTCAGACTTTGAAGGGATCCCGAGAGACTGACGCTGGTATGAAAGAATAGTCCTAACATCCTTCTGAATAGATGTGACACGAGTCTCAAGGCGATCAAGACGGTCACAAATCTCAGAAGTGGAAGAAGTGGAAGAGGTCGAGGCTCTAGAACGGGAGTGAGAAGATGGTGTGGAGTCAAGAGATATTTGCATTCTGGAAAGGGAAACTTTATCAAAGAAATCTCTTGTGGATTCAACCTTAGGTTCATTTGTAAGGTCAACATTGAAATGTTGAAAAATGAGAGTGAAAAAGGAACCAAAGGGTAGAAACTTGGTGTGTTTAGATGCCATGTTATTGATAAAGATAGTAGCCCAATCAACTTTGATTTTAGCAAAGATGGCATAAACAGCATTAATCTTGTCGGAGGCGAAGTGATCAAAACTTCCAGTCTTAGGAATCAAATTTTGAGCAACAATTCGGGCAATGAGTCTAGCAATGGGATTCAGAGAATTGTTGTTCATTGGATATGAGCATCCGGGCGTAAACATGAGTGGGTTAACATCTGGATTACCAACATCAACAGACATGAGATGAATGTCACTTGTTGGGATATTAAGAATCCCCGCAAGTTCGTTGGCAGAGAAGGTAATTTCAACATTTTTTACTGATGATGTAATGGTTAAACTACCATCAGCAGAAGATGTTGTGGACAGGTTTGCATAAAACAGATAAACAAGAAATGGATAATAAGGAACTTTAAGACTTTCATCAAACAATATATCCAACCCAACATTATGAAGAATAGACTGAGTGTTATAGATGGCCAGTTCAGGATACTTGATATACCTAGTTGGGAGAATCTTTAGTTTACACAGTTCCCTATATTTCCTAACAAGAGGTTTAAACAGCAAATAATCCTCATAATGTGAGGCTTTTACAGAGGAAGAACTAGATTCGGGTTTGGACCTCTTTTTAGGGGGCTTGGGAGGCATGATTAGTTAGGGTTTTGAAAAGATTAGAGAGATTTTTCAATATCCTGTAAACAAAAACCAATATAGACTAAGTTAACAAAAAGCCCTAGAATTAAAAACCCTAGATGAGAGAGTAGATGTAAGAACTCAGAAATCAAAAAGTGAGGGAAGAAGTTACCCATAAAACAGATGAGAGACAGCGGTCGAATCGAAGCGGGCGACCGAAAACAGAAATTGAAGAAACCCTAGATTTCGATTTCAGAAAGGGAGGAAGAAGAGGGATCGGGTGTTTTGAGAGATGAGCCAGCGGTGGAGATTGATAGGATGGTAGATCAAGGGTAATGAAGAGTTCGGGTCTAAACAAATACCCAATAAAAACCGAAACCCATTAAAAAGAAAACCTCGCTGCTGTAGGAGTTTAAATTCGGTCGACCGACGCGGTCGACCGGAAAGCTTACAGATAACCGTCGGTCGACCGGGTCGGTCGACCGAAAGGAAATACAAGGCAGGTACACATAAAATTGGTTTTTGAGATGTTTTTCACTATAAACCCTTTTGGAAATATGTTTTGCTATCTACTAAAAGTTTTATAAGATATATATGAGTAATTTTTGTTTATTATAAATACATAAATAATTTATTTTGACATAAGGAATATGATTTGTCATTCAAAGCCCAAAAAAAAATTTTCAAAACAAAAACAAAACAAAAAAACAAATCATTAAAAAATACTATATAAGTCTTTTTGGTACCCATATCATTTTGGTACCACTAGAACTTGGGACATGACCCCTATCATTTAAATCCAAGGCCCTAGGGTTATGAACCCGTTTAGGCGTGTTTTGTGCACCAATACGATCAAAGCAAAAATTGTAAACGTGACCCATACGATTGCAATTTGTGCAATGTAGAGGTTTGAATGGTTTACGTTGACCGAAATGGAATGCACGTGGTTTATTTGCAAAAATAGATTTTCCTTTGTAATTATTTTGCAAGCAAAACTTTCTTTTCAAATCAAAGCAAAACATGGCCAAATGACCAACACGACCACAATAATCACATTTGTACACATAAGCATGTTTATGATTTACACTATGTGTGTGTACATGAGTATGTGATGATGAAGCTTGATGAGATGCACAATCATGTGTAGGCTTGTCAATTTTTGGTGCATTATGACAAAATTGAGCTAAATGGCCTTTAAGCCCGCAAGTAGAACATTTGTGAATTTTGTCATACATATGTGCATAGTGAATAGGTTTCTTGAAAGACTTAATATTAACCTTTGCACATAGGTCCATAAGCTTTTTATTATTAGCAATACAAGTATTTAGTGTTGAATCTAAGGTAGATATTCTTTTTCTCATTTGATTCAACTCATCATTGTGCATACAAGTATTGCTACTAGAAGTAGGATAAACAAGATTACTCATCATAGATTTTAACTTATCTACTTCTAACATAGCATCACGTTTTTCATGAAGCAAACTAGCATTTTCAATTTTCAAATTTTCATTGCATTCTTTAAGAATTAATTTGCAATAAAATTGAACTTAGTAGCTAGTGTTTCATGAATAGATTTTATATTAACATACTTACTTTTTACATCAATATAGCTATTGTGTAATTTTTCAAACTCAAGAGCAAGTTCATCAAAAGTAATAATATCATCGTTATCGCATACCTCACTAGGGTTACTACCTAGTGGTGTTGTACATGGGGATGAGGCTTCCTTAGAGCTCAAAGCGGGATTTTCCAACGCTTGTTGAATAGCCTCCAATTTTCCTTCATGTGCTTCAATAAGTTTCCATAAAGCATAAGCACTATCAAAATTAGCAAGTTTGTTAGAAAACGATGAGTGAAAAGCGCTAATCAAAAATCCTAGCAAAAGCTTGTTCATGTTAAACAATCTTTTATCATTGTCACACCATTTGGATTTTTCGAAGATGGGAATAACATAACCATCCTCAATAATTTCCCACAAATCAAATTGATTAGATTGAACGAAAAGTTTGAATCTAATGCGCCATTGAGCGTAGGGGAAAATATCCAAACGAGGAGCAATATTAATGGCATATCCTAAGCAAGATGAATCATTCATATCCATAGAGATGAAATGCAAGAAGCACAATTAATCAAAAACTGTTTAAAGGTTTGATCGTTCAATTTGTGGACCTCTCGTTCATGGAACGAATCGAGAGGGGATTTTGGCTTTGGTCCTAACTGTTTAAAGGTTTGACCAAGATGGGAATTTGAGACGATCCTAACTGTTTAAAGGTTTGATCGTTCAATTTGTGGACCTCTCGTTCATGGAACGAATCGAGAGGGGATTTTGGCTTTGGTCCTAACTGTTTAAAGGTTTGACCAAGATGGGAATTTGAGACGATCCTAACTGTTTAAAGGTTTGATCGTTCAATTTGTGGACCTCTCGTTCATGGAACGAATCGAGAGGGGATTTTGGCTTTGGTCCTAACTGTTTAAAGGTTTGACCAAGATGGGAATTTGAGACGATCCTAACTGTTTAAAGGTTTGATCGTTCAATTTGTGGACCTCTCGTTCATGGAACGAATCGAGAGGGGATTTTGGCTTTGGTCCTAACTGTTTAAAGGTTTGACCAAGATGGGAATTTGAGACGATCCTAACTGTTTAAAGGTTTGATCGTTCAATTTGTGGACCTCTCGTTCATGGAACGAATCGAGAGGGGATTTTGGCTTTGGTCCTAACTGTTTAAAGGTTTGACCAAGATGGGAATTTGAGACGATCCTAACTGTTTAAAGGTTTGATCGTTCAATTTGTGGACCTCTCGTTCATGGAACGAATCGAGAGGGGATTTTGGCTTTGGTCCTAACTGTTTAAAGGTTTGACCAAGATGGGAATTTGAGACGATCCTAACTGTTTAAAGGTTTGATCGTTCAATTTGTGGACCTCTCGTTCATGGAACGAATCGAGAGGGGATTTTGGCTTTGGTCCTAACTGTTTAAAGGTTTGACCAAGATGGGAATTTGAGACGATCCTAACTGTTTAAAGGTTTGATCGTTCAATTTGTGGACCTCTCGTTCATGGAACGAATCGAGAGGGGATTTTGGCTTTGGTCCTAACTGTTTAAAGGTTTGACCAAGATGGGAATTTGAGACGATCCTAACTGTTTAAAGGTTTGATCGTTCAATTTGTGGACCTCTCGTTCATGGAACGAATCGAGAGGGGATTTTGGCTTTGGTCCTAACTGTTTAAAGGTTTGACCAAGATGGGAATTTGAGACGATCCTAACTGTTTAAAGGTTTGATCGTTCAATTTGTGGACCTCTCGTTCATGGAACGAATCGAGAGGGGATTTTGGCTTTGGTCCTAACTGTTTAAAGGTTTGACCAAGATGGGAATTTGAGACGATCCTAACTGTTTAAAGGTTTGATCGTTCAATTTGTGGACCTCTCGTTCATGGAACGAATCGAGAGGGGATTTTGGCTTTGGTCCTAACTGTTTAAAGGTTTGACCAAGATGGGAATTTGAGACGATCCTAACTGTTTAAAGGTTTGATCGTTCAATTTGTGGACCTCTCGTTCATGGAACGAATCGAGAGGGGATTTTGGCTTTGGTCCTAACTGTTTAAAGGTTTGACCAAGATGGGAATTTGAGACGATCCTAACTGTTTAAAGGTTTGATCGTTCAATTTGTGGACCTCTCGTTCATGGAACGAATCGAGAGGGGATTTTGGCTTTGGTCCTAACTGTTTAAAGGTTTGACCAAGATGGGAATTTGAGACGATCCTAACTGTTTAAAGGTTTGATCGTTCAATTTGTGGACCTCTCGTTCATGGAACGAATCGAGAGGGGATTTTGGCTTTGGTCCTAACTGTTTAAAGGTTTGACCAAGATGGGAATTTGAGACGATCCTAACTGTTTAAAGGTTTGATCGTTCAATTTGTGGACCTCTCGTTCATGGAACGAATCGAGAGGGGATTTTGGCTTTGGTCCTAACTGTTTAAAGGTTTGACCAAGATGGGAATTTGAGACGATCCTAACTGTTTAAAGGTTTGATCGTTCAATTTGTGGACCTCTCGTTCATGGAACGAATCGAGAGGGGATTTTGGCTTTGGTCCTAACTGTTTAAAGGTTTGACCAAGATGGGAATTTGAGACGATCCTAACTGTTTAAAGGTTTGATCGTTCAATTTGTGGACCTCTCGTTCATGGAACGAATCGAGAGGGGATTTTGGCTTTGGTCCTAACTGTTTAAAGGTTTGACCAAGATGGGAATTTGAGACGATCCTAACTGTTTAAAGGTTTGATCGTTCAATTTGTGGACCTCTCGTTCATGGAACGAATCGAGAGGGGATTTTGGCTTTGGTCCTAACTGTTTAAAGGTTTGACCAAGATGGGAATTTGAGACGATCCTAACTGTTTAAAGGTTTGATCGTTCAATTTGTGGACCTCTCGTTCATGGAACGAATCGAGAGGGGATTTTGGCTTTGGTCCTAACTGTTTAAAGGTTTGACCAAGATGGGAATTTGAGACGATCCTAACTGTTTAAAGGTTTGATCGTTCAATTTGTGGACCTCTCGTTCATGGAACGAATCGAGAGGGGATTTTGGCTTTGGTCCTAACTGTTTAAAGGTTTGACCAAGATGGGAATTTGAGACGATCCTAACTGTTTAAAGGTTTGATCGTTCAATTTGTGGACCTCTCGTTCATGGAACGAATCGAGAGGGGATTTTGGCTTTGGTCCTAACTGTTTAAAGGTTTGACCAAGATGGGAATTTGAGACGATCCTAACTGTTTAAAGGTTTGATCGTTCAATTTGTGGACCTCTCGTTCATGGAACGAATCGAGAGGGGATTTTGGCTTTGGTCCTAACTGTTTAAAGGTTTGACCAAGATGGGAATTTGAGACGATCCTAACTGTTTAAAGGTTTGATCGTTCAATTTGTGGACCTCTCGTTCATGGAACGAATCGAGAGGGGATTTTGGCTTTGGTCCTAACTGTTTAAAGGTTTGACCAAGATGGGAATTTGAGACGATCCTAACTGTTTAAAGGTTTGATCGTTCAATTTGTGGACCTCTCGTTCATGGAACGAATCGAGAGGGGATTTTGGCTTTGGTCCTAACTGTTTAAAGGTTTGACCAAGATGGGAATTTGAGACGATCCTAACTGTTTAAAGGTTTGATCGTTCAATTTGTGGATCTCTCGTTCATGAAATGAATCGAAAGGGGATTTTGGTTGTGGTCCTAACTGTAGTAAGGTTTGACCAAGTTGGAGTTTTGAGACGATCCTAACTGTTTAAAGGTTTGATCGTTCAATTTGTGGACCTCTCGTTCATGGAACGAATCGAGAGGGGATTTTGGTTTTGGTCCTAACTGTTTAAAGGTTTGACCAAGATGGGAATTTGAGACGATCCTAACTGTTTAAAGGTTTGATCGTTCAATTTGTGGACCTCTCGTTCATGGAACGAATCGAGAGGGGATTTTGGTTTTGGTCCTAACTGTTTAAAGGTTTGACCAAGATGGGAATTTGAGACGATCCTAATTGTTTAAAGGTTTGATCGTTCAATTTGTAGACCTCTCGTTCATGGAACGAATCGAGCCGAGATTTTACTACAAATGCTACAGCGCAAACGTTGTATCGACGATCCTATGATGGTCTTTTACTCCGTTGTTTATCCAGCAAAGAAGTGGAACAAGCACTCAAAGAGATACCCCCTCCAAAGTATCTCAGACTCATCATTTTTTTTTTTTAGAGAGGAGTCTAGGACACTTTGGATATGATAAGCTTTCCTTGCAATTTCTCTAGTGCTTTGTTGAAGAATTTGCGTAAAATGATTTGTGAACGGCTTCAATCCTTGACTTCTTTATCTTTTAGTCTACTCAGTGCTTTGTAGAATAGCTAAAATTCCTCCGGTATTACATTTATCGCGTGGCCATTGTCGAAGTCTTGAATCAGAACTGTTGTTGAAAAATGGAGAAATAGTTTATACTCATATGCTCTATTGGAGTGTTCGGGAAACAGTTTAACCTCATATACCCATTGGGAGGTTCAAGGAGATGCAGTTTATACTCATATACTCATCGGAGTGTTCAGGAAATAGTTTAACCTCATATACCCGTTAGGAGGTAACCAGGTTATTCTTAAGAATATTTTGAGTAATATTCTCCAGAAACTTCCTGTTGAGATTAGGGAATGGGTTATGTCTTTTTGGTGAAAAGATGAACCCGATGATGGAGAGGAAGAATTTTATATTCTATCTCCTGGTCTCTTGTTTGTTGGTAGAGATGAACCCGATGATGGAGAGGAAGAATTTTATATTCTATCTCCTGGTGCAAAAGAAACTCAAAGTGGGATCTCCACATAGAGAATCTGGATTGGTTTGAATAATCCTAACTGTCATAAGGTTTGACTATTCAACTCAAAAGTAAGCCTTTCGTTCATTGAAGGAATCGAGAAGGGATTTTGGTTTTGGTCCTAACTGTAGTAAGGTTTGACCAAGTGGGAGTTTTGAGACGATCCTAAATGTAGGATTTTGTGAGGGAAGATTGATCTAAAGAGGTGATCGAATCTCATCTCAACAAACGAGTATTCGGAAGTCATAGTAGGAGTTTAGTGTTTATCACTTTGTTCATAATGATCGGGGTTATCCCTAAGAATATTACATTTAACATTCTTCCGGGAACTTCCCGTTACATGAATTATCCACCCCCAGCTTCCTTTACTAAACCGGGTTTAACGAGGAGTACGTTATCCTCAGTCGCATGTTCGGGTTATCCTTAAGAATATAAGATTCTCCAGGAACTTCCCGTTACATAAATCATCCACCCCCAGCTTCCTTTGCGAAACCGGGTTTAACATTATACTCAGTTGGATAATCGAGAAGCAGTTTATACTCATATGCTCTTTGGAGTGTGGTTTTCTCAGCTTTCTTTCTTTTAAGAAAGTGTTCAGCTTGTTCACCGCGCATTTTCAAATCTTTCCAAGTTTTGGATGGTACGACCCCCAGAGCTTCCAGGACATCGATAGAGAGATTATTGTGGCATGTTTGCAGAATGAACTCCTATGTAACAGGATCTCTGCAATTCATTGCCTTATTATGGAAGCGCTTGACAAAATTGTCGACTGACTCCCCGTCTTTTTGTTTTTCATCCAGAAGGGTTCCGATTGACACTTCGGTGTCATCATCGAAGAAGTTGCTGAGGAACAAATTTTCTATGTCATCCCAGCAATTGATGCTCCCTGGCTTGAGCCGTCGGTACCAATCGAAGGCGGGCCCGCGAAGGGTGCCAACGAATAACCGGACCATTAAAGCCTCGTTTCCAGAGATCATGCCCAAATGAGATTTGAAATAAATCAAGTGCTGAATAGGCGAACTCTTCCCTTCAAACGGTGTGAAGTTAATCAGATTGAACTTCGTTGGGTACGGTATTGAATCTCATTCCCTTGGATAGGGACATGGAATACCCGTCTTCTTAACTTCTTGAGCCGTCATCAAAGCATTGATTTTGTTTTCAAGCTCTTTCATTTTCTTGTCCTCGTCTATGTCTTCATTCGAAGGACGTTGAGGAGAATGAGTTAGACCACCCTCTGTGAGAGGTGCTATTGAACCATCCCTAATATCGTTATTGGGAGGATGTGCTAAACCACCCCCAGCGTTATTGCTATTGGGAGGTGTATCAGCCATAATGACTTCATCCACTTCTGGATCACTATCATCTGCCACATTCTGAGTGTGGCGGCTGGATTCAGCTCGCTGACTGGACTCAGGAGGTTGAGGCCGTTGAGTTAGCACTTCTCTCATTTGTTGGATAGCTAGCTCCATCTCTGTCTTCATCTCAGCTCTGATTTCTTCACGTTGTTTGGCTAGAGCTTCTTGAAGCATTTGAGCAAATTGATCAGAGGTGATCGTGAGTACTTCTCTGGTTTGTCCCATGCTAGATATTGTATCATCAGAAGCGATTGCAGAACAAGTGTCCGAGAATTCATCCTCCGAGGACATTCCTTCTTGCATTCTTTTGTAATCTCTGCGTCTGATGGCTCCTAATTGGAGTCGAGACATCCTTTGAGCAATTCTTGGATTGACCTTTCCTCTCGGGGAAAAGTCGGGATTTGAGTCATTTGAATGCCGCTTAGATTTTCTTTTATCAGCCACGTTGATAGTGACTTCAGGGAATTCATCATCTTGGGCAGCTGATTTTCTTTTGCGGAAATGTCTCGGTTTAGGCTTAGACAATACAGAGACTCTTCGTGGGATGGCTTCTCGTTTGAAATAGTCACATTCTGATAATGCTGCTTTAACGAGTCGCGCACAGGAACAATGAGAGTTTATTTCTCGAATAACTCACTTTCGAAAATTATTCACAACCCCAACTTGATAATACGATTCATCGGTATGATTGCCAAAAAATCGTATCGTCTGTTGGCATGACCTCCCAGGTATGACGATATCATTTGGTGAATGCGTCTTCTTCTGGGGGTGTAAAACCTTGTTGGCATTCTCACGACAATTTATTTTTGTCCTTGAGCGATCCAAGGTTATGTCGGGAGTCGCACGTTTAGAACCACCCCCTTGTGGGTATGGAGTCTTAACGGGCTCCGAATGCTGATTTTGCACAACTCCAGTTTTTGGAATCCAAACTTGGCAGAATTTCGGCGGTTCTTTGGTCATCGTTTCCTTCTCCCTTTCTCGTCTTTGTTGTGAGAGAGCACGGGCAAGAGCTGCGTTTGCACGACTGGAATCCAAACTTGACGAAGTTTTGGTGATTCTTTGGTCACCATTTCCTTTCTCTTTTCTCGTCTTTGTTGTGAGAGAGCATGGGCATTAGCAGCTTTTGCACGACGTTTTTGTATACGTTCTTTGAGGGTCGAACGAGTCTTTTTGACAATAGTCCATTCCTCCATCGTGAGTTTAGCAGAGACATGAGTGATTGGTCGTTGAGACAACTGAACCACTCGATGTCTCCTCGACTCTAGGTCCGCGTGATAACGAACCCCGTCGGTTTGTTCCAAGGCCTTAGCTATTTGACGAGCGCGGCGCTGACGTTGTCTCTGACGAGCCCTCTTCGTCAGTGCTGGTGGGCTTTGATTCGATGACTCTTTAACTAGATAAGAGTCATTGTGAGTAGAGGTGTTGCGCGTAAAATCCTTAGCAACAATCAGGCGAGAGTCTTCATTTTGTGCCTTCTTTGGCATGTAGGTCTTCCTTAATTGTGAGATCCTCTTGTATTTACGAGACAATGAAGATCTTGAAGAGGATGATGAGAGATATTCCTCAAATTTGGTTTGGTCGAATTCGTATTCGACGGTGGATTCAACTGGAATCTTGATCGGCTGCGACACGACGGTCTCGGCAGCGAGACCGTTAGCTCCCACTGTTGATCGGCTGCGACACGACGGTCTCGGCAGCGAGACCGTTAGCTCCCACTGTGGTCGCCAGTTTGTTTGCGTCAAAAGTTGGTTTTGTTATAGAATTCATTATATCTTCGGTCGATTACAACAAATTCAAAAGAGATAGTCTTTTTATAAGACTTCTTTTACACAACAAAAGGAAAATTACAACTTTTTAGAAACAAACGCAGGATCGTTGTTTGGATCGCTGCTTGCGTGGGATCTTTGCCTGTGCCGGGAGCGCTTTGACTCGTGGACCACCAAATCACAGATTCTGATTGAACCGTGAGGGGTTTAATGATTCTTCCTTCGTTTATCGAAGTAAGAATTTGAAGCGAATATCTTATCGATGTAAGATGTTCACTCTTCCAAAGATCAAGTCTGAGCTTAGATCTCTAGGACTCGCTAGAAGCTTCTTGAGGATGTTTGTGAAGAAGGAAGACTCTCTCTCTTGCTCTAATTCACCAAAACTCAAGGCTCTCTGCTCTAATCTCTCTGGAAAATGCTCAGCCCCTGTCAATGATGGCCATAGGGGGGTATCTTTTTTCGTGGTTTAACTGCTTGTCCACGTCAGCACACGTTCTATTTCTGATATGCTGCCACGTAGGCCTCAAAAAATCATCATATAACTGCCTTGTAACCGCCACAGCACTCCTTTAACATAGCCGCGGCACCCTAGGTTGCAGCGCCTAAGCCGCGACACAACAAGCTGCCGCGCCTTAGCCGCGGCACTATGTGCTGTCGCGCCTTAGCCGCGACGCCATGGGCTGTCGCGCCACCTTGTGTTGCCTGATGACGTGTAAATTGTTCTCCCATATTGTTTTGAGTGGTATTTGGATGCCTGCAAGTATTTTTCGACACCTACACACACAGGATGCTATTAACTGCGTTCACAGTGCAAATAAAAGAATTAGCTCCATGTTCCTTTTGTCTTTGACATCAAATGATAATAACACAACAAGAGTTATCAAGATATAACAGGAAAGATAATGCTTTTCATGTATAAAGAGTTAAAACATGAACACCAGATGCACACAAGTGGAAAAATAATGCAGTTTAGACTCCTCATTCAAATTGATAACTATAATTTTCTTTGTTCCTTTTATAATATCAACTGGACAAACCGAGGGTATGAACAAATAAACTGATAAAACCTATATTTTATAAGAGCCACACAGGGATTTTGACAGCAGATACATATTCAGTTCAGTTCCTCTACGATCAATTGCTTCAAGCCGTCATACAAAAGCAAACCAAATCACTATAGTCAACTTGAAGTATGATATCTTTTAGTGTCAGGTTCATGTATGCAAGGCTGTTTTATGTTAACAGTGACACTTAAGTTAAACAAACAAGAATGATTAAAAAAATACTCGAACTCTCATAATAATCGCCTCTCGAATCCCAGCATCAATATTGTCCTAACCACAATTGCGAACCGGTGCAGATGATCGGATCTCCTTCCCAATCTCATTCGCGAGGGATGTCGCATGCTCCCCCTCCGGTGCTCCACTCGAGGAAGGGATCGGAACTGAAATCGCATGACCCAATTGTCTCACCAATCTCTCTTTCCCCTTCCCTCGTGTTGCACCGCGTACATTTCTACGGGCCGATGGTACCGATCCTACCAAAAATACAAAGTTAAATTGAATTAAATTTTATATCTAATATAAAGGAAAGGTGAATCTGATATGTAAATAATATTATTACCTACGCTACTCCCGATAGTTTGAGGGCTTTCTAGTTGGTCGGGCTAGGCAATGGATGATGGCTCGAGGTGGGGAGGCTCGCTACGGATACACTGGGGTGGCTGGTTCGAGGCAACCAAGATCCTCCTCTCGGGCACAGAATTCGATGGTATGACATTTTTGGACTTGCGTCCTGGAGCCATACGTGTTACCTGTTATAATGGAGTAAAATGAATTGTTAGTACACATAATGAAAAGAAATTAATAACAAATAATAATATGTAATGACAAGAACAAGTAATTACAAGTAACAATTAATGACAATACACAAATAGATATTACCTCTTCTAAATCATCATTGTCATCTTCACTCGATGAGCTAAGCAATTTATCATCCATAAACGGTTGGTAATCATCATCATCCTCACAAACCTTTTTTTTTTTTTTGCCTTTACTTTTCCTCTCATGTATTGGCAACATCCTGGAAATTGTTTGTGAAAGTGGTGGTATTCCCAAAACTCTCATTCTCTCTATATTCTCATCTATTGTTTTCCTCCTCCTTGCCTCATATACTTCTGCCATTTTTCGTGTGGACCCCGGTTTGACCCATAATTTTTTACCACTGTGCATATTTGATAACTATGAAAAAAAATACATGTTAGAAAATATAAATTACGTCAGGTTGTAACATTAAACTTTTATACAAAATGATAGAATGTAATTATGTTGCTTTCAAACAATATTAAGGTTGTAACATTAAACTTTTATACAAAATGATAGAATGTAATTATGTTGCTTTCAAACAATATTATTTCTTGATATTTGTTCATTTACTTATACAAAATGATAGAATGTAATTATGTTGCTTTCAAACAATATTATTTCTTGATATTTGTTCATTTACAAAACAAAAACATATACTACACATCATAATCCATATCAGGGTCTATATCTAAGTCAGACTGATTATGCAGATTATCTTCTTCATCATTGTCATACTCTTCCATTGTCTGATTATTGTCAACTCCATACTCCGTATTTAGGTCAGCATTGGGAATGATAACGGGACCAATATCATCCCTATAATAAGGATAATTTGTAGTAGGCTCGACGAGAATTGGAACAGCGACAGTGGTTTCAACTTGTTGAAATGCATCGTTAAGCATATCATCATTGATTTGTTCCGGTACATCCCACACACTCCTGTGCTGGACCCGTTCTACGACTTTCCAATGAGCACCCAATTTGGTATCATCAATGTAAAATACTTGCTCACATGCTCGGTAGCACAAATGGATCGTTTTGATACCAACGACCCCTAACATCGATACTTGTGATATGTGCATCTTTATGTATTCTATTTTTACCGCCAGTGTTGTACCACTCACATTGGAACAGAACAACCTTACCCCCATGCAAATATTTCAGCTCCCAGACTTTGCATAAGTAACCGTAAAAGTCAATTAATTTTCCATCGTGATCCCCTTCCACAACCAAACCACTATTTTAACTCTTACGACGGTTGTCACGATCTTTAGTGTGGAACCGAACGCCATTACAAATGCACCCTTCATAGAGATGAACTAAGATATCTGGACCATTTGCTAATGACCATAATTCAGTAGTTGCCCTTGGTGACCCGATAGTTCGCAAATGATTTATCTACATAAACATGTTACAAGTGCATTAGGTATTCAATAATGTTAATTTAATTTTAATTTATAAAATGACTTGTGCGTATTTCATGTAACTTACATGTTGTTTGAACCATTTTGAAAATTCTTTTCGTTGTATCTGAGTAATGTCATGTCCTCTAGAATTTTGGATCGTAGCCTTGTGTTCCCTACATCATGAGGTGTCAATCAATTGGTTAGTAAAACTATACAACTATTTCAAACTTAAAAAACTTAATACGTACTCTAGAAACGGCTCTAATTCGGGGCTATTATACAACACAAACCACTGTGCCATATCCAGATCTTTCTGAGACACATCTGGAGCTCTTGTGATTGGTCCGAAGGGACGAGCACTTTGTGTGAAAACCGACAATCCAGGACCAAGTATACCACAATCAACATTTCGTTCTTCTCGAACAACACCTTTCAGATACATTGAACAAAAAGTAAGACACTCTTTAGTAATGTAAGCCTCTACAATTGAACCTTCTAGCCTAGCTCGATTGGTAACGTACCCCTTTAGTGTTCCAAGAAACCTTCAAAGGAACCATAAAATAGAATAAGATTTATATGTAATACAGTTGCACAAATACGAAACTAATTACTTATGTGGTCCTATAATATCTACCTTTCGATCAGATACATCCACCGATATTGCACAGGGCCAGCAAGCATGGCTTCACGTGGCAAGTGAACAGCTAAATGGACCATCACATCGAAAAAGGCCGGTGGAAAAATCCTCTCTAGTTTACAAAGTATGAGGACAATGCGTTCCTCTAACTTTTCTAAGTCACTGTGTCTCAATGTTTTAGAACAAAGGTCCTGAAAGAAGCTTCCCAACTCAAAAAGTGTTGTACTAATTTCCTTGTTAACATATCCGTGCATCCCAATTGGCAGAAGACGTTGTAGAAGGACATGATAATCATGGCTCTTCAGACCCGTCAATTTGCCGCCTCTAGTGCTCACGCACCTTGACAGATTTGCTGCATACCCATCAGGATACTTAATCGATGCCAAGAATGCACAAAAACCCTCTCTCTCTTCTGGGGATAGTGTGTAGGCTGCAATAGGCTTGCGAATGGATCCATCTGAATGTTTCTCTAAATGTAATTTTGACCTTATATTCATATCTTCCGAATCAAGGCGAGCTTTATTCGTGTCCTTATTCTTCCCGTCTATACCCAACATTGTCCCAATGATTGCCTCACATATATTCTTTTCAATGTGCATGGGATCCAAATTGTGCCGCACCTTCAGTTCTTTCCAATACGGTAACTCGAAAAAGATACTTTTCTTTCTCCAATTTATGGCAATGGATTCATAGGGTCTTTTCCTCTTTAAAGGATGCTTTCCAAAATTAACATTTGGTAATTGATCCAACTGCTCAAGTACCTTTTCCACAGGTAAATCCAAAGATTTCATGTGATGTTCAGTCCTACCGTTAAAGTCCTTACTCCTTCTCATAGTGTGATTCCTAGGCAAGTAAACTCGATGACCGAAGTATCCAATCTTGCTCCTCAATCGATGAGATAATGGATCATCATTGCAAGGTGGACAAGCCAAATAGCCTTTTGTGCTCCACCCAGACAAGTTACCATAAGCAGGAAAGTCATTAATGGTCCACAATATAACCGCATGCATCCGGAAGATCTGTTTTTTGGATGCATCATAAGTTACTACCCCATTGTCCCATAACTCCTTCAACTCGTCGACCCAAGGCCTCAAGAAAACATCGATGTCGTTCCCTGGTGCATGTGGTCCAGGAATAAGTAAGGACATCATGAATTGCCTGGGTTTAGGCTTTTGAGCGGCCTTCGGCGCCGGGGCGGTGTCGACTGCCATGATTTCTTTTCCTCTCGACCGAGGAGGATTCTTCGGCACAGCTGGCTCTACTGCTCCCTTTTTGGACTGCGGCTCTTTGGCCTCCAGCCTCTTGATCATATTTTCAACTTGCTCGCCTTGTGGTCCAGGAATAAGTAAGGACATCATGAAAAAAGATTCTTTCATACACAACCAGGGTGGCAAGTTGTATGGCATAAGTATGACTGGCCACATACTATAGGCATTGCTCATGTTCCCAAAAGGATTGAACCCATCACTAGCCAATCCCAGCCTTACATTGCGGATCTCTTGTACAAACTCAGGATGAATAAGATCAAATTCCTTCCACTCCTCAGTGTCAGTCGGATGTCTCACAATCCCGTCATCTACACGTTTATCCCTATACCATCTCATCTCTGTGGCCGTTTTCCTAGACACGTACAGCCTCCGCAACCTCGGAGTTAATGGAAAGTAACGCAACACCTTACGAGGGATCTTCATACCATTTCCACCAATGAACTTGTATCTAGACTCCCCACATTTAGGACACTTTATCAGGTGCGAGTTCTCCTTCCAAAACAGTACACAATCATGTTGGCATGCATCGATATGCTCATATCCCATGCCCAAATCACGCAACAACTTCTTCGTTTCATAAACTGACCCTGGAACCAAATGACCCTCTGGCAATAAGTCCCTAAATATCTGTAAAATCATGTTGAATGACTTATTACTCCATCTATTCTCAACTTTCACATGAAGCATCTTGACAACAAATGCCAACAAAGTGAAGTTTTTGCAACCAGGATACATTTCACGCTGGGAAGATTCCAGTAATTTTTCAAAGTTTCGAACATCATGATCCATCTCTACATCATCATCCATATAAGTTCCTCTGCAATGGTCTTCCATTAATTCTGGATACTCATCTCTGTTATCGTCATCGCTCTCATCCCTGTCATCACCGGAATCACCATGTTGATTATCAGGCAATTCTCCATGGTGCAACCAAATCTTATAGGATACCATAATCCCATATCGAACCAAATGATCTTGCACAATATCAAAGTCACGCCAATCAAGATTCATGCATTTGTTGCACGGACACCGAATCGTGCTACGCCCGCCTGCATTTACTTTTGCAAATTCAATAAAAGCATCAACTCCGGCCCGATATCGCAGACTTAATCTATCCCTAATCAGTGTCATCCAACTCTTATCCATACCTAATTACAATTGGTGTGAAAATAAAATCATATTAATTTATTGTCATAAAATAAAAAGTAGCATCTCAAATGAATATGCAATAACAAATGTGGAAAGTTGAATCAATGTGGAAAGTTCTATCACATGCACATGTCATTTGCCTATACAACCTTTTTCCAGTAGGAATGTTCTTTTTCTTCTACATGGAACAAGGCCACTGCCTATTCAATCTCATCTGAAACTAACCTTTCATTTATAAGACCAACAACAGGAAGTTGAGACAACTTTTTTTGAGGTCATAATATGACGTGGACAAACTGAATGGAGACAATGTACCGTTGTACTTCCTGATTGTCGGGTACAGTTAATATTTAGTACCACTTAAATATCTTACTTTTTTTAATGTGTAAATGATTTTTTGTCTTATCATTTATTAAATTTCGGAACTTGATTGTTTATATTTTTAAGATTTAAGTTTAAAACAAGCTTTACATCATAGTTGTTCAAGATTTACTAAAGACTTAATGGTCAAGCACCAGCATGACTTTTGAAACAAAAAAATGGAAGCTATCATATGAAATGGTTTAAACTTCTGCTTTTACATATGATTTGTTAATTGGAGTAAGAATGTCCTGCCCAATTTGCTCAAACTTTTAGATTCACCTATTCTAAAAAATCTAGACACATAAATATGTTATATGTATTATTATGATTATCATCACTACATATCTGAGAGTTACTTATATATGCAAAACCTTAAATGAGTAGAACAATATAACAATTAGTTCTTCCAAGAAAGGGGCCTTGATATTTGTTTGCTTATTATGTATCTTTGAGGTGAAAACAAGAAATTTTTCAACAGACATCTCATGCATAACAAGGGACCAGCAGACAAATTTTGGTGCTGTCTGCATATCATAGGTTTTACTATTTAGTTGCAGATTTTGCTGGGATTAGAAGCATTAAAAGGCTATAGTTCCACCCATTGTGCTGGATTGTGAAACATATTTATTTCGTTGAGATCAGACATTTTGGCATGATTATCAGATGCAAAAGATTGATTAAAGGACCAGCTACTCTGAAGGCTGTCAAAATTATTAAATGTAACAAGAAAACAATATATTAAAAGTTAGTTCAGCAGATAACATCCATAAAATCTGTTGATATTTATAAGCATATTCGACAGGATATGAACACATACATTTGCAGATTTTTTTCTGTTTACATCCATAATTTTGATATGTCAAAAAAAAATACTTCTATTGATTTGCAGACGTAATAATTACCTTTAAAGAGTATCAGCAAGCAGAACAAACTACTCTCAAGTTCAGTACGAAAAAAAACACACAGTGAACATGAAGAAAAATAAAACAAAAAATTTCTAAAAACAACAGGCATAGAGAACGTAGATGGCTTGCATAATACCTGAAACAATACCTTCCACGGTCCTGGGGGCGATTTTGGGAGGAGGAGGAGGAGGAGGAGGCGGCGAGATCCGACGGAGGCGGCGAGATCCGACGGAGGCGGCGGTGAAGTTCGACGGTGGCGGAGATCTCCGACGATGGCAGCGAACTTTCAGAGAATTTGGGGGCGATTTTGGCTCTTCGTCAAAATAAAAAGGGGGCGATTTGGGCTCTTCGTCGAAATAAAAGGGGGGTGATTTTTGCTCTTCGTCGAAATAAAAGGGGGGATTTTCCCTCTTTTTATTTCGCGGGGAGCGGGATTTGGGGGTAGGGTTTTGGCGACGCGGATAAATAAAATAGCGTCGCTAAAAATATAACTTTTAGCAACGCTAATTATAAACGTCGGGAAAAGAATATTTTTAGCGACATTAGCCTACTACGTCGTGATAAATGCATACTATTAGCGACGCTAATTCTAAAACGTCGCTAAAAACAATATTTTTGCCGACGAAAATAAAAAAACATCGGGAAATCTATAACTTTCACCGACGCTAAGTTAAAACGTCGCTAATAATATACACTTTTAGCGACGTTTATTATAAACGTCGGGAAAAATATATTTTTTGCCGACGCTAACTAAAAGCGTCGGGAAAAACACAATTTTTGGCGACGTATTTAATCATGCGTCGGGAAAAACATAATTTTTGGCGACGTATTTAACCATGCGTCGGGAATAAGCGTCGGGAAAAATGCAATTTGTTGTAGTGCCAAGTGATTGTAACTGGGTGGAAGCGAACACAGCAATAGAAGAGTTTGGTCTTCTTCTTCTAGCTTTACCTCAAGAGCTAACAAATAGCCAATAATCCTATTGAAGATGTTCAAGTATTGCAAAATAGGTGCACCTTCCTACATCCAAAGTTTATAGAGCTGCTTCTTCTTGAAGAGTTTATTTGACAAACTCTTCATCATATACAAGCTTTTTAACTTGCACCACATAGCCGCAGCTGTTCTTTCGTTCATAATGTTGTAGAGCACCTCATCTGACAAGCCTAGGATAATCGTAGCCTTTTCATGAATATCCATGTCTTTCCACTCATCTTCATCCAAAGTGGATGACTTCTTCTCAAAACTGTCTAGGGATCGGTGGACCCATTCCTTCACGAGTAACGTCGTGACGCGCATCTTCCACAAGAGAAAATTTGACTTGCCATCAAATTTCTCCACCTCGAACTTGGTTGTTGTCATCTTGGTCGCCATAGTAGCTCTGATACCAATTGTTGGAGTATGCAAGTCGCGGAAGATAAAACTTAACCAATCAAGAAACTCCAAATCGACCAAGCAATCAAGACAAATAACAAACAACAAGATTTAACATGGTTCCACGTGATCAAGATGATCCATGTACATCAACAGGGAGAAGGGAGAAGATCTTATTTCTTTTGAGAAAAGATTACAAGAGGTTGAAACTACACACCCCTAACAATGATGGAATATAGATCTCTCTTCTTTCTTGTTGTTAAACCTATGAATTGATACAATATAGAGAGATTGATTTTGCTCAATCCTATTAGAACTCTAACTTGAATCCTAATTGGATTTCCCAATTCAATTAATTCCTTCAATCCAATCCTAATTAGAATAGTACAACTAATCCTAATTAGAGTCCAAACTCAATCCTTCTTCTCAACTGATTTGAGTCATCACGAACTCAACAGGGAGAAGATAAAGGATATGCGTTCGGGTTTTTAGTTTGCATGTTTTGGGTTTGAACCCATCAAGTGAAAATGTTTGACTTGAGTGAATATTTCCCTCAAATCCAATAAGAAGAGGGACCAAACTACGAGCACTTTTATGATTGTGGGACAAGGTCAATAATGTTGCACGCCTTTGCGGAAGTGTGCTCGACAACCATACGAGTCTATGAGTCACGGGAAAAGATTAACAAACTAAACACTAGCACAATTCAATTCAAAATACGACAAATTAAACCAAGCACAGAGATATACGTGGTTCGACAATTTGCCTACGTCAACAGGGAGAGGATGGGGAGATTCCACTAAATCAAGAGAGTACAAATGGTTACAATCTCACAAAATTACACAAATAAACCCTAAACTAAATCTCTCAACTTGCTCACAAGTTCTGCATCTCAATATGCTCAGTACAATCTTAAATCTCTGATTAACAAAACCCTAAAATCGTGTTTTAATATTTATCAAAACACAAATCAAATCAAAACAGGAAATAAAGCCCAGGCCCAAACCCGACTGACGGTCGACCACGCCAAAGCTCGTAGTCAACTAGACAGAAGGATAAAATCTTGAAAACCATTATAGGGTTTGGCGGTCGACCCGACCTAACCTTACGGTCGATCGACCAACACTCCAGAAATTACTTTGTACTCGTGCACCTTTGTGGTTGACCGCGCCAAAACTCTTGTTCAACCCACAAGCACCCAAATACCTTTCCGCTTCAAATTTCCTGAACTTTACCAATATTTTCGCCACTTCTATAATTCTCCACCTTTGTGATGTTTTCCAAAAACCAAACCGACACCAATACCAAATGAACGTCCCACTTGTTGTGCCCAGTATGAAGTGGAATAAATCTACAACAACGGACTCAATCCACAACAAGTCGAGAACCCAAACCCGGCTACATCAAAATGACTGCCTGCATATCCCCTCTTCCAAGGGATCAAGCCATCCGTAGTTCATCCAAATAGCCGTCAATGGCTTCAACAAGCACAAATGTGCAACAAGTTTTGACAATGATCAAACTTGTTGTTCGGAACCACCTTTGTGAGCATATCCGTCGGATTATCATTTGTGTTGACCTTCACAATCTCCACATCGCCATATTCAAGAACATCTCGAACGAAGTGATAAAGAACATCAATGTGCTTTATCCTCGCATGAAAAACTTGATTCTTCGCCAAATAGATAGCACTCATGCTATTATAATAAATGGTGATGGATCGCTACGAAATACCAAGTTTCTCCAAAAGTCCTGGAAGCAAAATAGGCTCCTTCACAGCCTCTGTAATTGCCATATACTCTACCTCCATCGTCAACAAAGCTACCATAAACTGTAAGGTGTATCTCCATCACACCGGTGCACGGGTCTAAGTGAACACATACCCTGTAGTAGACCGGCGCTTATCCAAATCCCCGACGTAATCCGAATCAACATAGCCAATATACAACTATCCACTTCTAGTGTCCCGTTCATAAACCAAACCAAAATTGAGGGTGCCACGAATGTATCTCAAAATCCATCTCACGGCATCCCAATAACCCACTCCTGGATCGTGCATGTATCTTGAAACCATGCTCACCGCATGTGACAAATCTGGCCTCGTACATACCATCACGTACATCAAGCTGCTAACCACGTTCGCATATGGATTCTTCGATATCGACTCTTTATTTTCAACTATCTTCGGTGAAAGGATAGCTGAAACCTTAAAATGGTCTCCCAAAGGTACACTAACTGGTTTCGTATCCATGCTAACATTAAACCTCTATAGAACCTTCTTCAAATAAGCCACATGTGTCAAACAAATTCTACCCTTCTCTTTGTTTCTGCCGATCTCCATACCCAAAATGCACTTTACCTCACCCAAATCTTTCATCTCAAACTCCTTTGAAAGCTAAATCTTCAACTCATCTATAGCAGATTTGGAAATAGAAGCAACCAACATGTCATCAACATAAAACAACAAATAAATATACGCACATTCTTTCAACTTATGAAAATACACGCAAAGATCAAATTTGCTCCGAGTGTATGAATGACTGATCATAAATCCATCGAATCGCATATACCACTATCGAGGAGACTGCTTCAAATCATATAGCGATTTCCTCAATCTACAAACCAACTTATCCTTCCCTGTAGCTCAGAATTCCAATGGCTGAGTCATATAAATTTCTTCATCAAGATCACCATGAAGAAATACGGTCTTCACATCTAACTAATCTAACTTCAAACCATATTGCGCCACCAAAGCTAACAAAATCCGAATCGAAGAGTGTTTCACCACAGGAGAGAAAACCTCGTTATAATCAATACCTTCCTCCTGTGCATAGCCCTTCGTAACCAACCTAGCATTGAACCTTACTGGAGTGTCTTCAATGCCCTCCTTCTTCGTGTATACCCACTTGGAACCAATCGTCTATCGTTCTTGTGAAGAGACTCCATCTCCTCCTGCATAGCTACCTACCACAAATTAGCCTCCGAATTCTGCTCGGCCTCTTTGAATGTAGTAGGCACCAACTCATCGATACTCTCCACCAAAGTGCATATGAAACTACTGTGTCGATATACTGTGCTGGCTTTTGTATATCTCTACTCTATCTTTGAACAATAATAAAATCCTGAACCTGAGCAGTAGGTCCCCGATCCTACACATCTGTACATGTATCCTCCTCCTCGTCTCCGTGTTCACCTAGCGCCACCTCAGTCGGCACATGTTTGGGTCAGAAATTGCTATTTTCATTGTCTTAAATCTATTACAACTTTAGTCGCTATAATAAACTCAAATAAATAAAAAGTTAATCTTTTTATAAGATCTTCTTATACAATGAAAATATAAAGATTACAATTCCTTCAAATAATACACAATAGCAGTTTATCTCTTATTGCTTGCATGAGAACTTTCCCTATGTCGGGGACGTGTTAGTCCGTGGACCACCGCGGATCAGATCCGGCTGACAAAAAAGTTAATTAATGCTCTTGTTTCACAAAGGAAACAATCAAAGCAATGGTAACCTTGACCAAGCAAGATTACGAGTCTTCTCGAGATCAAAACCAAGTTTGATCCAGAGGAAAGGGGGTACGGGTCTCAGATCTCTCGTAATCCACTCTTTATGCATAGGAAATCGCCAAGATCTAGCTAACCCTCTCTAAAATTCGTGGCTCTTGGCTCTGTAATTCAGCAGCACCTTGCCCTCTTTGATTATAACCCGCCCCCTCTGAAAGAAGACCCTAGGCTCGTATTTATAGGCTTTTGTTACAGTCTTTTCTGATAAGAACTAATGATTTAACGTTACCTGTAGTCAATAACTGTTTAACCATATTTATGGATAGCTTCAAAACAGTTAGGGAGGCTCTGGAATGAAAGAATGCTGAAAAACTATCGAAAAAATGAGTTTTCAACGTTTCTGGGAGGGAGCCACCATCTGGTAGCTCGCGGGTGGCTCACACCCACGTGAGCCACCATTTGGTGGCTCGCACCTATGCGAGCAACTGGCTTTGGTCCTTGTCTTTTTGACATGATTTGGCCGCCAGGGGCTTTGTCGGTTTGTTCGGTTTAGGCTTGTTTCGTCCTTTACGCGCATTCCGTTGTTTTGTTTACTTGTATGCTTCACTGATTCACTTTATGCGTTTTGTTAACTTGGAGGTGACCGATGAGCGTGTTGGCCACTTGGAGCTGGTCGTTGCACACGCGGACCACTTGGAGCTGGCCGGTGAGCGCACGAGCCACTTGGTTTGCCATTCTGGTGGCCGATGAGCGTGTGGGCCACTTGACAGTGGTAGGTGAGCATGCAGGCCACTTGGTTTGCCATTCCGGTAGCCGATGAGCGTGCATGAGTGCGCGGGCCACATGAAGGTGGCTGGTGAGCACCCGGGCCACTTGGTTTGCTATTCTGATGACTGATAAGCATGCGGGCCACTTAGCGGTGGCTGGTGAGCACGCGAGCCACTTGGTGGTGGCCATTCCAGTAGTTTGTTGTTACATCATCAATGGTTCGCCGATTCGCTTCATGCGGTTATTGGTATCGCATAATCTTCCTTGACTCAAATAATGATATTCATCATCTTCTCTCTGTCTCGAACTGTGTTTGGGGACCTATAGGTAATTTTTAACAACTACAGATACCCCCTCCAAAGTGTTTCAGTCTCGCTTCTTTTATAGAAGAGCCTGAAATGTTTTGGATGTGATAGGCTCAACCTTCAGTCGATGTAAAAGAACCTGTAATTGGCTTTAGTTCTTAACTTCTTTAATCTTCAATCTACTCAGTATTTTTTCAAATAAATAAAGTTCTTCCGGTGCTAGGTTTATCGTCTGTCCGTTGTTAAAGTCTTGAACTAAAATTGGTGTGTAAGTTTCTAAACTTAGCTCGTGCCATTGAGTTAACTTTGAACTGATCATCTTCATCAGGAATTCATATCTAAATGTGATTAAACTCCCAAGAATCATCCTTTAACCTGTAATTTTTTTCCTTAGCCTTATTTTGGTGGAATTATCAATGCGTTGATCGGCATCGACCTTTACTGTAATACGTTGACTGGCATTAACCTTTGTTGTAACGCGTTAACCAGTATTAACATAGTTTATACTCGTACGTTTACTAGAGTCTACATAGTTTAAGCTCTTAAGGTGTTGGAGCGTGGCGATCCCAAATGCCAAGGCTGCAGGACCAACTGTTAAAACTGATTTATCTGTATGTATGGATCTTATCCTGAGGTTGTTGGATGTTCAAGTTATGAGACCAACTAATGAAGCTGGTATGTCAATGACTCTTACATTTATAGGATTTTTGGCAAACCCTCAGCCATCAACAGGTTTGATGAGCCTTTACCGACTACTGTTTGGGTAGGGCAAGCATGCAGATTGTTTAAGTTAGTTCTGCATGTAACGTTGTGCTAAAAGAGTTAACTCTTTAAGTGCTACGATATTGAATACATAGACTTCATCTTTCTTATAGGAATAAACCACCTAGCAACGTGTTAGACGTAGACTTAGGATTTTTGGCAAATCCTCAGCCCTCAACGAATTTGACATGCCTTTACCGATTACCGTTTGAGTCGGGCTTACATGTAGATTATTTATGTGCGTTCTACATATAACGTTGTGATAAGAGAATCAACTCTCTTAGTGCTACGATATTGGATACGTAGACTTCGTCTTTTTTCAGGAATAGACTATCCGACAACGCGTGTTAAGCGTTGACTTATCCCTACTTATGCTTCGGGTTAAAATTCTCTAGATTTGGATTCTGGTATCTTTTTCACTCGGTAAAAGCCTAAACTAGCAATGCGTGTTAGGCGTTGGCTTATCTCTATTTAGGATTCAGGATAAAATTTTCCGTACGTGTGAGGCACGGATTATAATGTTATTAATAATAACCTACCATAATATCGAATATGTGAGCTTTTATCCTTTTTTTACAATCAAAGACTAATTGGCAACGTGTGTTAGGCGCTGACTTGTCCCTACTTAGTTTCGGGATAAACTTCCCCAAACCTAGATTCTGGTGTCTTTTTCAATCGGCGAAAGACTAAACTGAAAACATGTGTTAGACATTGACTTATCCATACTTAGGATTCGAGATAAAATTACCCGTGCATGTGAAACATGGATTTTGGGAGTTGAAAACACGGTGTCTTCTCTTAGGATAAAGACGAACCCAATATTGGAAAGGAAGAATTTTATATTCTATCTCTAGTTGTAAAGAAAACTTAAAGTAGGATCTCTACTTCAAAAATCCAGGAAGGTGAAACTAAGAGTGGAATCTCCACTCCGAGAATCAAAAAGATTTGGATAATTCTAACTGTCGGAAGGTTTGATTACCGAACTAAAGGTGGGTTTCGATAATCACATTTTATTATAATTTTATACCCTCATTATCTATTTTACATGAATAAATATACCATTAATAATTGTTGTTAGCTTAGTTTCCACATAATTGAATGAAAATATAAATAAATATTATTAAATGTAAAAACCCCTCTAAATCTCTCTTCTCTATTTTGTAGCATTTAGAAGACCATGAAGCAAAATCTTAAAAGAGCAAAATGATTGAAGCCCAAAGAGCAAAGCCCATAAAAAAAATACACCAAGGAAGCTATGCTTGGACATGGATGCAAATAGTGGAATGAAGTGGGCTTTTATGCAAAGATTTGAATTAATTCAAATGACCGAACTTGGCTTGGAAATCACATGAAATGTGGAGTTGGTTGCTATGGGCCGGCTGCAGTTTTGAAAATAGAGAGAAGCATGTGATTGGGCCGGATTTGTTTAATCAACAAATGAAGCTACATATGGGCCGGTTGATTTTCAAAAATGAATTGACTTTGGACTTGCTTGTTGAAATCAAATGAAGTTACATATGGGCCGGTTGATTTTCAGAATTGGACTTTGCATAGATTTTCAAAATCAAATAATTGTGAATGGGCCACTGCAAATCAAGATCGGACTTGATTTTGTTTGAACAAAAAAAAATACATGTGGAGTTGCTGCAGTAGAGTTGCTGCAATTAGATTTTTTTAAAAAATAAAATAAAAGTATGGGCCGAACATTGAGTGTTGCTACAAATTTTGGTTTTTAAAAAAACAAATCAAATGAGCCGGACCTTCATCAAATGAAGCATGAACTCAAATGTGGGCCGGACTTGATTGTTGATTTTCTTTTTAGAAAATCAAATGCAAATGGGCCAAAGAAAATCAAAAGAATGAGCTTTGTTTCAAATATCAAATGAGCTTTGATTTTCATTTTTCTTTTGAAAATCATATGGGCCTCTTATGTTGGATTAGAGAAGAACAAAAAGCAAATTCAAAGGTGGAGATTGTTGCTTGGGGCTCAAGACAAATCCAATGGCTCATATTCATTGAAGATTACTATAAATAGGGGTAGAGAATGAGGGGTTAGAGGTGTGAAAATTTTTGTAACTCCTTTTGGAGAGGAGGGCTACTCTTAATTGAGAAGGCCTTCCAAAATTGTAACTTTTGTTGTAATTAATAATAATAATTTTTTCACCACTTTAAATTTTTCTCTTCTTCTCTTTGTTGGATGATGAAGATGAAGATGAAGATGGAGAATTATTTGAAGGTTTGCATTTCTTTTCTTTTTCTCTTTTATTGCTTATTAGTTTAGATTTATTTCTATGCTTGTAGTTAGATTTTATTTTCTTGTTAAATAGCCAAGAGGCTAGAACCCTCTTGCCTTAGATTTATTTCATGCTTATAGAGTAGATTTATTTTCTTGCATTTAATTCTTGTAATTTTATTTTATAGTTTGGATTTTGTAATTTATTTTGTAGTTAGATTTTAATTTCTTATACTATTCACCTTGAGGCTAGAACCCTCTTGGGTTTAGTTTTTTTCTTTTTATTTATTTTTATTTTTTTTTTGATTCGCCTTTAGGCTAGAACCCTCTAGGGAATCACCCTTTTCTAAGAAGTGGGTTCAATTGTAGATTATCCATATCTATAATTGAATCCACCATCTTTAATTTCTTGCATTTTCTTTTATTCTAGAATTTTGTTCTTCATTCTTGATTTTTTAGTTGTTTCTTTATTTTATTCATTTTTTTTCCTTCTCACCTTATTGATCATTCTCATTCTTTTTTACATCCACTCTCACTTACACTTTGCACCTACTTACACACCACTTTCACTCTTTCAATCTCTTCACAATCATATTCACTTACCAATCTTATTTGTCACGCACACAACATAAGAACCAATTTTATATTTTCTCCTATAAAACACCTTCCTCGTGGGATCGATATCTTAAATACTATAACTTGACACAGTTGTGCACTTACAACCTTTTTGGTACATGTTTATGCCGCATCAGTTTCTCATCTATCAAGATTGAATTGTGGTTTTGGCCTTAACTGTAGAAAGGTTTGACTAAGTGGGAGTTCAAGGTGACCCTAACTGTAGGAAGGTTTGATCACTCGATTTGAAAGTGGACCTCTCATTCATGGAAGGAATCGAGAGGGGATTTTGGTTTTGACCCTAACTATAGGAAGGTTTGACCGAGTGGGAGGTTTGAGATGATCCTAACTATAAAAAGATTTGATCGTTCGATTGAAAGTGGACCTCTCGTTCATGGAAGGAATCGAGAGGAGATTTTGATTGTGGTCCTAACTATAGGAAGGTTTGACCAAGTGGAAGGTTTAAGATGACCCTAACTGTAAGAATGTTTGATCGCTCGATTTGAAAGTAGACATATCATTCATGGAAGGAATCAAGAGGAGATTTGATTGTGGTCCTAACTGTAGGAAGGTTTGACCAGGTATACAGTGAGAGTGAGAGTACAAATCACATTAGGAGTGTTGACTTATACCGATCACTCAGTAGGGGTTCTTGATGTCAAGTGATAAATACTTAACACGAAGGGGTTTGATAATTGTCGAGCATTGGCAGATTAAAGTTCCAAGCATTATGTCCAGACTCTAACAATGGAAGTGTTGAGTGCACAGGCATAGCGGGAGTTTGAGTAGATTATATCAGGAAGAATTTTAGTGGATCCACCATCAATTAATTTGATCAGTGAGGGATTTTATGGTAGAAGATTGTGAATCATCAAACACCAGTAGGAGTTTTTTCTGAGGGAAGATTGATCCAACAAAGTGATCAAATCTCATCTCAGCAAAAGAGTGCTAGGAAGTTGGTGAAATTGATCCCGACAATGAGATGCGTTTCATCCTTGAAAACATTCAGAGACCGAGTGGGAGTTTCTCATTTATCCTCATTTATAGTGATCGGGTTATCCTTAAGAATACCAGGCATGGCACTCTCTAAGAACTTTCCGTTACATGAGTTATCCACCCCCAGCTTTCCTTACGAAACTAGGTCTAATGAGGAATACTTTGTATTCAGCTGAATGGTCAGGTTATCCTTAAGAATATCACATACGATATTCTTCTAGGAACTTCCCGTTAAAATTAGGAAATAGTTTAGACTCGTATACCTGTTGGATTATGCAGGGAACAGTTTATCCTCATGCACCTGTTGGAGGATTGAGAAGCAGTTTATACTCGTATACTCTTCGGAGTCCTAATTCAGATTAATTTAGCGTTATGACACTAGCTTCAACAAAGATTCGGATGCTATTCTTGAGGGTGAAATAAGCCTTGGTGGGATGAAGGATCCTCTTGTGGTACGCAAGGATCCGAAATATTATTAGCTTCCTCCTGATTTTTGAAAGGTGACAGCTTGATCTTGTTGTTTACAAGGAGGGATTCAAAAAAGGCTGGAACGTCTTCGTCCTTGAAGGAGTACTCTTTTTGGAGTCTTGCATCAGGAGTCTTTTGTTGTCTCCAGGATTACTACTGTGATGTCTAATTAGCATCAATGGCTGCTACAGGTGCCTTTCCTTTACCACTAGAGGCATGGTTCAAGTTCGGAGGGTTAGCCGTCGATTGGCTCCTCTCGGCCTTCTTCCTTCTGAGGAAGCGTTTGTCCTGCTCTCCGTGCACCTTCAACTCTCTCCAAGTCTTGGACAGTGCTACTCCCATAACTTCCAAGATATCAAAGGATAGGTTGTTATGATAGGTTTGGATGATGAAGTTCTCTATGATTGGATCTTGGTAATTCATCGCTTTATTTCGAAAGCGCTTGACGAAGTCGTCGATCGTATTTTTGTCTTCCTGTTTCTCCTCAAAGAGCATCCTGATTGATACCCTCGGTGTCATCATCAAGGAAATTACCAAGAAATGAGCTTTTCATATCATCCCAGCTGTTGACGCTTCCAGGCTTGAGACAACGGTACCAATCGAAGGCAGCCCCATGAAGGGTGCCCACGAATGACCAAACTATCAAGGCTTCATTGCCAGAAATCATGCCCAAGTGGGACTTGAAGTAGTTCAAATGTTGAGTGGCGAGCCCTTCCCATCGAATGGCGTGAAGTTGATCAGGTTAAACTTCGCTGGGTACAGGATCGACTCCCACTCTCTTGGATAAGGACATGGAATACCGGTCTTCTTCACCTCTCGAGCAAACATCAGAGCGTTGATTTTGCTCTCAAGGTCTTTCATCTTTTCATCCTTGTCTGTATCATGCTTTGGATGATTTTTGAGAGGAACAACGCGGCCACCCCCGACATTATCATCTTCGGTGGGATCACCCCCAGCGTTGTTGTCTTCAGTGGGGCCACCCCTATTGTTTTGGTCAATGGGAGGGTTATCAGCATTGAGATGTTCATCCATGTCTGAATCGCCACCTGCCCGATAGGCATTGTTGTGATGACTAGATTCGCCAATCTGATTAGACAAAGCCCGAATCTGTTGGACATGCGTTTCCCTCATCTGCTGCATAGTCATTTCTATTTCAAATTTAAAATTCTCTCTCTGTTTGGCCAGAGCGTCTTCAAGGATTTTGTCCATTTACTCGGTGTTGATCATAAATGCCTCATGGGATTGTCCTGGACTGGATACCGTATTGTCAAAAGTGACTGTAGAGTTAGCATTTGATGCTTCATCCTCCGAGTATTGTCCTCTATTCATCCTCTGATAGTCCCTTTGTCTAATGGTTTCCGATCACAACCAGGTTAGACGATGTGATATGAGGGAATCGGAACTAGAAGGTCGAGTCGACTTTCCCTTATCAGGCATATTAATTATGACTTCTGGAAGTTTGTCACCTTGAACGGCTGATCGTTTCTTGCGTAAATGCTTTGGCTTGGACTTTGACGCTTTAGAGGAAAGCCTTTGGAATACTAAGACCCTCTGTGGGGCGATCTTGGGGTAGCTACACGCTGATAATACTGTCCTAATTAGTTTGGCACACGGACAATGAAAGTCCGTCTCCCAGGTATCTCTCTTTCGAGATCTGTTCGTACCCCCAGCTTGATAGTACAACTCATCGGCATGATGACCGGAATAATCTATCTCATGTTAGCATGACTTCTCAGGTATAACGTCGTAGTCTGACAAACACGTTTCCTTCTGAGGATTTGCTGCCTTGTTGGCATTCTTAAGAGTCACACATTTGGAGCCTCGCTTTCGTGAGCATAGGGCCTCAATGGGCTCTTGGACAATGACACGCAGGCCAAGAAAGTCAGTTATAGGGGTTTTCCCATTATAGAAAGCTTTCAAATTGTTACGAGGGCATGTGCGACTCCCAGCTCGATGAGTTACTTGGGGTTCGTATACCGGCTCTAAGCATTCTTTGACTGGAGTTTTGCCTTGATCCTCGGGAAAAGGAACAAGGTGATCTGCCATTGCTTTCTTGTCTTTGGACAAGTCCACACTACCACGGGGCTTGACCAGAGGTGCAGGATCGATCGGAGCGGAGACGGAACTCGACGGAACTGGAAAAACAGGCATAGGGGCAAGTTTGGCTTGGCCCTAGTGCGGGTCACCTTGGGGTGACTCGCGTTTTTTGGTCTTTGTGACCGCTGTTTTGAGCTTCGACCTCCAGACTTGGTGCAGTTTTGCTGGTTTCTTGGCCACCTCTTGCTTGTGCAATTCTCGGGCCTTCTACACAAGAATCCACGCACGCGCAAGGAGTGCGCGGCACTTTTGGATGCGCTCTTCAAGGGTTGAACGGGTCTTTTTGACTTGAATCCATTCATTTGTTGCTGGTTTGGAGGAGGGGTCGTTTGCTCGCTGTTGAGGCACTCAACGCTCCTTGAATTTCAGATCTGCTTCATAACGGATCCTGTCTACAGGCTCCAAAGCCTTGGCGAATTGGCGCGTGAGGCGTTGTCGCTGTCTTTGGCGAGCTCTCTTCGATAAAGTAGGCACGCCTCCAGCGGCTATCTCCTTGATTGAGGAGGAGTCCAGATCTGCAGATCCGATCTCGTTAGAGGCCGGAGGGGCGTTGTAAGGCGAGATTGCAGCAGTAACGGGGGCCTTGATCTTCCTGTGCTTGTAAGGTGTGGAGGATCTGGAGGAGGAGGACGATAAATACTCCTCGAACTAGGCCTGGTCGAGCTCGTACTCGACCTCTACGTCAACCGGGATCCGGATCCGAGGTTGTTCTGTAGGCTGTCTAAAAATCACAATAGATAGTTGATCCCCCATCAAACACCGATGATGGAAGTTACAATCTGACAACTTCCAGTAGGCTACAATTTGAGGACCTTCACGACAACTGATGAAAACTCCAATTCAATAGCCTTCACAATCAACATCGGGAGTTACAATCTGACGACTCTCATATTTTCAAGGAGCCAAGACAAAGATTACAAGAGGACGATCTGTGCAAAGCTCTAGCAAAAGAGACTACAAATTGACGGTCTCTTCATATTAGAATGCAGATATCTCTCAAACCGTAAGGAATTTGGCCAAACGGAGGAAGCGAACCAAAGCCTTCGGCTTGGTTCGGATGGCCCCGTCTCGTCGAGATAGCCGATTTTCATATATAATTCGTCTAATTCCGACTTACGGTTTGAAAGTTATGACCTGTTCTTCGCAGCAAATTATGTTCTGAGGTCCGTCTGCAAGACTGGACTTCATCAGAACATTGGACTTAGCCTGAAGCCCGCCAAGCCCGCCTAAGGTTCGCCTCTGCATTACAGAGTCAAAGCGCACATGCTCAACTCTGCGTTTTCAACATCAAAACGCAGAGTTAATCGCTAAAACAGCACAACTGTGCGTTTTCAGCCTTTAAACAGGCTCAACTCTGCGTTTTCAATCTAGAAACGCAGAGTTAATCTTTAAAACAGCACAACTGTGCGTTTTCAGCCTTTAAACAGGCTCAACTCTGCGTTTTCAGTCTAGAAACGCAGAGTTAATCTCTAAAACAGCACAACTGTGCGTTTTCAGCCTTTAAACAGGCTCAACTCTGCGTTTTCAGTCTAGAAACGCAGAGTTAATCTCTAAAACAGCACAACTGTGCGTTTTCAGCCTTTAAACAGGCCCAACTCTGCGTTTTTAGCCTAAAACGCAGAGTTCATCTCTAAAACGCATGCGGCCTGTGCGTTTCGACTCCCAGCGAGCGCCCAACTCTGCGTCTCATCTTTAAGACGCAGAGTTAAGGTCCGAACGCAAGCGGCCCTTGCGTTTTCAACTCCCAACAAGCGCCCAACTCTGCGTCTCATCAATAAGACGCAGAGTTAAGGCCCAGAACGCTGTTTTCAGCGTTTTGACTCGTTCAAAGCACTAACAGAACGGTTTCAAAACCGTTTTCCCCACTATTTCGGGAGCTGTTTAAGAGGGGGTGGTTACACCCCACTCAGCCCATGGAGGAGCTAATTAAGGGGGCAGTTGCCACCCCTAAACCCCCTATAAATAGTGGGAAACTCAACTGAGTTCGGGCGCTCCTTTTTGGCTGGCTTTTGGCTCTGGGCTCTGGGATCCTTCTTTTTGGGCAGCAAGGGGGCGATCGACGTTCATCCTCAGCAACGATCGACCACAGGAGCATTCCCTTGGCTTATAACCGACTTTCGGTTCAAATCAACTCTTTTTCAAGAGTTCAAACTCGTTCAGAGTTATCAACTCGATCAGAGTTCAAAACTTGCTCTGCAAGTTCTTCTAAAACTCGTCAGAGTTATCAACTCGATCAGAGTTCAAAACTTGCTCTGCAAGTTCTTCTAAAACTCGTCAGAGTTATCAACTCGATCAGAGTTCAAAACTTGCTCTGCAAGTTCTTCTAAAACTCGTCAGAGTTATCAACTCGATCAGAGTTCAAAACTTGCTCTGCAAGTTCTTCTAAAACTCGTCAGAGTTATCAACTCGATCAGAGTTCAAAACTTGCTCTGCAAGTTCTTCTAAAACTCGT
>NC_033797.1:74085485-74099007 GCF_001876935.1 Asparagus officinalis
CGAGTTTGAAGGAGTCTACTAACGCACTCGGACGCGAACAGGAGCCATTCCCCCTGTCAACTATCGGAGTTTGGCCAGAGAAACTAATTCCGATGACGAACACTCAGCCATTGCGGAGTCCCAATCATCAAGCTCTTTCGTTGGGCATGAGAGCTTCGTCCACATGGCAGAACATTCGGAAGACCTTTCAAAGAGACTTGATGAACAGGAAGCCATGCTCAAATCTCAGCAGGAGGCCATCAATGAACTCATGGCCATGTTGACTCAAATCGTCGCAGACAAGGCCAAATCTCAAGAGACAGATTCGCCGCTTAGGCAAGAATCTTCCCGGAGAGGAAAAGCGTCTTCATCCCGACCTCACACAAGCAAAGGGAAGGGAAAAGTGGTTGATGATGCGGCTTCTGACCAAGAAGCCCACAGCCTGGAATCTTCCTCTGATGAAGGAAGAGAGACTGAGAACGAGCAGAATCTTCAGTCTGCCAAAATGGAAGAATTGGAAGCCCGCCTTAAAGCCATTGCTAACAGAAGCGAGCTCCAAGATGAGGGAGTTATCAGACCCTATCCTGCCGAATGGGATGCAGCCCCTTATCCTCCAAAGTTCGAGGTCCCGACGCTACAAACTTTTGACGGCACGGGATCACCGAACCAACATATTTATCATTTCAAGTCACAGACTGGAAATATAATATCGAACGATGCCATACTGGCTCGATTGTTCATTGGCACCCTCAAGGGAATTGCCTTTGAATGGTTCAGGAAACTGCCTGCGGGCTGTATCCAAAAGTGGGCGGATCTAGAGAGACTCTTCCTGTCAAGATTCTTTGAAGAGGATACAGAAGTCTCCATCCATACCCTTCTTGCTACTAAGCAGAAGAAGAGGGAGTCCGTCAAAGCCTATGTCAAAAGGTTCCGATCCATGGCTCTCCGGTGTTCGTCAGGTATGACACAATCTACCTTAGTAGAGACCTGTCGACACAACTTGCAAACCGACCTCCTAGCCCGAATAGGAGTTGCAGAATGCCGTTCTTGGAGACAACTAATCTCTCAAGGCGAGCAGGCTCAAAAAATCATTGCCAGGATCAAAGCTGAAGAACAAAGTAGGCAGGATCAACCTGAGCAATCGGACCAAGCCCAACCTTCTCCAGAGCAATCGGACCAAGTCCAATCTCCTCAGTCAGAAGGGGAAGATACTACGGCCACTGAAGCTAATCCTCTTCAGTAGGATGCCGGGCCTCCAACAACTATCACGTTAACAATTACCTCTGATAGTCAAACTCATCAGATAATGGCCTACCTGGTGATGTGATTCTATTCCGACTTCATGGATAGTGCCCCACTAGGTGATGTGCCTTGTCTACCTCTTTTTTATTCCCCTGCTAAGTCTTCATCAAGACTGGGGGTTGGTTACTTGGAATCCACTGGATTAAGAGTAACGAATCTTTCACATCGTCGAGTTAACATTACACTTCTGACGATCATCATCCCCACAGAGTATGCATTCAGTTTGCATCACTCCAAATTCTTGTCACGTTAACAATACACCTCTGACAAAACCCACTTATCAATCCTCGTCAATAGGATGATAAGTCCCCAAAGTTGCTCCAATCGCAACACATTCTTGTCACGTTAACACTACACCTCTGACAAAATCAACTTATCGACTCTTTCCAATAGAGCGATAAGTTCTCAAAATTGCTTCCATAGCAATATCTTTCTTGTCACGTTAACACTACACCTCTGACAAAATCCGCTTATCGACTCTCTTCAATGGAGCGATAGGTCCACAAACTCGTCAAGTTAACACCACACCTCTGACGACCAAATCAACTTATCGACTCTCTCCAATTGAGCGATAAGTTCTCAAAATTGCTTCCATAGCAATATCTTTCTTGTCACGTTAACACTACACCTCTGACAAAAATCCACTTATCGACTCTCTCCAATAGAGCGATAAGTTCTCAAAATTGCTTCCATAGCAATATCTTTCTTGTCACGTTAACACTACACCTCTGACAAAATCCGCTTATCGACTCTCTTCAATGGAGCGATAGGTCCACAAACTCGTCAAGTTAACACCACACCTCTGACGACCAAATCAACTTATCGACTCTCTTCAATAGAGCGATAGGTCCATAAAATACTGTTATGTTAACATAACACCTCTAACAGTCAACCCCCCAATGAACTTGTTAATTCTTTCGGTGTTTCAAGCTACACAGGAAGAAATGACACCAAAAATCCATGCCTTCACGCATGGGGGACTTTATCTCGATCCCTAATTAGAGATAAGTCTGCATCTAACACATGCTGCCGGGTAGCCTATTCCCGCAATAATAGCAAAGCCTACGTATTCAATATCGTAGCAGGTCGTTATTAATAACGCCAAAATCCATGCCTTACACGCATGGGGAATTTTATCCTGAATCCTAAGTAGGGATAAGTCAATGTCTAACACACGTTGCCGGTTAGTCTTTTACCGTGAAAAGGACATCAAAATCCATGCCTCACACGCATGGGGGACTTTATCTTGATCCCTAAATAGAGATAAGTCTACGCCTAACACGCGTTGCCGGTTAGTCTTTTACCGTGAAAAGGACATCAAAATCCATGCCTCACACGCATGGGGGACTTTATCTCGATCCCTAAATAGAGATAAGTCTACGCCTAACACGCGTTGCCGGTTAGTCTTTTCCCGTCAAAATGACAAAGTCTATGTATTCAAAATCATAGCATCAAGACTAAGAGAGTTCATTCTCTTAGCACAACGTTACATGTGGAACGGACCTAGATAATTCACATGCTAGCCCGACTCAAACGGTAGTCGGTAAAGGCTTATCAAATCCGTTGATGGCTGAGGGTTTGCCAAAAATCCTACGCACATTTGCAGGCCCATCAGCTTAATAGATGTGAGTCGAGACTTAAAACAGATGCGCCAAAGACAAGTCTCAAAGACTTAGTCAAAAATGCACGGAAGCCACTTCCATGTCTTAAGTCAAAATGTTGACCCGCGATGCAAAAAACCAAACGCCGAGGTCACACCTGTGTTCCAAATTCAACATGCAACGGTGAAACCCGCATCTCAAGTTCAAAATGCAGGGTCCACCCCCACATTCCAGAAGCAGGATTATGGCACATACCTTCACACAGGTCCTGCATGGAAAATCCGTTCAACCAAGCTGCTTTCGAAGCGAGTGCAGAGAACAACTCCTTTGTGACAAGGAATCAACAGCTCCAAGATCAGAGTTGAGATCCAAAGTATTCCGAAAATTCGTCCCAGTCAACCGCGAACTTTCGAAAACTTTGGAGGGGGTTCTGTAGGCTATCTAAAAATCACAATAGATAGTTAATCTCCCATCAAACACCGATGATGGAAGTTACAATCTGACGACTTCCAGTAGGCTACAATTTGAGGACCTTCACGACAACTGATGAAAACTCCAATTCAATAGCCTTCACAATCAACATCGGGAGTTACAATCTGACGACTCTCATATTTTCAAGGAGCCAAGACGAAGATTACAAGAGGACGATCTGTGCAAAGCTCTAGCAAAAGAGACTACAAATTGACGGTCTCTTCATATTAGAATGCAGATATCTCTCAAACCGTAAGGAATTTGGCCAAACGGAGGAAGCGAACCGAAGCCTTCGGCTTGGTTCGGATGGCCCCGTCTCGTCGAGATAGCCGATTTTCATATATAATTCGTCTAATTCCGACTTACGGTTTGAAAGTTATGACCTGTTCTTCGCAGCAAATTATGTTCTGAGGTCCGTCTGCAAGACTGGACTTCATCAGAACATTGGACTTAGCCTGAAGCCCGCCAAGCCCGCCTAAGGTTCGCCTCTGCATTACAGAGTCAAAGCGCACATGCTCAACTCTGCGTTTTCAACATCAAAACGCAGAGTTAATCGCTAAAACAGCACAACTGTGCGTTTTCAGCCTTTAAACAGGCTCAACTCTGCGTTTTCAGTCTAGAAACGCAGAGTTAATCTCTAAAACAGCACAACTGTGCGTTTTCAGCCTTTAAACAGGCTCAACTCTGCGTTTTCAGTCTAGAAACGCAGAGTTAATCTCTAAAACAGCACAACTGTGCGTTTTCAGCCTTTAAACAGGCTCAACTCTGCGTTTTCAGTCTAGAAACGCAGAGTTAATCTCTAAAACAGCACAACTGTGCGTTTTCAGCCTTTAAACAGGCCCAACTCTGCGTTTTTAGCCTAAAACGCAGAGTTCATCTCTAAAACGCATGCGGCCTGTGCGTTTCGACTCCCAGCGAGCGCCCAACTCTGCGTCTCATCTTTAAGACGCAGAGTTAAGGTCCGAACGCAAGCGGCCCTTGCGTTTTCAACTCCCAACAAGCGCCCAACTCTGCGTCTCATCAATAAGACGCAGAGTTAAGGCCCAGAACGCTGTTTTCAGCGTTTTGACTCGTTCAAAGCACTAACAGAACGGTTTCAAAACCGTTTTCCCCACTATTTCGGGAGCTGTTTAAGAGGGGGTGGTTACACCCCACTCAGCCCATGGAGGAGCTAATTAAGGGGGCAGTTGCCACCCCTAAACCCCCTATAAATAGTGGGAAACTCAACTGAGTTCGGGCTCTCCTTTTTGGCTGGGATTTTGGCTTGGGAGAGAGGGCTTTTGGCTAGCAAGGGGGAGATCGGCGTTCATCCTCAGCAACGATCGACCACAGGAGCATTCCCTTGGTTATTAACCGACTTTCGGTTCAAATCAACTCTTTTTCAAGAGTTCAAACTCGTTCAGAGTTATCAACTCGATCAGAGTTCAAAACTTGCTCTGCAAGTTCTTCTAAAACTCGTCAGAGTTATCAACTCGATCAGAGTTCAAAACTTGCTCTGCAAGTTCTTCTAAAACTCGTTCAGAGTTATCAACTCGTCAAGAGTTATCTTCAAACTTGCCACGCAAGTTCTCCACAGCGTCAAATCGTGAGGAGAAGACATCGTTCCAGTGAATCAAGACGTTCGGATCGTCAACGAGAAGCAAACTCGACGCGAGCATTCGAGGGAGGCATCTCATCGCCACCGTGAAGAACCCAGAATTAAACAAAGGGGAGAATCAAATTCATTCTCCTCTCTTTTGTAATCGGAATCCAAATTGTAATCGATTTTGAGAGGAATACAAGTCAATTTTTCTTTCATTGTCTTTTTACTTTAAATTTCCAACAAACATTGCGACACATCAACCTTCGCAGAAAGGTTGTTGGCTCCCACTATGGTCGCCAGCGTGTATGGGTCAGAAATTGTTATTTTAATTATCTTGAATCTATTACAACTTTAGTCGTTATAATAAACTCAAATAAATAAAAAGTTGATCTTTTTATAAGATCTTCTTACACAATGAAAATATAAATATTACAATTCCTTCAAACAACATACAACAGCAGTTTATCTCCTGTTGCTTGCGTGGGAACTTTACCTGTGCCGGGAACGTGTTAGCCCGTAGACCGTCGCAGATCAGATTTGGTTGACAGAAAAGTTAATTAATGCTCTTGTTTTACAAAGAAAATAATCACAGCAGTGGTAACCTCGACCAAACGAGATTACAACTATTCTCGAGATCAAAATCAAGTTTGGTCTGGAGGAAAGGGGGTACGGGTCTCAGATCTCTCAAAATCCACTCTTTATGCACAGAAAATCACCATTTGGTGGCTCGCGGCCGTGCGAGCCACCAAGTGGTGGCCTAGGCGAGCTACTGGCTTTGGTCCTTGTCTTTTTGATGTGATTCGGCCGCCAGGGGCTTTTCCGGTTAGTTCGATTTGGGCTTGTTTTGTCCTTTACGCGCATTCCGTCGCTTGGTTAACTTGTATGCTTCACCGATTTGCTTCATACGTTTTGTTAACTTGGAGGTGACCGGTGAGCGTGTTGGCCACTTGGAGCTGGTCGGTGAGCACGCGGGCCACTTGGAGTTGACCGGTGAGTGTACGGGCCACTTGGTTTGCTATTCTGGTGGCCGATGAACATATGGGCCACTTGACAGTGGCCGGTGAATATGCGGGCCACTTGGTTTGCCATTCCGATGGTCGATGAGCGTGCGGGCCACATGGTGGTGGTCGATGAGCACGCGGGCTTCTTGGAGTTGGCTGATGAGTGCGCGAGTCATATAAAGGTGACCAGTGAGCGCCCGGGCCACTTGGTTTGCTGTTCTTATGGCCGATGAGCATGCAGGCTACTTGGCGGTGGTCGGTGAGCACGCGGGCCACTTGGCGGTGGCCATTCTGGTAGTTTGTTGGTACGTCGTTAATGGTTCGCCGATTCGCTTCATGCATTTATCGGCGTTGGATAATCTTCCTTGACTCGAATAATAATGTTCATCGTCTTTTCTCCATCTCGAACTGTGTTCGGGGACCTATAAGTAATTTTTGACGCCTACAACACTCTAATGGATACTATACCATCTGGATAATGTGGAGCTGCATCAATCTTCACCACCTACGATATTTCCTCCGTCGGATCACTCTCCATCTTATGAGAGCTGGGAAGCTTCAAGATAGAAGCCTCATAAAATGTGATGTCTCTACTCAGCACAATCTTCCTATCAACTGGATCTCATAACTTGTATCCCTTGACACCACGTTTGAATCCTACAAATATACTTCCCTAGCTCGAGGTTCCAACTTATCAGTCTTAACATGATAATATGTACGGCACTCAAATACCTTAAGCTGGTCATAGTCGTGTGCTGGCTCTCCCGACCGCATCTCCATAGGGATCTTCCCCTCAATCGCAGATGAATGAAGCCTGTTAATGAGGTAGCTCACATATGAAAGTACCTCAGCCCAAAAGATCTTCTTCAAACCAATATGCGCCAACAAACATCAAATTTTCTCCAGTAAAGACCGATTTAACCTCTCTGCCACCCTATTCTGATGCGGTGTATGACTAACTGTGAAGTGTTTCTCTATGTCCTCGTCTCGACATAGCTGCTGAAAGGGGTTTGATGTGTACTCACCACCATTGTTAGATCGTAACGTCTTGATCTTTCTCCCAGTCTGTAGTTCTAACCTTTTCTTCCACTCCACAAATATATCTAGGACTTTACTCTTCTTTCCATGGTGTACACCTAACAACGCCTAGAATAGTCATTAACGAACGTGACGAACCAATATCGACCACCAAGTGATGTATTTTTAGTGGGGTCCTAAATATCTGTGTGCACGTAATCCAGTATGCCTCTCGTCCAATGAATGTTAGTCCCGAACTTCACATTCATCTTTTTGCTAAGTACACAGTGCTCAAAGAACTCAACCTTTCCACTCTTGGCTCCCTTCAATAGTCCTTGCTTGCACAATGCCTGCAGTGACTTCTCTCCGGTGTGCCCCAACCTATAGTGTCAAAGTCTACTCATATCCGCCTCTAAAATAGCTGAAGCTACCTGGCCAATCTTGGTGCTCTCTTTCAGATAATATAAGTTCTGACTGCGGACTCCCTTCATCATCACCAAAGATATCTTAGTAACATTTGCTACAGTATCCTCAAAGGTCACCTTGAATCCCTTCGCCTCTAAAGCTCCAACTGAGATAAGATTCTTCTTCAGTTGAGGAACAAATCTCACCTCCTTTAATTCACAGACTACTCCATCGTGCATCCGAATCCTCATGGTACCTATCCTATAATTGCCTCAGGATTAATCATTTCCCATAACAACAATACCCCCATCGAGTCTCTTAAATGATGCAAACCAATTTCGTCTAGGAATAACATGATAAGTAGTGCCAGAATCAAGCATCTAATCTGATGCATTCAAGTGGTTCACCTCTGTAGTAATCAGTAGAGAAAAGCTCGAATCATTTGAATCATCGCCTCTCGTAACGTTCACCTCATTGGCCTTCTAGCCCTTTTTCTTACCATTCTCCTTCTCCTTAAGCTTTAGACAGTCTCTCTTCCAATGTCGCTACTCCTTACAGATTGCACATTGGTTCTTTTCTAATTGGTGATGCTCTCTCGACTTTGACCTGCCTCTATTGCCACCTCTCGGATATGGGCTTCTACCTCTCGTCGACAAGGCCTCTCCTGAAGTATTAACGCGGGAAGTCTCCGTGTCCTTCCCCCTCAAATCATAGTTCGTCAAAGCGTTAGTTACTTCACTATAGCTGATAGAAGATCTCCTATTCAACAAAATAAGCACAAAAGTATTATACTTCTTATCGGGTAAGGAGCCCAACAAAATAATCGTCTTGTATTTATCTGATATCTTCTCATCAACATTCGCTAAGTCCGACAATAACTTAGTGTAGTTGTTCACATGAACTACTAGTGAGGTGCCCCTGGACATCTGAAACCTGAATAACCTACGTAGCAAGTACAATCTATTCTCAACACTCTTCGTAAGGTACTTGTTATTGAGAATTTCCCACATCTTCATTGTATACGTCACCCCAATCACATCATATTTCAGCTCCTGTTCCAAACATGACCTTATCGCCCCACAAGTGTTCCTATTCATCTTTTCTAAACTATTTTTTCATATTTTGGTGGCCTCTCATGAACCATGATGGTCTTTTCCAAATTCTGAGCATTGAGCGCATCCTGTATGTCGCTCATCTACAAACCAAAATTGATCTTATCGTTATATTTAACCATACTAATTTTAGCATTCTGAAAACCAATTTAAACTGTACTCGCCATCTTGCTGCTTTTACCATCTTCTTCACCCATACTCACAAACTCCAAATTGTAGAGAAAAATTCAAACTTGATAGAATTTAAAAGTGACCCAAGTGAACCCTAGAACGAATTCCAAAATAGATCTCCTAACCACACGAGGAAACCGAAATCTTTAACGGCAACCCTAAACACTATCTCCATTGAAACCTAGAACTCTAAGAACCAAGCTTGCATGACGAATCTTCCTCCACCTAATGCTAAAACCCTAGATCCGAAATTGAGCTCTGATACCAATTGTTGTGCGCCTTTGCGGAAGCGTGCTCGACAACCAAACAAGTCTGCGAGTCACGGGAGAAGATTAACAAACCAAATACGAGCACAATCCAATCCAAAATATGATAAATCAAACCAAACACAGAGATATACGTACGTGGTTCGGTAATTTGCCTACGTCCACGGGGAGAGGATGGGGAGCTTCCACTAAATCAAGGAGAGTACAAAGGGTTACAATCTCACAAAATCACTCAAATAAACCCTAAACCAAATATCTCAACTTGCTCACAAGTTCTCCCTCTCAATATACTCAGTACAATCTCAAATCTATATTAACAAAACCCTAAAATCGTGTTTCAATATATATCAAAATACAAACCAAATCAAAACAAGAAATAAAGCCCAGACTCAAACCCGACTAGCGGTCGACCGTGCCAAAGCTCGCGGTCAACCGGACAGAACGACAGAATCCAGAAAACCATTACAGGGTTTAGCGGTCGACCGGACCTAACCTCGCGGTCTACCGATCAGAACTCCAGAAACTATCATGTACTCGTGCATGTTCGCGGTCGACCGCGCCAAAGCTCGCGGTCAACCGACTAGCACCCAAATGTCTTTCCGCTTCAAATTTCCTGAACTTTACCAATATTTTCGTCATTTCTACAAATAATTTGAGGGACCGATATAAATTTATGAAGATTTGAGGGACCAATACAAAATATCCATTCCACTAAAAAGGTAGAGATCAAAATGGGCACATCCACCTCGATGGAGGCCAGCCATGATTCAAATGTCCGTGAATAGATAATTAGATAGGATATGATATGAATCAGCTGTATTTGGAAGGCTACAAACTGCAATATATATACAATTAATTTGTTGGCAACTTTTAGCACGTTAATATTTGACTAAAAAAGCACTGAGATCGTCGCTGGTCTTGGTTGCTTGTTTGAAGTCACGGGGGGCAAGGACAGAGTAATGTATGGGAATGGGGAGACTTGAGGAGAGAATGACAAAACTTATGGGGTCCGTTTGGTCGTATTTAGGTGAGTCTGATTCGGCAAAGTTTGTATTGCAAGTAGAAGAGGTCTATACTGTACATAGCTGCTGCATATTGAACAATAGTAGCTGTGGCTCTAGTTGCATGCAACTAATACTTATATTGCAATTAAGTTCTAGCGAACCAAAAAAGGACCAAAATTGTGTGCACTGGCATCAAACACGGAAAAGCAAGAAATTACCTGGAAAACTATGGAGGAGTTCTTTTAAAGATATTACAACTTATTATACAATAACAATACATGCGCATCATCACTGGAAGCACGCGCACACACATACTTGCTCGCCAACCGTCAGAATATCTGTCCGTTTTTACAGTACCTTGTGAATGAGAGATCCTCAATGTCAATGAACATGTAAAACATCAGGTGACATTGATATCATTTGAAGCAAGCTTGAGTTTGAAAATGTATTTTCAAGTGAAGGTTCAGATGATGTACTGCCCGCCATATTATCGTTAACAATGTGTATAAATTCCTTTGCCGCTGCAACCATACACAATCCTCTCCTCGACAAGCAATGCACTGCGAAAATTGCTAACTTCTCAATCTGCTCGCACTGAACAGGTAACTGCTCCTCAAATCTAAGGCAAGGATCAGCAATCTCATGAAATTTCCTGTCCTTTATCTTATCTAAGATCATTTCTTCAATGCTCTCACATTTTGTTCCCACAATTAGCTCAAGAAGTATGAGACCAAAGTTGTGCACAACATCTGCACCATGAGAAACTTGTGTAGATACTGTGTCAATTAGCCTAAAACTGGCAATCTTGACTGAATAGTCTGGGAGTATATAAATGTCACTAGATTTGAGGCTATGAGGTTTGATAGATGAAGAGATCTTGGACTGGAAATGTGCGAGACCACTTGCAACCTCGGTAGCTATATTGATCCTTCGGTACCAGTTAAGAGGTCCATTCTCTCTACCAGGCTGAAGGAGATCCTTAAGTGCTCCATTGGGGAAGGATTCGTGCACAAGCAAGAGATTATGACCTGAGCTTATGCAGCAACCAATGATTTTAGCAATGTTTTGATGGGAGTTACGAGAGAGAATCTCTACTCTATCAAGAATCTGATTAAGATTCTGTTTTGTCTGGCATCTAATTCTTTGGACGGTGACAAGGGATCCATCGCTGAGCACTCCAGGGTGCACTGATTCGTTTGCAATATCGACGAGCTTCTGGTCTTGATTGAAGCCCTTGGTGGCTTCGTTGAGTTCTTGGTAAGTGAACACACGAGTCTGACGTGCCTTTGCAAGGATTTTTGGGAGACAAGATTGTTCAGGATCATATCGATATCTTTCGTTAGGAGTGTATCTTAAGAGAAAATAACACGCTGTAGCAGCAGCGGCGAAGATAACAGTAACCAGTAGACCTGTTTAGAGAAAGAGGGGGAAAATGTTAATTCGACATAATAGAGTGAAACAACAGTAGAGGATGCTAATGGACTAGCTTATATGTATCAAAAAAAGGACTATATGGTCTCAAACCAGGTGTAATTTCCTATAACAAAATAAGAAACAGACTGAAGCATGCTGAAAATTTAATGTTCATTACTCAGGTAGGGACTCAAACTTCAAAATTCAGGTTTGTAGAAACGACGAAAAGATTGGAGAAGATCAGGAAAAATGGAGCAGACGGACATTCGGGTACCGTGAGCTTTGGCACGGTCGATCGTCAACGTGCACGACTTAGTACAGATTCTGGATTTTTGGCCGGTCGACAGCGACGATTTCGACGGTCGACCGCCCTGATTTCATTTTCCTGTTTGGTTTGGGTTTGTTGTTTGATATAAATTCAAACACACGTTTTAGGGTTTCTTTGGAGCAGTCAAGGGTTTGTTTTGAGCACAGAAAAAGGAGATCTTTCTGAGCTATTGGGAAGGGTTATTGTTTGAGAGATTGAGAGCTTTGTTAGTAAGATTAATTGGTTTGTTTTTGAGTGATTTGTAATCTCAGTTTATACTTTTTTTCTCTATTAGTGAAAACTCATCCCCTTCTTGTCCCGTGGACGTAGGCAACTTGCCGAACCATGTAAAATTAGTTGTTTGTGTTTGTGCCGTTATTTTGCATTGTTTGACTTTCTCTTTCGGCGCTTGGTTTGGTTCCTCAAAGCAAAACGATTGGTGGCTTCCGCGCACAACAAGGTTCGCAATGATGACAGATAAAATACAAAGCCTTATGAAGGTACCGAAAGGTTTTGTATTAGGCTAATGAATCAGTGTTCAACCTCAGGGGAAACCGATTTCATACGTTACACATGGATGGGCTCCAAGTTGGCATGCATTATAATAAACCCAACAGTTCTTTTCAAAATCTATGCTTTAATTTTATGGATCCTAAAATGCTTACCAACAGCAACGATAACTTTCTTTTTGCAGAGCCGTCCCTTGCAGCAGTCTCCATTGTAGGTCGCATTCCCGACATTATCACATGCTGCAAACACAAGGTTGTATTAGTTTCTCCAACTAATTTCTTCAAACAGAGGAAGCCAGCAATAGGCGAGGGCATACTTGGGTCATATGTTAATTTGAGAGGTATCTACCTTAAGCTGTTATGATAGCACTCATTAGTTATAACTTTTAGCTTGATTAATTTTAAAAATGTGCATGTTATACGTACTAAGCATTGGTACTAACTTTTTTGAGAAAAGACTAGCATCGATCCTTACTGCGTTATTGAACTATCTACGTGGATAACATGGATCTAAATAACACAAGGTGAAGTGGAAATTAAAAGTAGAACTAGAAGATAAATAATAACTCAAAATTAGAACGTAAGGCTGTGAAATCAGCGAACTAGAGGCTCAACTAATAAGACGTAATCACAATCCCACACTCATCAAAAATCATAAACCTTAAAACCTCACTATGTATCTTAAAAAGAAAATAAGGGTTAATTGCACATAGACCCCCTGCAGTATCATTGTTCCCAGCTTACTACCCCTTTACCTTCATTAATTGTTGCAGATAGACCCCGGGCTTAGACTTTTACAGGTATCATCCTTAGGTGAAATTAGCGAGTCTGTCTCGGGGGTAAACGAGTCAACAGAAAACATTTAACCAGAGAGCCCCCTTCAACAACAGCACTGACAGTAAGCTCAAAACACTGATACTAGGGGGTCTATTTGATATTAACCAAATAATTACCAGCGTAAGTAAAACTAACTAATTACAATTAAAGCTCTACTCACATCTGAAGCCATCCAGTCCCAGCAGCAAACCCATCCCCAACAAAGCCCGGCCCACAAGCACACCTCACCCCGCCCTTCACCGCCGCGGCCTTCACCTCCGTCGCCCCTTCCACGCACTCCGTCCCATTCCCGTACCCTCTCGGCACGGCCCACTCCATCTCAATCCCCCTCTCCACCCTCTCCTCCCCTGTCGCCTTCGCCCAGCTCGAGAACCCCCTGCAACCGAACTCCTTGAACACCCCGAACCCATCCCCCGCCTTCCACTCGCTCCCATCCGCCAAAGGATAGCAGCACCCCCGGTTTCCGTTGTCGCAGTCTCCGTCGATGTCGGCGCAGGTGGATCGGCAGACGGAGGAGTCATCGCAGTCGTAGAGGCGGAGGAAGT
>NC_033797.1:74099382-74112605 GCF_001876935.1 Asparagus officinalis
GAGGTTTGAATGGGCTAAAAGTTTCACAAAACTCCCCCAGACTTTAGCCATATCGTGATATAGCAACGCTCAAAAATTGAAAATTTCACTCGACCCCGAAACCTTTTCAGGTGACCGAGAAATACCAGTGGTTATATGAAAATAGATTCAGAAAAATACAGATATTTTAAGTTTTTTTTTTCCCAGTGAAATGATGGGAAACCTCCCCCCATGTTTCATTAATAAAAGTTTAATGAGACGAATACAAAGTACAAAAAAGCAATAAAAGCCACAAAAAGAAAAAAGATAAATAGTTTCTAGCGCCGAACAAAAAAGAATTGCACACTACGTTTTTTGTTATGTGACATGTATGTCTACTGATATTATATCTTCGGCTAGAGTCCTCCGCCACCAGAATAGTAATCATGACACCATAACATGATCATGGCTCTCCAACTGTCGAATCAAATGATCAAGCCCCGCAAATGTCGACAAAGTTTTGAGAGTAAGCAAGTATCAAACCTTTTGGGGGTTATCTCAGAAATAGACCAAAGATTGCTAGGGGTTTTGTGAAATTTACCTGGTCATTGGGCGGGTGAGCGGGTGGGCATCACTAGGCGCGTGAGAGTACGGGTAATCAGGGGATGGGGGTCTGGGCCTCAAAGCCCATTACTTTTGTACACGCATATGGACCTCCCCAACAAAACGTCCTTGTGGTCTTAGATTTACGGGGAGTTCAATTGTTAAGCGTTTCTTAAATGGGAACAGATCGAGAAGATGGCATATTTAAACTAGTATAAGAAAGGAGGATTTGTTTCCGTATATACCTTGAAATGATAACATATTTCTCGTTTTGCTCCTAAAAGCCACTGAAGAAGGGATTATTGATTCTTAAATGAGGTAATCTCTAGGTAAAGGGCATGTTTAAGCGTGATTAGCTAGATTTTCATTATGGCTCTTAAGCATACATTTGGGCCTTTTGAAAAATACTAATGGTGTGTGGGGGGGCTACTCCACAAAACTAGTTTTAATAGATACAATCTTGGTCCAAAAACTAGTTTTTTGTTTGGCAATAACTAGGCTACAATTGAACTAGCTTTCTTTAGTTCAAAGTTTAACCTCTAAACTAGTGCTCTTTTGAAGCACCTCGTATATCGTATATCGTCCAATTTATTCTAGTTAAACAAAAACTAGCTCAAACTCATTTCTCTTTTGAAATTGCCAAACACACCATATATAACGTTTGAGTTTGTATCATTCCAACAAGAGAAAAACTTTTGTACCTTGAAATATTATTTTGTGATAAAAAATTTTGTTTTTACGATATGTGGCAACAGGTATAGTTTGAAATAAGTCTTTGAAGATGGTTCACGTAAAATATTTGAGTCTATTATTATTACACAATTTTTTATAGTAAATGTACAACCGTTATTAATAAAATATATGGTATTTACATGAAAACCACCTTAATTTTTGTTCAAACTGTAATTTACCACATTTATTTAATTTGTTGATCTAAATCACCTTAGTCTACTTACATGTTCTCAATATCACGCCTTCGCCACTATTCAGCCCAAATTTTTTTAAAAATAATTATTTTACCTCTACTCCTCTCTACATCTTCTTCCTTCCCTCCTCTCTCCCCCTACTCTTGCTTTCCCTCTTCCCCTCCCCGTCCTTCCCCACTTCATTACTTCCCTCTCTTCTCCATCTTCTCTTCTTCCTCCATCTCCTCCACCATCTCCTCCATCTCTGAAGTTTCTTCAAGCCCTATATTTATTTCTCCTCTCCAATAGTGAAATAACTCTAACATTACTCAAATTATGAAATAACTCTTATATTACCTCATGTGCAAAATATATGCACGAGTATGTTGTTGGATTCTAACTTGAGGTGCATCTTCTCCCTCTGGTCAATGATTGCGGAGATACTCCCAACAACTTCTCACAAACTTGGTGCCATACATATCTATCTGTCCCTGTAATACAAGGACCATCAATGTGGAGACAAAGAATTATTGCTACATCTTAGAGAGTAATAGTCAACTCGTCGACATGTAGATGAAAGTGTTAGTTTCTGGCCTCCATCTATCCATCAATGCATTAAGTAGTGCCCAATCGATTTTTTGATCCACTGTAGCCTTGAGCATGTAAGAAAACAGACTTGGGCTACCAAAGTAATCATACACTCATCCTCAAGTCGCCACCGCGTATGACCAAGGCTATGATAAACCATAACTAGCTTCGGTCCTCTCTGCACAACAATGTAAAATAACATTAGAGTATAACAATGAAATATAATGTTAGAATATAAAAGAAAAAAATTATGACTTTATAGCTTATTCATGTGTGTACGCTTAAGAATTATTACCCAAGTAAATGATATAGTCTCCAAAAGGTGTCGTGACTGGTCGTAAAAGACGTCATCACTAACCAGCCAAGGAAGCATAGTGTATATACCTACACATATAATTGGTAACTTATTAGTTCCTGTTGAATCAATAAGACTATAAAAAAAGCATATAGGCAAAAAACTTATTATCGTTTAATTGATATTTACTTGTTCTTGATGGACAACGAAACCTATTATGACCTAATTGTAGGTTGTCTAAAAATCACAATAGATAGCTTATCCTCCATCAAATACCGATGATGGAAGTTACAATCTGACGACTTCCAGAAGGCTACAATTTGAAGACTTTCACGTAGATCGCTGAAGGTTACAATCTGACGACCTTCACGACAACCGATGAGAGCTCTAGTTCAACAGCATTCATAATCAACATCGGGAGTTACAATCTGACGACTCTCATATTCTCAAGGAGCCAAGACGAAGATTACAAGACAATGATCTTTGCAACGCTATGACAAAAGAGATTACTTTGTGATAATCTCTTCAAGACAAAACGCGAAGGTCCTCCCCGTGTGTCAACATCAAAACGCAGAGTAACGGCCCAACTGTGCGTTTTCAGCCTAAAACAGGCTCAACTCTGTGTTTTCAGCCTAAAACGCAGAGTTCATCTCTAAAACAGCACGACCTGTGCGTTTTCAGCCTGAAACAGGCTCAACTCTGCGTTTTCAGCCTAAAACGCAGAGTTCATCTCTAAAACAGCACGACCTGTGCGTTTTCAGCCTAAAACAGGCCCAACTATGCGTTTTCAGCCTAAAACGCAGAGTTCATCTCTAAAACGCATGCGGCCTGTGCGTTTCAACTCCCAGCGAGCGTCCAACTCTGCGTCTCATCTTTAAGATGCAGAGTTAAGGTCTGAACGCAAGCGGCCCTTGCGTTTTCAACTCCCAGCGAGCGTCCAACTCTGCGTCTCATCTTTAAGACGCAGAGTTAAGATCTGAACGCAAGCGGCCCTTGCGTTTTCAACTCCCAACAAACGCCCAACTATGTGTCTCATCAATAAGACGCAGAGTTAAGGTCCAAAACGCCCAGATTGGCGTTTTGACTCGTTCAAAGCACTAACAGAACGGTTTTAAAACTGTTTTCCCCACAATTTAGGGAGCTGTTTAAGAGGGGGAGGTTACACCCCACTCAGCCTATTGAGGAGCGGATTAAGGGGGTAGTTACCACCCTTAATCCCCTATAAATAGTGGGAAACTCAACTGAGTTCAGGAGAGATCCTTCTTTCTTTTTGGGGAGGGGAGCAAAGAAGAGATATTCGACTAGCTTTTGAGGGGAATTGTTGGAGTTTTGGAGACCAGCAACAAGAGCTTCTTTATCCTTGGCTTATTAACCAAACTTTCGGTTTAAATCAACTGAGAACCGATTCTCGGTTCAAATCAACTCTTTTTCAAGAGTTTCAAACTCGATCAGAGTTATCAACTCATCAAGAGTTTTAAACTTGCTTTGCAAGTTCTCCACAGCGTCAAATCGTGAGGAGAAGACTACGTTCCAGTGAATCAAGACGTTCGGATCGTCAACGAGAAGCAAACTCGACGCGAGCATTCGAGGGAGGCACTCCATCGCCACCGTGAAGAACCCAGATCTAAACAAAGGGGAGAATCAAATTCATTCTCCTCTCTTTTGTAATCGGAATCCAAATTGTAATTGATTTTGAGAGGAATACAAGTCAAATTTTCTTTCATTGTCTTTTTACTGCAAATTTCCAACAAATAAAAGATGGCGACTCCGCTGGGGACTAGCTTTTCTGACGAAGAAGTGGTGACGCAATCCGACGTTCATCTCACTGGAACGACCGTTGAAACTCTGATTATCGAGTTTGATCAAGCCAAGTACGAGGTGGCCCTCTCCTCCGGATCCTTTAGCCCCAAGGCTATGCGCAAGATCCACAAAGTTTCCGAGGAGACTAAAGCTCCAGTTGTAGCCAACTCGTCTAAAGACTATCTCCCATGGGGGTTGCACTGTTCATTCAGTCCCCTCTCTAAAGGAGAAGACTCGACTTCGACACAACTCCAAAAAAGCCGATTCTCCAATCAACGCGAACTCCGCGTTTGCGAGCCTCAACATGAGCTCTGCATAAGCCAAGCTAAATGCAACCCTCAGGTGTGCATTTTCCAGATAGAACGCAGCCTTCAGAGGCGTGTTCCAACATCTAAACGCAGACATCAAACCTGCGTTGATCTGGCTGAACGCAACTCTCAAGAGTGCGTACCAGAACCAAAACGCAACTCTCAGGAGTGCGTTTCACAAACTGAACGCAACTCTCAGGAGTGCGTTTCAGAATCTGAATGCAGGTCGCAGGACTGCGTTTTACTAGCAAAACGCAGACTTTGGTCTTGCGTTAATCAAGCTAAACACGACCCTCGTGTTCCTTTTTTGGAACACGATGTGATTCGTCGTGTTCAAAATGATCAACATGGATTTAAAATTCATGTTTGCCAAGAACCAGTCCCATTCTTTAATGGACAGGGGGTTCCATCTTTACCCTCACGCTCCGTGAGAGGTTCATCCCAAGTCTCTGACTTACGGGAATGGCTGTCGATACCGACGAATGTCGTTTTGCTCAATAATCAACGACATCCTCACAGGAAGAAGACTTTAGAGGATGTATACCTTGGAGTCACTTCCAACATGGTTGGTAGAGGGAGATCATCAACCCTTAGTTCTGACGAATCAGAGACAGATCGTTCTCAAAGCGTCAGAGAAATCACTAACGAGTTTGAAGGAATCTACCGACGTACTCATACTCGAACAGGAGCCATTCCTCCTATTAACTATCGGAGTTTAGTCAGAGGAGCTAATTCCGATGACGAACACTCAGCCATTGCAGAGTCCCAGTCATCAAGCTCTTTTGTTGAACATAAGAGCTTCGCTTATATGACGGGGAACCATGAAGATCTCGCGAAGAGACTTAATGAGCAGGAGGCCATGCTCAAATCACAGCAGGAGGCCATCAATGAACTCATGCCCATGTTGACTCAAATCGTCGCAGACAAGGCCAAATCTCAGGAGACAGATTCGCCGCTTAGGCAAGAATCTTCCCGGAGAGGAAAAGCATCTTCATCCCGACCTCACACAAGCAAAAGGAAGCGGCTTCTGACCAAGAAGCCCACAACCTGGAATCTTCCTCTGATGAAGGAAGAGAGACTGAGAACGAGTATAATCTTCAGTCTGCCAAAATGGAAGAATTGGAAGCCCGTCTCAAAGCCATTGCTAACAGAAGCGAGCTCCAAAATGAGGGAATTATCAGGCCCTATCCTGTCGAATGGGATGCAGTCCCTTATCCTTCAAAATTTGAGGTCCCGATGCTACAAACTTTTGATGGCACGGGATCACCGAACCAACATATTTATCATTTCAAGTCACAGACTGGAAATGTAATATCAAACGATGCCATACTGGCTCGATTGTTTATTGGCACCCTCAAGGAAGTCGCCTTTGAATGGTTCAGAAAACTGCCTACCGGATGTATCCAAAAGTGGGCAGATCTAGAGAGACTATTCCTGTCAAGATTCTTTGAAGAGGATACAGAAGTCTCCATTCATACCCTTCTCTCCACCAAACAGAAGAAGAGGGAGTCCGTCAAAGCCTTCGTCAAAAGGTTCCGAACCATGGCTCTTCGGTGTTCGTCAGGTATGACACAGTCTACCTTAGTAGAGACCTATCAACACAACTTACAAACCGACCTCCTAGCCCGAATAGGAGTTGCAGAATGCCGTTCTTGGAGACAACTAATCTCTCAAGGCGAGCAGGCTCAAAAAATCATTGTCAGGATCAAAACTGAAGAACAAAGTATGCAGGATCAGCCCGAGCAATCAGACCAAGCCCAATCTTCTCCTGAGCAATCGGACCAAGCCCAATCTTCTCAGTCAGAAGGGGAAGATACTACGGCCACTGAAGTCAATCCTCTTCAGTAGGATGCCGGGTCTCCAATAACTATCACGTTAATGATCACCTCTGATAGTCAAACTCATCAGATAATGGCCTACCTGGTAATGTGACTCTATTCCGACTTCATGGATAGTGCCTCACTAGGTGATGTGCCTTGTCTACCTCTTTTTATTCCCCGGCTAAGTCTTAATCAAGACTGTGGGTGGTTACTTGGAATCCACTGGATTAAGAGTAACGAATCTTTCACATCGTAGAGTTAACATTACACTTCTGACGATCATAATCCCCACAGAGTATGCATTCAGTTTGCATCATTCCCAATTTGTCACGTTAACAATACACCTCTGACAACCCACTTATCAATCCTCGTCAATAGGATGATAAGTCCCCAAAGTTGCTCCAATCACAACACAAATCTTGTCACGTTAACAATACACCTCTGACGAAACACACTTATCAATCCTCGTCAATAGGATGATAAGTCCCCAAAGTTGCTCCAATCGCAACACAAATCTTGTCACGTTAACAATACACCTCTGACAAAATCAACTTATCGACTCTAATCAATAGAGCGATAAGTCCTCAAAATTGCCCGATCACAAATTCATCTCGTCAAGTTAACACCACACCTCTGACGACAAAATCCACTTATCGACTCTCTTCAATGGAGCGATAGGTCCACAAACCCGTCAAGTTAACACCACAAAAATCCACTTATCGACTCTCTTCAATAGAGCGATAGGTCCATAAAATACTGTTATGTTAACATCACACCTCTAACAGCCAACCCCCCCCCAATGAACTTGTTAATTCTTTTTCAACAAGAATAGCAAGTTTTCATTATAAAATCCCCAGCGGATTAAAGATTTTCTGGAATTATCCTAGTGATAGTGAAGAAAATTTCTAAATTTCATTCCAAGTAAAAAATCATGCCAAGTTAACACTACACCTCTGGCACTTCCAACTTTCTTTCAGGGTTTCAAGTAACACGGGAAGAAACAGCACCAAAAATCCATGCCTTCACGCATGGGGGACTTTATCTCGATCCCTAATTAGAGATAAGTCTACGCCTAATACGCGTTGCCGGTTAATCTTTCGTCGTGAAAAAGACACCAGGATTCATGCCTGGGGGAATCTATCTCGACCCCTAAACAGAGATAAGCCTGCATCTAACACATGCTGCCGGGTGGTTCATTCCCGCGAAAATGACCAAGTCTACGTATTCAACATCGTAGCACGAAAATCCATACCTTTCACGTATGGGGGACTTTATCTCGATCCCTAATTAGACATAAGTCTGCATCTAACACATGCTGTCGGGTAGCCTATTCCCGCAATAATAGCAAAGCCTACGTATTCAATATCGTAGCAGGTCGTTATTAATAACGCCAAAATCCATGCCTTACACGCATGGGGAATTTTATCCTGAATCCTAAGTAGGGATAAGTCAATGTCTAACACACGTTGTCGGCTAGTCTTTTACCGTGAAAAGGACATCAAAATCCATACCTTTCACGTATGGGGGACTTTATCTCGATCCCTAATTAGAGATAAGTCTGTATCTAACACATGATGCCGGGTAGCATATTCCTGCAACAATAGCAAAGCCTACGTATTCAATATCGTAACAGGTCGTTATTAATAACGCTAAAATCCATGCCTTACACGCATGGGGAATTTTATCCTGAATCCTAAGTAGGGATAAGTTAATGTCTAACACACGTTTCCGGTTAGTCTTTTACCATAAAAAGGATATCAAAATCCATGCCTCACACGCATGGGGGACTTTATCTCGATCCCTAATTAGAGATAAGCCTACGCCTAATACGCGTTACCGGTTAGTCTTTTCCCGTGAAAATGACAAAGTCTATGTATTCAAAATCATAGCATCAAGTCTAAGAGGATTCATTCTCTTAGCACAACGTTACATGTGGAACGGACTTAGACAATCCACATGCTAGCCCGACTCAAACGGTAGTCGGTAAAGGCTTATCAAATCCGTTGATGGCTGAGGGTTTGCCAAAAATCCTACGCACGTTTGCAGGCCCATCAGCTTAATAGATGTGAGTCGAGACTTAAAACAGATACGTCAAAGACAAGTCTCAAAGACTTAGTCAAAAATGCACGGAAAGTCTCAAAGACTTAGTCAAAAATGCATGGAAGCCACTTCATGTCTTAAGTCAAAACGTTGAGATCAGACCCGCGATGCAAAAACCGAACGCCGAGGTCACACCCGTGTTCCAAATTCAACATGCAAGGGTGAAACCCGCATCTCAAGTTCAAAATGCAGGGTCCACCCCCACATTCTAGAAGCAGGATTATGGCGCATACCTTCACACAGGCCCTGTGTGGAAAATCCCTTCAACCAAGCTGCCTTCGAAGCGAGTGTAGAGAACAACTCCTTTGTGACAAGGAATCAACAGCTCCAATATCAGAGTTGAGATCCAAAGTATTCCGAAATTCGTCCCAGTCAACCGCGAACTTTCGAAAACTTTGGAGGGGGTTCTGTAGGCTGTCTAAAAATCATAATAGATAGCTTATCCTCCATCAAATACCGATGATGGAAGTTACAATTTGACGACTTCCAGAAGGCTACAATTTGAAGACTTTCACGTAGATCGCTGAAGGTTACAATCTGACGACCTTCACGATAACCGATGAGAGCTCTAGTTCAACAGCATTCATAATTAACATCGGGAGTTACAATCTGACGACTCTCATATTCTCAAGGAGCCAAGACGAAGATTACAAGACAATGATCTTTGCAACGCTATGACAAAAGAGATTACTTTGTGATAATCTCTTCAAGAAAAGACGCGGAGGTCCTCCCCGTGTGTCAACATCAAAACGCAGAGTAATGGCCCAACTGTGCGTTTTCAGCCTAAAACAGGCTCAACTCTGCGTTTTCAGCCTAAAACGCAGAGTTCATCTCTAAAACAGCATGACCTGTGCGTTTTCAGCCTGAAACATGCTCAACTCTGTGTTTTCAGCCTAAAACGCAGAGTTCATCTTTAAAACAGCACGACCTGTGCGTTTTCAGCCTAAAACAGGCCCAACTCTATGTTTTCAGCCTAAAACGCAGAGTTCATCTCTAAAACGCAGAGTTCATCTCTAAAACGCATGCGGCCTGTGCGTTTCAACTCCCAGCGAGCGCCCAACTCTGCGTCTCATCTTTAAGACGCAGAGTTAAGGTCTGAACGCAAGCGGCCCTTGCGTTTTCAACTCCCAGCGAGCGTCCAACTCTGCGTCTCATCTTTATGACGCAGAGTTAAGGTCTGAACGCAAGCGGCCCTTGCGTTTTCAACTCCCAACAAGCGCCCAACTCTGCGTCTCATCTGTAAGACGCAGAGTTAAGGCCCAGAACGCCAAGTTAGGCTTTTGACTTGTTCAAACACAAGTTGAACGGTTAGGGGACGGTTACACCCCATTCAGCCCCATTGAGGAGCGGATTAAGGGGGTAGTTACCACCCTTAATCCCCTATAAATAGTGGGAAACTCAACTGAGGTCAGGAGAGATCCTTCTTTCTTTTTGGGGAGGGGAGCAAAGAAGAGATCTTCGACTAGCTTTTGAGGGGAATTGTTGGAGTTTTGGAGACCAGCAACAGGAGCTTCTTTATCCTTGGCTTATTAACCGAACTTTCGGTTTAAATCAACTGAGAACCGATTCTCGGTTCAAATCAACTCTTTTTCAAGAGTTTCAAACTGGATCAGAGTTATCAACTCATCAAGAGTTTTAAACTTGCTTTGCAAGTTCTCCACAGCGTTAAATCGTGAGGAGAAGACTACGTTCCAGTGAATCAAGACGTGCGGATCGTCAACGGAGAGCAAACTCGACGCGAGCATTCGAGGGAGGCACTCCATCGCCACCGTGAAGAACCCAGTTCTAAACAAAGGGGAGAATCAAATTCATTCTCCTCTCTTTTGTAATCGGAATCCAAATTGTAATTGATTTTGAGAGGAATACAAGTCAAATTTTCTTTCATTGTCTTTTTACTGCAAATTTCCAACAAACACTAATTGATTACAATGACTACATTTAATTCACGATGCCACTCCTTCCCAGCCTTGATCCATGGTACCTCTAATGTGCACAGATCGAGGTCATCCTACTTATCTTTTGTATTGAGTTGGTAATGGTCCATTATAAACCAGCCAATAACAACTATCATCGACTTAATTTTTCAAATTTCATTTGTCATTTGTGAAAAATCATGTATTTTGCAAACCGTTCAAAAATATGAAAACGTTAAAACTTAATTTTGATAAAATATCTTTAAACAAGTTTTAAAGCACTTTAAAATAGATTATAGACTTGAGAAAAGATATAAAATCATGTCGTTAAGTCTATAATCTGAAAACGATGATAAATTAAAAAACCAATGTGTGTGTGTATGAATTTTAAACTTGAAGTATAAACATACAAAGTAAACACCTAACCTACAAAACTATACCCAAGATAAAAATCTTCATTAAGCACGTCTTGGTTGTAGGGATGAAGCGATAATGTCTTTGGCTTGAATTACGATGGCTTCATTCTAATTTCCACCAACCTCTTTTGAATGTGATCGTGAAAGCGCAAGTCCATCTAACCTTTAACTGAGGATATGATTACCTAACAAAATAAATGCAAACACTCGACACACGATGTTAGAAATTGTTTGTTATGTTGGTCTCTTTGTTTTGATGATGTTTAACAAAAAATTTACCACTAATGTTGATTGTCTAGTGTTTGTGTTTATCTATTTATTGCAGACAAACAACATGTTGAAGGATGGATAGAATCGAGTTTCAACGATCATATCTAATGGAGGTTGGCGGAATATCAGTGTGAAGCAATGCAATTCAAGTTAAAAATTCAAGTTTAAGCTTCATCCGTAAGTTTACCAAGAAGAGCATATTGAAGATCAAGATCAAGCTTGGGTAATTTAGTTTTAGGTTTTATATTATGTGTATTAGTACTTTAAGCTCAATCATATACACACATACACGTTATTTAGTTTTAGGTTTTATATTATGTGTATTAGTACTTTAAGCTCAATCATATACACACATACACGTTTTGGTTTTGTATATATTAGTACTTTAAGCTCAATCATATACACACATACACGTTTTGGTTTTGTATATATATAGTTATATATATACATATATGTTATAGTTTGATAGTTTCAAGTTTTAATATGAAACAATTGAATATAATTAGAAAACGTATTTCTTATTTCATACTTATATGCATATATATGATTTCATCAATATCAATTTTATTTAGTTCAATGAAATCATATTTACTTTTGAAATGTTTGCAAAATATACACTTTTGTAAAAATATTGTTTTCTTGGTTTATAGACTTAATAACAATCATATACATCTTTTATTAAGTCTATATAATTATTTTGTAATGTTTCAAAACATGGTTAAGCTAAAATGTCAAAACTCATATGTTTACATTTTTATGTTTTGGACTATTTTGTAAAATAATAATATTTTTTATTTGGGAGGTCCTTTTTGAAAACCAGTTTTTGTAGCATATTTATTATCATGTCTGCAATTATTTTTCAAAGTTTTATAATTTTTAGAATTTATTTGATATTTTTAAACAGGGTTTTAAAATCAGAAAATAGTTTTAAAACCTGTAAATTTCATGTATCTGTTCACGGTCGATCACTATATGGTTGACCTCCTTGAGTCCAGAGACTCAGATTATTTTTTGGTTGCTCGCGGTCGAACGTGGCGGTCCACCGGATTAAGTCCAGAGTGTTTTGCGGTCGACCGGATGTTTTCCTGAGCCCAGAATTTGCCTCTGAGCTGCTCGCGGTCGACTGCCGATCGCCCAACGGTTATAATTTGTACAGAATCTAATTTCTGATTCTGTGGATTTTTTGGTCTTTTGCTTGGGAATTTTGGTTGAGCTTTTGGGTGGCTATATATACCCCCTTGCTCTCATCCTTCATAAGCATCCAAGAGAATATTTTAAAAGAGTTTAATAAGGGTTTAAGTTTGTTTTGTGTTTGTTTAAAAGAGTGTTTAAGAGTTTGTTTGTGAAGAGAATTTCACAAGAGTTTGAGGAGATCATCAATCTTGTTTGGGCTTCAATCTACATCCCTCCACTCTTGTTTTGGAGAAGTTTTCTTAAACTCTTTATCTAGCTTATTTATGCTTAACTTGTCATATTTATTTTGCTAGATTAAATTGACTTTAGACTTGTTTTGATTTATCTCTTTGTTCACACACAACCTATTGAGCTTATTGTATTTACATTCATAGTATAATTTGGGGTTGTGGGTTTGTGACTAAGAGTTGTGCTTAATTGAGTTCTCACCTTGTTTAGAGAATAATCATTTGATTTGTGAGCTTTAATTGTGAGGATTCACTTTGTAATACACTAGTACACCGAGAGGAGTGTGTGGTCACTTCCAAGAGGAGTGACGTCGGTTGACGAACCTAGGGAGAGGTTGTATCCAAGCACTTGAGTAAGGACACGGGCTAGAGACCAACACTTAGAGGGTGTATAGTGTAGTTACATTGTGTGATTGTGATCAGTGATCGGTGAGCGTTGAAAACTAATATTGTGTGATGTAAACATTATTCGTGTTAGCGTAAAAAACCCGGTTGTGATAGTGGATTTCTCCCCGGGAGTGGGGAACGGAGATATAGGCCGGAAGGTCCAAACTATGTAATCATATTGTGTATTTGCATTGTTTATATTGCCCTATCATAATTGTATCTTTTGTTTAGATTATTTACCCTTGTGTTAATTTATATATCCTTGCATATATTTCATCATATACCTCTTTGCTAGGATAAATCTTTTTATTCATATTGCATATTCTTTCTCATATCATATTGCATATCTATCTTGTAAGAATATTTCTTTAATAAGTTTTAATTGGGATAAAATTGAATTAGATTAGCATAAGACCCTAATCATCCCCCCCCCCCCCCC
>NC_033797.1:74112615-74147938 GCF_001876935.1 Asparagus officinalis
ACCCCCCCCCCCCCCCCTCTAGGGTCTAACATGTTAATCATCAAAACTAGATTAGACATTAGGCTCATAAATATAAGACCTAACAATCTCCCCCTTTTTTATGATGACAAACAATCTACATAAATAGTATATAAAACATGCATGATATCAAATGAATATACAATTTATAATTCACATGCATGAGAAAGCGAAATACTCACAGTCCACTTGTTTCTCCCCCTTTGTCAACGTCAAAATGGGGAAAACAATAAGAATAAAGAAAGTGAAAGCCCCCTATTAATAAGGCACGGTGCGTACAAACAAGAAAACAGATAGGGTAGGCTCTCCCTATCAAAAAGCCTAAAAGCACATATCAAGAAGAAACAAGGACGGTATATGTGAGCAAAAACATATATATGGAAACGTGCTAATCTCAACTCACATACAAAGAGACCAAGTAAACATATATATATGTATCATTAAGAAAAAGTGTTACAAGGGTCTTAAACATAAATGTATCAATAAGATATATATATATATATATTAAATCCAAAAATTCATAAATTACCAAACATAAAATCATGATTGATTAAGAACACAATGACATTTTAAAACATGTTTGATCAATAAATCCATAAAACATCATTTTTGAAGAGTGTAAAACAATGATTAAGCAAAAAAATGATTAAGCTAATTATGTTAATCCTTCTCCTTAATCCCTATTTCTTAATCCTTTGCCAAATGGGCCATATAAAAACAATTTTATCTCTTATCGTTATAGATGAACGGCTAAGATTTAATTTCAAAACTCTTCTCCTCCGTTCACTTCACTTTATTAGTACTCCCAAACAAGGTAAAATAAGTTCTCCATTCTCATTATAAAACTCCCAGACAACTATATTTTCTCTTCCTTTCTCTACCTTTCGTTTTCCCTATCTTATCTTTCCTTTCGTTCCCTTAGTAAACTCCCAAACATAATCTTGGATTAATTTACTTTGTACAGCTTTGCTGTTACCACTAAAATCTTCGGTATATGTACATTTTCTCGTTCATGTTAAGTTAAGAGTGTGATCACGTGGGTGTGGGGGCCACCCATGAATTCGTTTACGAGTGAGAGAATAGAGTTCGTGGGCTTTTCCGCGTGAGCCCAAGTTCGTTTTTTGACCACAAACCACATGATTCTCCAGTTATATAAAGGAACAAATATTGTTCCTGGGGTTGTGCAGGAGGTTTTCGGGAGCGCGTGAAGTTTTGGTAAAGGAACAAATATTGTTCCTGGGGTTGTGCAGGAGGTTTTCGGGAGCGCGTGAAGTTTTGGCGGCTGTGAATTTCTTTGCGGCTACAGAAAAGGTGCAAAAGAAAAGAAAAGAAAAGAAGAGGCTTTTCTTTTAGGGTTTTTTTTGTGCATCCTTTTTTAGAGTGATTTTGTGAGGGATTTGAGAGTTTGTTTGAGGGTTTAGTTTGAGAGTAATTGTAAACCCTATTTGTATTCACTCCCTCTATTAGTGGATCTCCCCCCTCCTTGCCCCGTGGACGTAGGCAATTTGCCGAATCACGTAAAAATTAGTTGCACTGTTATTTGTGTGATTTGTAATAGCTTTTAGGTTCCCTCGATGCGCAGTCCTAGAGCTGACGAGAGGAAGAGCTAATATCCCACTTTGATGAGATATTAGGCTTCAGATTCTTGTTCCCTTTGAGAAACAAGAATTCTTATTGCGACCTGACTCTCATGTTGTGCTGTCGAAGTGCTGCCGCAATTTTCGCTGCGCGCAACAAGTGGTATCAGAGCCTAGATTTCAGATCTAGGGTGTTTTGGTAGAGGAAGATTCAGTTGGAAGCTTGGTTCTTAGAGTTCTAGGCTTTGGTGGAGATATGATTTGAACTTGTCGTTGGAGATCTTGCTTTCCTCGTGTGGTTAGGAGTTCTATTTGGAATCCAATCTTGGGTTCAGTTGGGTAATTTCTTATTCCTTTCAAAGTTTGAATCTTTCTTTGTAATTTGGAGTTAGTTCGCAATGGGAGAAGAAGGTGAAAGCAGCAAATCGATGACGAGTACAATACAAGTTGGTTTTCAGAACACTAAAATTAGTGTGGTGAAGTATGACGGCAAAATCAACTTTGGTTTGTGGATGAGTGATGTACAGGATGCGCTCAATGCTCAGAATTTGGAAGAGACCATCATAGTCCACGAGAGGCCATCTAAATATGAAGAGACGGTATGGGATAAGATGAATAGGAACGCGTGTGGGGTGATCAGGTCCTGTTTGGAACAGGAACTGAAATATGATGTGATTGGGGTGACGTCTGCAATGAAGATGTGGGAAATTCTCAACAACAAGTATTTCACAAAGAGTGTTGAGAACCGGTTGCACTTGCTGCGATGACTCTTCAGATTTTAGATGTCCAGAGGCACCTCGCTAGCGGCTCATGTGAACAACTACACTAAGTTGTTATCGGACTTGGCGAATATTAATGAGAAGATATCGGATGAGTACAAGGCGATTATTTTGTTGGGCTCCTTACCCGATGAGGAGTATGATACCTTCGTGCTCACTTTGTTGAACGGGAGATCTTCTATCAGCTATAGTGAAGTGACTAACGCTTTGAAAAATTACGATTTGAGGAGGAAGGACAATGAGACTTCGGAGGAAGGACAAGGAGACTTCCCGTGCTAGCACTTCAGGCGAGGCCTTGTCGACGAGAGGTAGAAGTCTATATCCGAAAAGTGGTAATAGAGGAAGGTCAAAGTCAAGAAGCCGCCACTAATTAGCAAAGAACCAATGTGCATTCTGTAAGGAGCAGGGACATTGGAAGAGAGACTGTCCGAAGCTCAAGGAGAAAGAGAATGGCAAGAAAAAGGGCCCGAAGGCCAATGAGGTGAATATTGCGAAAGGCGATGATTCCGATGATTCGTGCTTTTCTCTACTGATTACTCCGGAGGTGAACCATGTGGATGCATCAGATTGAATGCTTGATTCCAGCGCTACTTTTCATGTGACCCTTAGGCGAGACTGGTTTGCATCTTTTGAGAAAGTCGACGGGGGCGTTATTGTCATGGGAAATGATCAATCCTGTGGCGTTTGTGGGATAGGTACCGTGTGGATTAGGATGCACGATGGAGTAGTCTGTAAGTTAAAGGAGGTGAGATTTATTCCTCAACTGAAGAAAAATCTTATCTCAGTTGGAGCTTTGGAGGCGAAGGGATTAAAGGTGACTTTCGAAAACGCTGTAGCGAAGGTTACTAAGGGATCATTGGTGGTGATGAAGGGAGTCCGCAATCGGAATTTGTATTATCTGAAGGGAAGCACCGAGATTGGCCAGGTTGCTTCGGCTATTTCAGAAGCGGACATGAGCAGACTTTGGCACTATAGATTGGGGCACACAGGTGAAAAGTCACTGCAGGCATTGTGCAAGCAGGGGCTATTGAAGGGAGCCAAGAGTGGGAAGATTGAGTTCTGTGAGCACTGTGTTCTTGGCAAGAAGACGAAGGTGAAGTTCGGGACTGCCATTCATCAGACGAGGGGCATCCTGGACTACGTGCACACAGACGTTTGGGGTCCCACCAAGACTACATCACTTGGTGGTCGACATTGGTTCGTCACTTTTGTAGATGACTATTCTAGGCATTGTTGGGTGTACACCAAGACAAAGAAGAGTGAAGTCCTAGATTTGTTTGTGGAGTGGAAGAAGAGATTGGAACTGCAGACTAGGAGAAAGATCAAGACGTTACGATCCGACAACGGTGGTGAGTATACTTCTGACCCCTTTCAGCAGCTATGTCGAGACGAGGGCATAGAGAGACACTTCACAGTTAGTCATACACCGCAGCAAAATGGGGTGGCAGAGAGGTTGAATCGGTCTTTACTGGAGAAGATCCGATGCTTATTGTCGCAGAGTGGTTTGGAGAAGATCTTTTGGGCTGAGGCACTTACATATGCGAGCCACCTCATTAATAGGCTGTCTTCATCTGCGATTGAGGGGAAGACCCATATGGAGATATGGTCGGGAAAGCCAGCACATGACTATGACCAGCTCAAGGTATTTGGATGCCCTGCATATTATCATGTTAGAACTGATAAATTGGAACCTCGAGCTAGGAAGGCCATATTTGTAGGATTCAAGCGTGGTATCAAGGGATACAAGCTTTGGGATCCAGTGGATAAGAAGATTGTGCTGAGTAGGGACGTCACATTCGATGAGGCTTCTATCTTGAAGCTTCCCAGCTCTCATCAGGTGGAGAGCGATCCGACGGAGGAGATATCGCAGGTGGTGGAGATCGATGCAGCTCCATATTGTCCAGATAGTATAGTATCCATACAGGTGCCGACTGAGGAGACGCCAGGCGAGCACGACAGTGACACGGAGGATACAAGTACAAATGTGCAGGATCAGGAACCGACGGCTCAGGTTCAGGATTCTATTACGGTTCGGAGACAGAGGAGAAACATACAGATGCCAGCACGGTATGCCGACACAGATGCGTATGCACTTCCGATGGAGAGTATCGATGAGTTGGTGCCTACTACATTCAGAGAGGCCGAGCAGAGTTCAGAGGCTGATTCGTGGCAGGTGTCTATGCAGGAGGAGATGGAATCTCTTCATAAGAACGATGCATGGGAGCTTGTTGAGCTTCCAAAGGGGCGGAAGGCAATCGGTTGCAAGTGGGTATACACGAAGAATGAGGGCATTGAGGGCACTCCATTGAGGTTCAAAGCTAGGTTGGTTGCGAAGGGCTATGCACAGGAGGAAGGTATTGACTATAATGAGGTTTTCTCTCCGGTGGTGAAGCATTCTTCGATTCGGATTTTGCTAGCTTTGGTGGCACAATATAGTTTGGAGTTAGATCAGTTGGATGTGAAGATGATATTTCTTCATGGTGATCTTGATGAAGAAATATATATGACTCAGCCATTGGGATTCCGAGCTGCAGGGAAGAAAAAATTAGTTTGCAAACTAAAGAAATCGCTATATGGTTTGAAGCAGTCTCCTCGACAGTGGTATAGGCGATTCGATGGTTTTATGATTGGTCATTCGTACACTCGGAGCCAGTTTGATCCTTGCGTATATTTTCGCAAGTTGAAAGGAGGTGCGTACATTTATTTATTGCTCTATGTCGATGACATGTTGGTTGCCTCTATTTCCAGGTCGGCTATAGATGAGTTGAAAGTTCAGCTTTCAAATGAGTTTGAGATGAAGGACTTGGGTGAGGCGAAGCGCATTTTAGGGATGGAGATCGGCAGAGACAAGAAGAAGGGCAGAATTTATTTAACACAGGTGGCTTATTTGAAGAAGGTTCTACAGCGATTCCATGTTAGCATGGATACGAAGCCAGTTGGTGTACCTTTGGGAGCCCATTTGAAGCTTTCAGTTGGTCTTTCACCGAAGTCAGTTAAAGATCGTGAGTTGATGTCGAAGACTCCTTATGCGAGCGTGGTTGGGAGCTTGATGTACGCAATGGTATGTACGAGACCAGATTTGTCACAGGCGGTAAGCATGGTTTCGAGATACATGCATGATCCAGGAGTGGGTCATTGGGACGCCGTGAGATGGATATTGAGGTACATTCGAGGTACGCTCAATGTTGGTTTGGTTTATGAGCGGGACACTACAAGTGGGCAGCTATGCATTGGTTATGTTGATTCGGATTATGCCAAGGATTTGGATAAGCGCCGGTCTACTACGGGGTATGTGTTTACTTTGACCCGTGCGCCGGTGTGTTGGAGATGTACCTTACAGTCGACGGTGGCTTTGTCTACGATGGAGGTAGAGTATATTGTAGTTACGGAAGCTGTGAAGGAGGCTATTTGGCTTCGAGGACTTTTGGAGGAACTTGGTATATCGCAGAGGTCCGTCACTATTCATTGTGATAGCATGAGTGCTATCTATTTGGCGAAGAATCAGGTTTTTCATGCGCGGACGAAGCACATTGACGTTCGTTATCACTTCGTTCGGGATGTTCTTGAAGATGGCGATGTGGAGATTGTGAAAGTCCACACGAAGGATAATCCGGCAGATATGCTCACAAAGGTGGTTCCGAGCAACAATTTTGATCATTGTCGAAACTTGTTGCATATTCGTGATTATTGAGGCCGTTGACGGCCATTTGGATGAACTACGTTCGGCTTAATTCCTTGGGCAAGAGGATACGTAGGCAGTCCTTCAGATGTAGCCGGTTTGGATTAGTTGATGGGGGTGAGATTGTTTGGACTCTTGTTCGGGTTCTCGACTTGTTGTGGATTGCGTTCGTACTAGACACAACAAGTGGGACATTTGATTGCTTTGGTGTCGGCTCAGTTTTGGAAAAACTTCACCGAGGTGGAGAATTGTGATCACATGGGTGTGGGGGCCACCCATGAATTCGTTTACGAGTGAGAGAATAGAGTTCGTGGGCTTTTCCGCGTGAGCCCAAGTTCGTTTTTTGGCCACAAACCGCATGATTCTCCGGTTATATAAAGGAACAAATATTGTTCCTGGGGTTGTGCAGGAGGTTTTGAGGGATTTGAGAGTTTGTTTGAGGGTTTAGTTTGAGAGTAATTGTAAACCCTATTTGTATTCTCTCCCTTTATTAGTGGATCTCCCCCCTCCTTGTCCCGTGGCCGTAGGCAATTTGCCGAACCACGTAAAAATTGATTGTACTGCTATTTGTGTGATTTGTAATAGCTTTTAGGTTCCCTCGATGCGCAGTCCTAGAGCTGACGAGAGGAAGAGCTAATATCCCACTTTGATGAGATATTATGCTTCAGATTCTTGTTCCCTTTGAGAAACAAAAATTCTTATTGCGACCTGACTCTCTTGTTGTGCTGCCGAAGTGCTGCCGAAATTTCCGCTGCGCGCAACAAAGAGTATGCTTTTTTTTATTCGAACCAACACACAAAATATACTGGTTTTTCGAGAAATCATCATAAACTTTTTAGTTTACATAGAATCACTATGAAAATATGCATTGCTAACAAAGTAGTACAAGTCGTAATTTACATCCATATTCTTTTAAGTAAGAGTGTAAATTGACGTAAATGCCCATTATCACTAAATTTTGGAGGCGTATTGTAGTGGGGTGTTTGGAGGGAATTAAAAATTTTTGAGGGAGTTAAGTATTATTGTTGGAGGGAAGTAAGGTGTTTGTTGGGATGAGAAAATATACCAAAATATTGTTGGGTGCCATCATGAGGGTATCTTAGGGATTTAGCATATTATTTAATAGAATTTGAACGAAAATTATGACTTGGTGGGACTTTGTTAAGAGTGCATATTTTCTTGGTGATTTTACAAAAATTAAAAATTTTGTAGTGGTTATCTGGAACCTGGTATATTTTGTGGTGGTTTCATATAAAAAAAACCCCTTAAAAAAGTATGCACAGATGAGCTTTTATATTAATAAAAGTCCAGTAAAAGTCATACAGAGTTATATATGTTTGATTGACGACGTTTTAATATGCTATTCGTTAGGTGTTCTGCTGATAATCGGTGTTAAAAAGAGGAAATTCCTTCTTCGTTTTCCATCTCTCACAAGTAAACTTCTCAATATCGGCTCCATTTCCAATATTACTATTTCGTGCTAGCTGAACATTTCCTATCATACATAAGCTACTAGAAATATAAGGTGTTTATTGAACTATATATTCTTCTCAGGTTAGAAACTTTACAATATATATTCAACTCAAAAACTTGAAAAGCGGTAAAGCTTCTAATCATGAATAATATTCTCCTTTGCATGAGTCTGAGCCTCGTCCCGGGTTGAATCCAAAGCAGATTATGATCAGTGCAGGAATTTCCTCAGTAGCTGCTCCCAATTATCTCGCTATAGGTGCTCTTGATCTTTGCTATCAAAGCTTCTCTGGAACCAAATTAAAGAAACGAAGAATGTTAATACAATGACTAGAATAAGAAATTTCAAGTAAGTCACAATAATAGATCACGTTCGTAGATTAATGGAAAGGTGCAGAAACTCTATTTTGTCTGTCATTCTATGAATGCTTGCTATTTTGCATATGATATGATTACTTTTTGCTAAATTCTACTAGTTTGAAATCTACATTTGGACCTCAGTGACTTTCTCGACATTCAAAAAAAAAAAAAACTTTCTCGACTTAATTTGAAATCGACATTAAAAAAAGACTTTTTGCTAAATTCTATTTTGTCTAGACTTAATTTGAAATCTACATTTGGACATCAGTGACTTTCTGGACATTAAAAAAAAAGACTTCTTCGACATTCCTAAATTGGGTACTATTTATTTGAGTGAACTATAGAATAGAGAAAATGTATTGGCATTCCAACCTTGGTTCTCTTTTAAGAGCCTGTCTAAAAGAAATCCAGTGTACTTCAGTCGTGAAATATCTGAATAGAGCTAACCTGAAATTCTCTTGATAGGCTTATTACTATTGTTATGAACAAATTTTGACAGCCTTAGCATTAGTATGGGATACATCTTACACACCTCAGCCTATGCTGAACATCCTCTACAATCTTGACAGCCCATCCATTCGATGCTTGAATCTTTAATGAAAATATTCATTGCTTTTTTTGAATGGCACATGTTGGTCAACAATGGAGGCACCGATTTTTTGAGTCAAAATTGGAGGCACCGTTTCTTGTGTCAAAAATGGAGGCTTCGTCTGCCTTTCGTTGGACGAAAATTTTGACAAAATGGAGCCGTTGTTTGTTGACAATTAGTGGATATGGAGCCTATAAAAACCTGCTGCACCTCTCCTCTCAGTGAATCAATCCTCCGAAGCAATCCTTGACAGAGCCATTTGAGTAAGAGCAAAACAAAAGAGAGAGTGCTAAAATTTTGTATGTGTGTTGTATTTGAGAGATTGAATATAGTGAAAGCCCCCTCTTGCCGTGGACGTAGATCAATTTGATCGAACCACGTAAATATTGTGTTTGTGATTGTCTCTCTATTCTCTGGTTTAGTGGGTCATTTTCCCAACAACTGGTATCAGAGCTTCTCGGTTCTAGGACAGCTTTCAATCCTCTATAATGGCTTTCGTAAAGTTCTCAGTGTCGATCTTTGATGGCCAGAACAATTTTGGCCTATGGAGGATAAAGATGAAGGCTTTGTTGCGACGTGAAGGCACAGTTAAAGCTATCGATGGGAAATACCCAGAAGATATGACTAGTGCCGAGATCGAAGAGATGGACGAAAAGGCTCACAGCGCCTTGCAATTGTCACTATCCGACAATGTGCTTCGTGAAGTTGCCGATGAGGAAACGGCAGCGGGGTTGTGGTCAAAGCTCGAAAGTCTCTACTTGAAGAAATCTCTTACTACGAGATTATACCTGAAGCAGTGGCTATACACATTGAAGGTGAAAGAAGGTACACCCATTCAAGAACACCTTGATGAATTTAATAAAATTGTCATGGATATGAAAAACCTGATGAATTTAATAAAATTGTCATGGATATGAAAAACCTGGATCTAAAGCTTGATGATGAAGACCAGGCTCTCATTGTGTTTCATGGATATGAAAAACCTGGATCTAAAGCTTGATGATGAAGACCAGGCTCTCATTGTGTTATGTTCCTTACCTGACTCTTATGAAAACTTTGTTAACTCTATGTTGTATGGACGAGAATCCATAAGTCTTGAGGATGTGAAGGCCTCTTTGAATTTTGCTGAGTTAAGAACAAAGTTGAATGGGAGAGGTATCGATAGGCAGGCTGACGGTCTGCTAGCCAGAGGTAGAATGAAGACCAAAGAGGGTGATAAAGGGCAATCCAGAAATCGTTCGAAGTCCAGATCAGCCCAAAACAAGAAACATGTGGAGTGTTTTTACTGTCACAAGAAAGGGCATTACAAGTCAAAATGTTATGCTCTAAAGAAGAAAGACAACCAGCGTGGTGAAACCTCAGATTTAGCTAATACGGCAAAGGCTGATACTGCCGTTGTTGCTGAGACGGTTCTTACAGTATGTCCCTTGGATGGCCGTTCCGATAAAGAATGAATCTTGGATACAGGTGCGTCTTTTCATTTGTGTCCAAATAAAGATTGGTTCACTACTTACAGATCTATAAGTGGTGAATCAGTTTTGATGGGTAACAATGCAGTTTGCAAGACAGTTGGCATTGGTACAGTTCGTATCCGGTGTCACGATGGGATAGTGAGAACTTTATCAGATGTGAGACACATCCCAGACTTAAAGAAAAATCTGATTTCTTTGAGTTCTTTGGATTCTATTGGGTGTTCTTACACTGGCGAAGGTGGAGCTCTTAGAGTTACTAAGGGTTCATTGGTTGTGATGAAAGGTAGTAAGGTGAACAGTCTTTATGTTCTCCAAGGCAGTACGGTGACAGGCTCTGCAGGTGTGTCTTCTGATGCTGATAGGGACACTACTCAGTTGTGGAACATGCGCTTAGGCCACATGAGTGAGAAGGGGATGACTATTTTGAGTAAACGTGGCTTACTATTTCTGTGAGCATTGTGTGTTTGGGAAGCAAACTCGGGTCAGCTTCTCGACTGGCTCACATACGACGAAGGGCACTCTCGACTACATCCATTCAGATTTGTGGGGACCCGCTCAGGTTCCATCCAAAGGTGGTTCTCTTTATTTTCTGACGTTTATTGATGATTTTTCCAGGAAAGTTTGGGTTTACTTTCTCAGGCGCAAATCTGAGGTGTTCGAAACTTTCAAGAAGTGGAAAGTACTTGTTGAGAATCAAACTGGAAAGAAGATTAAACGCTCCGAACAGATAATGGCTTAGAGTTCTGCAGTGGTGAGTTCAATCAGTTCTGCTCAAATTCTGGGATCGTACGACATCGCACGGTCAGGCACACTCCTCAGCAAAACGGGGTGGCAGAACGCATGAATAGAACGTTGATGGAGAGAGCTAGGTGTATGCTCTCAAACTCTGGCTTAGATAAAGGCTTCTGGGCTGAAGCTGTTAACACAGCTTGTTACTTGGTGAATCGGTCTCCTTCTACAGCCATTGAACACAAGACTCCAAATGAGGTATGATCAGATAAACCAAATGACTATTCAAATTTAAAGGTATTTGGATGTCCCGCTTACTATCATGTTAGAGAGGGTAAGCTTGAGCCTAGAGCTAAGAAATACATATTTATTGGTTATGCTGATGGCATTAAAGGTTATCGTTTGTGGAGTCTTGAAACTAATTCTCCTAAATTCATTATTAGTAGAGATGTTACTTTTAATGAAAGATATATGCTTGATCATGGGAAGGTTTCTGTTGAGTCTACAGGAAATGTAGAGAAGACCATGGATAAGGTGGAGCTCGAGGGAGAGACGTCTCAAAAGTCGTCTATAAAATTTGCTCCTACAGCTATAGAAGAGCAACATGATTCAGGCTCAGATGCTGATGATGCTGAGACTGAAGAACCTTATTCCATAGCCACTGGCAGAGAGAGGAGACAGATCAAACCTCCTCAAAGATATGCACATGCTGAATTAGTGGCGTATGCTCTCACGACAGCTGAAGAGATGAGTATTCAAGAGCCATCAAACTTTACTGAAGCTGTCTCATGCGGAGAATCTGGACGTTGGGCCACAGCTATGACAGAAGAACTCGAGTCACTCTACAAGAATCAGACTTGGGATTTGGTGCAATTACCTAAGGGTAAAAGGGCAATTGGATGCAAGTGGATTTTCAAGAAGAAAGAAGGGATCCCAGGGGTTGAAGATGCTAGATTCAAAGCACGGTTGGTGGCTAAGGGTTATAGACAAAAGGAGGGAATTGACTATGATGAAGTGTTCTCTCCGGTTGTGAAGCATACCTCCATCCGTGTATTACTTGCCATGGTTGCTCTATTTGATCTGGAGCTTGAGCAGCTTGATGTGAAGACTGCATTTTTACATGGCGAACTTGAGGAGACTATCTACATGTCTCAGCCAGAGGGATACTTCGTAGAAGGTAAAGAAGATCAAGTTTGCAGATTGAAGAAATCTTTGTACGGCCTGAAGCAATCTCCCAGACAGTGGTACAAGAGGTTTGATAATTTTATGCTTAGTCATGGGTACTCAAGAAGTACTTATGATAGTTGTGTGTACTACATGCATCTAGGAGATGATTCTTTTATTTATCTTCTATTATATGTCGATGACATGGCCAAGCCCGTTACGACTCCTTTGGCTCCTCACTTTAGGCTCTCGGCTTCAGATTCACCTACAAGTGAGAACGAGAAGAAGGAGATGTCCCGAGTTCCATACTCTAATGTAGTGGGTAGCATTATGTATGCTATGATTTGCACTCGTTCAGACATTGCCCAGGCAGTTAGTATAGTGAGCAGATACATGGCTCAACCAGGGAAGGCACACTGGGAGGCAGTGAAGTGGATCCTTCGGTATCTCAGGGGTACCTCAGATTTGGGTTTAGTTTTTGATAGCAATACTTTGGGAACCTCTGTTGTAGGTTTTGTGGATTCTAACTATGCAGGTGATCTTGATAAAAGGAGATCTTTGACTGGTTATCTTTTTACTCTTTCTGGCTCAGCTATTAGTTGGAGATCGACTCTACAGTCAACAGTTGCTTTGTCTACTACAGAGGCAGAATACATGGCAGCAGCAGAAGCAGTAAAAGAGGCTATTTGGTTGAGAAATCTCGTGAGGGAGCTTGGACTACAGCAGGAGGCTAGTTCAGTTGTATTTTGCGACAATCAGAGCGCAATACATCTAAGCAAAAACTCATCACATCATGAGAGGACAAAGCATATTGATGTCAGATATCATTTCATTCGTGAGACAACTGCTGAAAGAAACATCACGATGAAGAAGATTGGTACTGCAGACAACCCAGCTGACATGTTGACCAAAACGATCCCGGTCTTCAAGTTCAAGCACTGCTTGAATTTGGGAGGCATTCGCAGTTGTTAGTCAGCCCCGTTTGGGGCATTGTTTGCAAGAGGGGGTCGAGTTTCACTTGTTCTATTATGAAGTGTACTCTCACGTTTAGTTTGGTTGGTGTCGGCTCAGTTTTTGGAAAACTTCACCGAGGTGGAGGTTGTTGGTCAACAATGGAGGCACCGATTTTTTGAGTCAAAATTGGAGGCACCGTTTCTTGTGTCAAAAATGGAGGCTTCGTCTGTCTTTCGTTGGACGAAAATTTTGACAAAATGGAGCCGTTGTTTGTTGACAATTAGTGGATATGGAGCCTATAAAAACCTGCTGCACCTCTCCTCTCAGTGAATCAATCCTCCGAAGTAATCCTTGACAGAGCCATTTGAGTGAGAGCAAAACAAAAGAGAGAGTGCTAAAATTTTGTATGTGTGTTGTATTTGAGAGATTGAATATAGTGAAAGCCCCCTCTTGTCGTGGACGTAGATCAATTTGATCGAACCACGTAAATATTGTGTTTGTGATTGTCTCTCTATTCTCTGGTTTAGTGGGTCATTTTCCCAACAGCACATGCAATAGGAACCACCATCTTTAGCGGGTGTCTCACATGAAATTAATGGGGAGGATGATCACAAGAGAACTACAAGTTGAAAGTAATTGGCAATATGTGAAGGAGATCAGGACACATTTGCAATATGTGAAGGAGATCAGGACTCACAAATGTGATATAATGCCTACTTGTGGACATATCATCATAGTATAGCTAGTTAGAATGTTATAATCTTCGGATTTCAGAATAGCATAGTTGAAAATGTGAGGCAAGCAGGAAAAGACTGTAGATATTTGAAACTTGGTGATGGTGGTGGTGATCCCACTGCAGCTTTATTTAGGTTAGGGAGACCGACACAAAGCCAAACCCCAAAGCAAAGGTTGGAAATGTCAGCCCATCTAGGGGTTAGGGTTTTATAAGTCACGCAGCTGCGTGGTGAGCACAGAGCGAACTATTCTTTTGCCTTTTTACTAAAGAATACCATGTGTTCTCCACATTAAAGCAGCATATGCCACTTCGTTTTATGTTGATTACTCCCCATGTTGGTGGAGTCATTAGCTAAAACAGAATTATTCAAATCTGTCTTATCCAGCAAATTATATATATTTATAGATGAAATGACTAGTTTCAACATAAACTACATTTTCCTCAATTTGTGTGCTTCTCTGAATGTAGACATTAATAAAATCTAACTTATACGATAAACTATCAAAATAAAGGTCTGAACCTTGAAACTATTTTTTTTCCCCTCCTTTAGCAGTACCCAACAGCCTAAGCGGTGAAGGCAAACTATAAAAAATTGAAGGTCTGGACTCTGAATGTTAAAGATTGAGAGCTTCACAGATCGATTATCAAGTTTTTGTTACAAATAAGGCACATCTAGAAACTGTATATTTAAGACTTTTCATCATCTCATATAAATTGTGTTGGCTTTCCAGATTATGTTAAGCCCGTCATATCTATTGAGTATATATCTAACAGACTCAACAGAAAAAGGACAGCTTGGCTACTAGGAAGAGATCAAGATACATGAAATGAGGCCTCACAGTAGACGGAAGAGTGGAAGAGTACAGTCATAAAAGTTTAAAGACACAAATGTGTAAATTAGATGATATGTCCTTGAAAGGAAATGCATCTTCTATAAGGTGATTGATATAGAGAGAGAGAGAAAATATTTTGAGAGAACATTGAAACCCTTATTAATGAAAGATGGTTGATTTTGAGTTTTACCTGTCAGGCTTGAAAACCAGGTTACGATATGCAAACCACTGCGTAGACAAGACATTAAAAGATGTGCATCAGTAGAGCGTATAAAATCTAAAATCATGCAGTACTAATCCATGAATCTTATAATACTAATAATAATCAGTACATGTTTTTTAAGATATGTATCTCTAAATGACACTGTGTTGCAGGAGCATCATAATAAAGATATACCATACAAGTCACGTAAATACCACTCTCTGCTTTCACAAGTAATTTTCAAAACATATCTAATATCCTAGTTTGTTGGATGATGCACTAACAATATTGGATTCATAAAGAAATAAAGCTTGGCATCTAACTGAAATATTAGGAGTAGAAAAATTTCAAAATTTTCAGGCTGATGTAGTTAGCGAACTATTATGTTTGAAACAAATTTTACTCATAGCCACTTATGCAAAAAGCTTAGCTAGTTGGAAAATCTTTGCTGAATCACTCTTTTCTTTAATATTTAAGAAAGACTTAAAGGATGCCGAGCAATTGGTTATATGTTCCTTTATAAATATGTTAAAACTTTCACAAGTCAGTACATACCCCAGTATATCCAATTCCTACAAGTTCAAGAACACCAGGGACCACAGGGAGCCTATCAATGGCCTGCATTAGTACCCAAGAATTGTAAGTAATAACCAAAAATAGAATATCGGAGCGCATCAGAAATATAGATCTTCATAAACATCAGTACTGAGTTATAGTTACCGAGATCATTCCAGTGGAGCCCCAAAGTGCAATAACTACAGCAACTGCAAGAGATGACACAGCATACTTATCCTCAACCTTGTCCCACTATTTACCATAAGAATATTTGTTAAGCTCTTCTCATGAAAACAATATCAAAATCACTTCGATAAATCTTAAAGAAGAGAGTAATATAATACATACGGCTTCTTGTATGGTTTTCACAATTTCTGGAAGTTCAGTTGCAACTTCAGCCGGTGCATCTCCTGTAGCCATGGCCATAACATTCCTCGCAAGTTTACGACCTATTGCATAAAAAATATTTCGAGTTAACACTAATTGTTTGATGATCCAGTGCCAAAGTTTAGAAGGAAGAAGGATGATCTTTGCAAGCTAAGGAAAGTTGCTCATATACCCCCCCAATAACCTCAAAGCTCTGTTATTTCATTGCCCTCAAACAATCATTTAGTTTGCTTTGAAAGAACAACTGAGAGGTTATAGATCACTTGGAAAAGGCTGAATGATTTTTAGCACTCTTTGAATAAGACTTCTTGATATATCAGAGTACTGGATTAGCACTCTATTTTATAGGCACATGAGGTTGTCAAACTCAGTCTATGCTGCTTTCCACTATGAAACATTTTACCTTTTAGTTTTTAACTATTCGGGAACATACTGGCCGATGAATTCCTGTTTATGTTTCACTTGATGAAACTTTCGAAAAAAAAACAAGAGAAGAATGATGCACGATGAAAATGCAAATCTTTAGCAATACACATTGTATCATATACTTCATGCTATCCGAAGGTTAAACGATAGAGCAGACTCACAGTAGGCAGTGCTTCTCCAGGATTCGAGGGGCTGACGATTCAGAGATGCCAAATTGGTCGGTGCGTGCAAAGCAGGAAGCCCGACGCTATGCGGGGCCGCCGCAGCTCTGCCTTCAACTCCCAGGGACGGAGAAGCAAGAGCGCAGGTAGCGGCAGTAGCAGTGGAGGCCATGGCTCTTAGTATATAACAAACACCAACAGCTGAAGCTCTGCAGGTTTCGGAATCAATATATCCTGTGGTTATAGGAGTCAAGAGAGAGATATTGCTGGTTTGGGGGGCAAGAGAAGGAAACCACTCGTTGGGAGGGAAATCTGGATAGTGTTGATTTGGAGTGGGAGGGATAGAATGGGATAGGAGTTGTATGGCTCCTCATTGGAGGACCAACTCCTTGTGGGGTACGTTTCTTTTATTTTCTGTCTTGTTTGTGTAATGCAAGTTATTTCACAGATTCATCTTCAATTCTTACCACTAAAATGGGTTTGACCTGTACTGAAGCTGTGAATTTTTTTCCTAAGGCGGGGGGGGTGATTGTCCTGTACATCTGCATTTTATCGCTTGTTCTTTGCTCGGAGAAAGAATGACACCTTCCATGTTCAGGGGTTTTCTTTCTCTTCTCATGGAGTTATGAATTTGGTTAAGCTTCAAATTTTGAAATGTTAACTTAGATAGATTGACTATCGATAATGCCAAACTCTAATCTGATCCCAGGGGGGAATTGTTGGGAATACTACCCGCTGGGGCTACGCAAAACCCCTAAAACAGCAGAAATACGGTATAGAGAAAAGTACACAAGATTTACGAGGTTCGGCAACTGCCTACGTCCTCGGGAGCCACACAGTAAATTTCTTATTAATCAAACAAGAAATTAAAATTCAAGAGCAGATCTCAAAACTGAGATTTCTCAAAATGAACCTATAGCTACAGTGTTAATAATTAAAGGGAATAATCCCTTTCAATTCTCTTTTGAGAATAAAGAATATTCCACAATATAAATCCCCTTTAAATTCCTCTCTCTTCTTAAATCCTTTTCTTAATCTCCCCTCAAAAGAACAGTTGAGAGCTGGAGATGGGAACGCTGCTGCGTTTTTTTCGCCGCCAGAGAAAAAAATCGGACACAATATAAATCCCCTTTAAATTCCTCTCTCTTCTTAAATCCTTTTCTTAATCTCCCCTCAAAAGAACAGTTGAGAGCTGGAGATGGAACGCTGCTGCGTTTTTTGTCTGCCGCCAGAGAGATCGGGGGAGAGAAGCACAAAGGCTAGGGCATCGGGGTTTGCTTTTATAGGCGAAACATGACAGGCTGGCGACAGCTTGTCGCCAGCCACGCGAGCGCCCAAGCTCGACGCGAGGGTCGGAGCGCCAAGATGCGATCGTCGAAGCTCCAAAACGCGTGGGTCGGTATCCCAAACGCGAGGATCGGAAACACCAAATTCGAGCTCGCCTGCTCGAGCTTCACCTGGAACTGCGCCTGGAGTTCGCCGTCGACTTCGCCTGAGTCGACGTCCACGCTTGCCTGCGCCATCCCTCGAGCTCGCCGGAGCTCCTCGTCGGAATCGAGGTTTGATCTACACCTCATTCCAACAGAAATCTGGGATGAATCTCTTGCGGTTCTGATCTTATTTAGAACCCAATCACCTCTCTGATTGATGTAAGACTAATCTCAAGATACCATGAAGTCATATATAATGTACATTGCTTAAAAAAAATTGCTTAGGAAAGTAGTAGCAAATGATAACTCCCATACTAGTTTTTAGGGATTGGCTAAGGCCCAAAGAAATGAATGGGCTAACAATGCCATTTCTTCTATTTTCACTTCAATATCCATTTTGTGGCATAAAAAAAACACAGTATCTATTATTTTTTTCCCCCCTTTTTCTTTTCAGGAATTCTATTTCATTCTTAACTAAACTGAGGCATGAATTGATCCGAAATGTCCAAAGAAATAACAAGGTCAAGATCTCAAGACATTTAACCACAATATATTTAAATATACTGAAGTGCTGGAAAAGAATTACACGAATGTCCATTTTTGCTTCGGATTTTTACAATGCAATCATTTCCTACAACCTGTGGCCTTTCCTTTCAGTAGCTTGGCTTTCTAAACACCGATCATAGTACAACCAATAACATATATTATGCACCACAATCCATTAGTCTTAGGGCTACAATCCTTTCAAAAAGCAGGTTGGATTAGCTTACTGGTTTTATATACACATCGTGAAGAAAATAAACAGCTTGGAAATATCTAGACCTGCTGCTGTCTAGTATTCTTGCTTAAAACTGGATGAGTTTCCCTCATGGTGATGAACAGTGTAAAGGCTGTGAGCTGCACAAGAGGGGGGGAAAATCATTGATGTATCCGTTGTTGTACCAAACTTAGAGCTAGAATTTTAGAGTATCCAAGTGCTCACCGATGAGAACCCACAGCACATTATACTGAAACCTTTGAAATTAAATGGTGCGCCTTCGGACAGGAACAAAGCTGGTTGAAGAAAGAAGAGTATTATAAAGCTGGCTATTGTATCAAATCAAGATATGCTTGAAAACATTAGGAGTAACTAATACCAGTTAGAGGAGAGAAAACGAATGGAGATATGATACTAGCAAATGAATTTATGCCCGTCATGCATCCTTGAGCCATTCCCTGAGATGAGCAGTACACTTTAGCAATAATGAAGACTTAAACAATGTATATCAAGATCTTAACTTAATAAATTTCAAAAGCTAATCCATTAGCAATAATCGTATAAACTATCCTACCTAAAATATGCCAAGTGGTACTAAAGTTGTAAGCGGATTAAGTAAAGCCCTTAACCCCTATGTTTGTATAAAATGAGCACAAACAAACATGTACATGAAATACGAACCATCCTAATGACTCAAACTTTTGCAATTAGTACCTGCTCAAACGGTCCAACTTTTTGGGACACTGTGCTTCTTATCTGAGAATAGAACTAAACGTAAGGTTCATTTGAGGGAACAAATATTGAGAGCAATCAGTGAAGAAGTACTCACACATGGATGAACAAAAATACTCATGACTACGAATAGTGAAGCTAGATAAGGAACCTGCAATTTAAGCAAATTATAAATGGATTACCAAATGCACCAAAGCCATCTTCTTGAAAAAATGTTCAATACAAAAAGAAGTTGAGAGCATCTACAAAATGGGATAACAGCTGATGAAAACTAATTTGAAAGGTAAATAAATAGGCTTGATTAGTTCTCCTAGTAAGATGAAAAATAACTAATTACAAAAGATGGGTACTCCTATGATACACATGCATGAGAGAGAGAGAGAGAGACAAAAGATGGGTACTCCTATGATACACATGTATGAGAGAGAGAGAGAGAGAGAGAGAGAGAGCTAGGAAAGTACCCAAGAGGCCCACGCAACACTACAAAGAAATACCTGCAACAATTCAAAGAAAATAGAAGTAACTACAAGTTCGGTACCTTGCATTTATAGGGGAAAAAATGGGAAAGTGTGAAAGAAGAGAAAGATAATTACATAGGCACAGCTTGCTAAGAGTCCAATGCTAAGTAGTTTCTCCTCCCCTATAATACGTGTTAACGGGAGCATCAGAAACAGCTGCACATAACATAATTTTAGTTAATATACAAGTACTTATAATTATACATGTATGTGGATGTATATACAGGGTAAAAAATGAAGATAAGGAAACAGAGTTAATCAGAAAATTTTAGAATTATACCTGTGAGAATGCCCCTGCAATCCCAATTATCAGCAACAAGTCGGCAAATTGGTCCTTGCTAAACTGGAACTTTGCTTTCAAAAAGTACTGCATTAATTAATCATGAAGTTGCAATAGATTAATGATGATGAAAAGCAGAAAAAATATGTGCTTAATTACAAATTAAAATAAGCAGATATAATTATCAGAATTTTCACTCTAATCAAGTTGAAATGTGAAGAATGCACATACAAGAGATATCTGGGTACGTCACAAATGTTCTGATGTTTAAGAAGAATCCTTGACATCTCATTCAAAGTTATTTCTGCACCTTCTAAACCAAGCAGTATTTCCTCTCTGGCTCTGGTAACCTACTCAGTTTAAGTTTCAGATGATAGCCTGAGGTGTTCTCAGTTGTTTCATACTGTCCAGCATCGGTAACTTGGTCGAACTGAACAATTCAGTATATGTTCATTAAAGGATTACAATTACCAAGATTACAGATTAAGGACATTCTGTTCAATCGTAGATACTACCAATATCATTAAGCTCAAGCTTACCGACTAGGGAAGAAGATGTTCATGAACAATCACAGACAACAAGGGGCTAGAAAATAAATTTTTTTAAGAACCTTAAATTCCGCTCACCATCTAATAGAAGAAAAATACTTCTTTAAGATTATTATCTTTAAAGTTTATGCTACTCACACACAAATAGTAAATATGAACAAGGAAACTAGTATGCCTTATCTCAGACATTGAGGTAGAGATATCTACCAGTAATGCAGCTTGGAGGCCACTATCACCAAAACTGACAAAAAATGTAACAAGTGCTGCTCGCAATAAGACCAAGCTGCACAATCATTATAATACATTAGTTACACACATTATGATGATGTTTACAAATAATTTGATAGATGGTAAGACCTCTATGCGATTCAGTATAAAGATATATAATTATTGTGGATTTTGCTAGATTATTTGTTCTGTTGTTTTCTTCATCATCAGCTTTTCTTCTTCTTTTTTCCCCCCTTACGAATGAATTTTTTTTTCCTTTAGTATATACACAAGTTTTAATTATCCCAGAGAACTGAAGTTAAGTTTTTTGTCTCCATAGAAAAATATTCAGGAATTGTAAATGTTAATCAAAAAAATTCAGTGTACAAAACCACAATTTCAACAACATAGAAGAATTTGAATGTTTGGATAACTTTGGGCCTAATGAGACTTCAAAAAAGAGCAAAGAACAAGAAAAGAAAGCAAGAAAAATCATAGCAGGCATAAGTCGGTTTTCGAAATAGAGAGAAAATATGAGGTGTACCGCTGCAATAGGTTTTGCCAGGAATAATTCATGTGGTTTTCATTTATTTTTAAGCAAAATTCAAAAGTGAAGTATGGTGAATGTAAATATAGTAAAATCACATTGCAAAAAACTTTCAAGCACAAAATGGAAAATACAAGAAAATGACAATAACAATGCTGATAAATATTCAAAGAAAAATGCTATATCCTGGTCTTTTTTATATGATATTACATTCTGCAAGATAACAAGTATCAAAGCATAATGCTAATATTAAGATAAAGAGGAGCACTCATCATTAAACCTCATCCATCTGCATGCTAAACGTTGAGCACAAATCATACATAAGGTGTTAGATACATTATGAAAATATAGTCTAATAGCACAAGGAAGCAGTCAACTGATCACTAGAACTCAGAGCAAGCCAGTTGACTATTATTACATTAGGTCAAGCGGCAGGAAAAAAAATCTTATTTTTTATGGTCAAAAACCCATTCACCAACTTTCACAATAATAGCATCCTTTACAACAGGATTAACCGCATTTTATATGTTTCAGAAGTGTTTACTTACTTTTGGTGGACATTTCTGTATTCATTCTCAAAACTACAGTAGCACTAAACGTAGTTCTTTCTATTCAAATAACTTTCTGGGAAAAAAGCACCATACAATGGATTTCCTTTTTCACGCTTCTTACTAGTAGATAGTGCCTGTAGATATCATGATAAATACGCAAAGATCCACATTGAACTTCAATGGGAACTTGCCTTGAGCGAATGACAAAGTAATCTAGCCAACACCGAAGCCAAAAAGGCTATCTGAATTGATTCGTTTATTTATAATAGTTTATATTATCATAAGATATCCTTATAATAGGAACATATTAAATTAAGGTATGATAACACATCTAAACTTAAATCTATTTTTGTCCCTGTATAAAAGTCTGGATTCCAAATGAACAAATTCAAACCCGAAAAGGATATTTCTTATTCTCGAAGAATGAGGGGCATAGGGATTGATCGAGAAAGATCTCTGATTAGCCACTAGAGTAATAAATTGGTTTTCTTTCAAGGAGTATTTTACAAGGTTACAAAAAAGCTCTAGCCGGAAGACTCAACCCCTGGAGCCTAAGGAGGACCTAGGTGGTTTTCCTTTTTTTTATTTTTTAATTGCAATAATTGATAATAAACGGATGTTAAAGGAAGCGCTAGGTCGCTACGTGTCGGACTGATGCCTAGCACCTAGGTTCCTAGACAAATTTCTTTCTTTGATTAAGTAGTGGTGGAGGAGGTTTTGTTGAAGGTTCGACGAGGTGTTCACAGTTGGTGGAGACTAGAGGAGTTCGGAGGACGTCAAGGCTGCAGTGAAGGAAATCAATATCAAGCCCTAAGTGATGCAGTCCGCGTAAGCAGCTCATGCTCCCCTAGGTGCTCCCAAGGCCTAAGCTGACAGCCTAAGTGCCACTTTTTAAGATGTTGGTATTTCAACAGATCTCAATCACATGTACTTGGTTACAGAAACTCATTCTACAAGGATAAGGATTTATCTTCTCTATTGCTCAGGATGATTATGTCACTAAAAGGATTTCTAGATGTTTGGAGGAGATATGTATCTTATAAGGAAGTAGCAAGAAAAGAAAACATGAATGGAGAGAATATTTTAGGTAAGAGCTCTTTTCTCCTAAGAGGTCTTGAAAAGGCATTCTCTTTCTGAAAAGGAGATCACAAGTTTAAGGCGTGCCTCTAAAGTAATATAAAGGGCAGAGTTCTCTTCATTATTTAGGAGAGGCTGTGGGCATAAAAATGAAAAGAAAAAGATAAGAGACCAACAACATTGATATTCTTGTGTTGGAATCTAGAGTAAACATAAGGGAAGCACTTTCCCGTGCTTTTCGGTGCTCATTTGAATCTCTCTGGCGCTCCTCGTGAACATAGGAGCTTTCTAAACCATCAAATATTCACAATTTACTTATTCCCCCCATTATTCTTCTTATGGTTGATAGATTAGATACAAAGTGGGCATTGCTTCTGCAGACTCGCCCAATAGCTAATGCATGGATAAACTCACACCTACTCTTAGTTTAATATAATTCCTGAATCACTGTGATTACTAAATAAAACTAAGTCTATGTGTCTTGAATAAGAACAAAAGGCAACTATTTCAAAACTATAGAAAGAAAGAGTCACTAGTTCGCAGACCTGCTCCTGAGAAGGCAAATCATATCGCGAAGCGAGGGAACCTTCTTGATAGGCAGCAACTTGGGAGAACTCGAATCAGCCTCAGAGGAAGAAGCTGGGCATAGGGGCTGAGAGCATTCATAAACTAGATCTCCTTTGCTGTCTGTTTCAACCAGGAATAATCTCATGTACACAGTTGCAAGAACTGCCACTGCAGCAGAGACCTAGAGATAAACAACAAACAAATGAGGCATTCAGATTAATGATGCTGAAACTAAAGAGGTTAGAGAGAAGGAGACCTGGAAGGTGTAGGAGGTCGGGAGAAAGCGTGCAGCGAGGGTCCCAGAGACGAACCCAGCAGCAGAGATGCCACCAAGAACACCAAATGCAGTAGCTCTTCGGCTCTCGGCCACTTTGTCTGCCTGTATTGGAATTATGAAGCAAGGGATTAGCAAGCAGATGTGCATATTCTTTAGGATCCATCCAATTATTTTCGAAATTTGAACACTGCAAAATCTTTAAGTAACAAAATGAAAATTATTTTAAACTTTATGATACTTTTATTTAATAAAATGCCTAGAGCTGGCATTGATATTTGATACTGATGCCAAATTACCAGTACAGAGAGTATCAACTACAAGATGATCAGTTGTGGATTGACTCCAATTACGTTACCCTAGATTTACCTAGTTCATATGTAATTCATGTACTCAACATGCACAATAATCTAAAAATATCACTATACAAGTTGATACTAAGAGAAGCATCAATACATTTGATAATATAGCACTCTATGTTATGTGAACTTTAGCTTATATTTAATGCAGACGTTCAGATGATTTGCATGTAATAGTTGGGGCAAATGAATGGTAAATACAGTTATGAAGAAGTCGGATCATGAAAATCATTATAGTGATTCTTGCAGAAATTATTTTATTGTCAGTGAAACTTATAACAAAACACAATAATTGCAACTACTCCAATAATTTTATATGAAATGGTGGTCCTATTTCATACAAAATAATACATTGCGAGTTTAATTATTAATTGGAATTTGACTTTTTCTAAGAGTCATCAGATAAGAAATACATATCAGAAAATATCTTTGCAGAAATTACCAGCCCAAAAATTTCAGGTTAAAATAGGGTAAAATGCTTACCACATAAGCTAGAGAAAGGCACTGCATGCTGCCATCACAAAACATCCCAGTGAACATCTTGATGGCGAAGTAAGCATAAAAGAATGGCCTTGACCGATCATAAGCCAATATAACTGCAAATTAATAACCATCGGTAAACATAAGATGAATGTCTAGTTTTTCATAATTCATAATTTCCGCAAAATGTAAAAGCCATTAATCCTAACCCTAAGACAGCTCTCCATGGAATTTGTCGCGATCAACTCCAGGAATTTTTTTTTTTTATCAAACCCATTTCAGAATTTATCAAGTTCATCAAGATGCATGTTTCATCAACAAAAAAAGTTCAAAAATTACGATCAATTCTCAGATAGTTTTCTATTTGCAAACAGATGTGATTCATTGATTTCGTAGATTCTCTACGATACTTCGTTGGGCGTGGAAAATTTGTGATAACGGATCTCTCCTCCTGGAGACTGAAGCAACAAAATCAATGGCTGGCCATAGCAACAGAATCATCCCTAACTCGTCAAAATCCACAGTCAGTAGATAATTTTGAAGCTTGTTTCTTTCAGGCAATAGAGCAAACACTTGGCGTGCAACGTGAGGACTGGACAAAAGGGGGCCGGCGGAAAGGGTTAAAAGGTGCCTTTCAAGAATTGGTGTGGGCGGTGAAGGTGAAAGTGGGTAGCGATCACTATCAGCTGTAGATGATGAGCACATTTGTAGAATTGAAAAAATAAGGACGGAAAAGGAGAGAAAATGTAAATAATTAGCTCCAAGAATATCTAAAGAGAGAGCTTTTGACATCGAATGTCGGTGAATGGGAGGCTGACGAGGAGATTTTTCCGATTCCGCGAGTGGAGAAATGGAAAGTAACAGGTGGAATGAGAAAAAGAGAAAGGCTAAATAAAACGAGATTTGCTACGGGACCAAAATATGAGACTAATAAATAATAAGGGTAAAGATGGTCGGCTAATTGGTCACATTTTATTCATGAAATGGGTTGGATTGGTATTATTCTGGATACGGCAAAATCATTCGATTCGATCTAATAAGTACCTTGTGTCAGAATTGAGAAATTCTATGACTCGAATCTTTAGTATTCTCTTATTTATCACATGTGTCTACTATTTAGGCAGAATGCCGTCGCCTATTGTCACTAAGAAACTGAAAGAAACCTCAGAAACGTGTCTACTATTTAGGCAGAATGCCGTCGCCTATTGTCACTAAGAAACTGAAAGAAACCTCAGAAACGGAACTCATTATCTAATAGGAAGGGAACATCTTACTTGTCTCTCTTATTGATCCCATATTTTGAGTCCGAATTTTTCAAATAAAACCATGTGAGGTGATGTCCACGAAGATGACGGAGTGGGGCATGAGTCATGACCTTGACTGGTTCGATAGTTGCCGTCGTCACATTGGAAGGGGCAAGAAGCATGATGGCGGTTTTACTTTTCCTAACCGAATCCAAGCCCGTTAAGGTCCATACGCCCGTTTGCGCGTCGCAACCTTTTTCAGTCAAACAGTGTTCGGTAAATCATCAAGATTAGGGGAAGTTAAACATGACCTTGTTTGAGAATCCATGCTAATCTATAGAAGTCCGAAAAGCCCGAGTGAGGGCAAAAATAACCTGGGGAATGGAGGGATTCTCATCCGCTCCGTTGAAATGATAAGGGCATAAAAGTAATTTCGTCCTTCACCTTTTGAATTCTAAACTATGAGACGCCGGAGATGGCCCCGCACGTACAAATTTCTAAAGTGGGGGCATGTCAAGATAAGGAGGCGAAGAGATTAAAAAAAATTAGTTTTTTATATTAGTCCCTTAAGTTTTTGATGTTTTGAAATTACTTGCTCAAACCATTGGAATTGCTACAAGATCCCTCAATTTTTAAGTTATTTTTTTTTTACAAAAATAATCTTAAGTTAATTTAAAATTATTCTCTCAAATTATTAAAATTTCTATCATATCTCCCAATTCTTGAATTATTTTGAGAATAGCCCCTCTAATCAGGAGTATAAATAAGAATTAGAAGGAAATTAGTCCCTCAAATCATAATTTCTTTCAGATTAATAACCTTAATTGATAATTTTACTATTAGTTTGAGGGACTAAATTCAAAACACTTAAATATTAGGGGACAAGGGACTAATTTAAAAGATTTAATGGACTACAAACCCTCAAATAAAAGTTCTTTATATAATACCCCAACTTTTAATCAATTGAGATTATAACAATAGCCTTTACATTTTTTTTCCTATAAAAAAACAATTTTAAGAAGAAACATCATTTAGATTTTTTTTTAATCCAAAACACCATTTAGATTAGAAGCAATAAGTTTTCAAAGGTCAATTACAATCATTGTATATATTAATTTAAAATTACTCTATCAACTCTAGGAAAAAAATTATGAGAAACACCTTTTGAATCAAAATTCTTTCAAATGTTAAATTTCATTAAAAATAATTAATACATATTTTTCTCTACCTTTAAAAAGATTACATCAATAAATTATTTTACCCTAATTTAAGAATATGGATATAGGAAAACAATTTAATTTCTTATAAAATCAATATATCCACTTCACTGTTAATTAGCAGTTAACATTTTTCTTTTTCAAACTTAAGGGTAAAGTGATTCCCGAACCAAATAAGGATAAATTCATCACTCGCTCATTCTTTCGAATTTAGAAATCCAATGAAAAATAGATTTTCCAGAAGCTTGCCGGATCTTAAAAGAAGTTGATAAAGAATGCCTTTTGCAAGAAGTCTCACAAGCTCTCCTAAAGCAACTAAGCTCTTTTTTTTTTTTTGATAGAAAAGCAACTAAGCTCTTTATTCTTTTTAAAATGAGAAAATATAAAATAATAGTCCCAAGAGTATCAAAAATTATCGTAATCATTTAATCTAATATAAAACAGAATAAACTTGAAAAGTTTAATGCATACTTATTCATTGAAAACTATAGAAAGATTTTTCTTGGAGTAGATTTAAACTATAGGAATTGGAAGTTAAAAATAGATGAGACTTAATTTAGGGTATCAAAAGTAATTCTTTTTATATAAGAATTAGGATAAATTGGTTCTAATCTTTTTTGAGAATTTAATAATTAAGGGTTGCTGAAGAAATTACAGAAACTCAGAAGAATCAGGCAAACCAGGCGGCGGTCGACCGGTCCGGTCGACCGCATTCGTGCACAAAGCTTACTGTGCGACAGAAAGGAGGTCGGTCGACCGGGCCAGTCGACCGCAGGTGTTTCGGTCGACCGGTGCGGTCGACCGAGGGGTTCTCTGGAGTTTTGGGTTTTCTACTGGGAGCTGGTCGGTCGACCGGGCCGGTCGACCGGAATTGATCGCGGTCGACCGTGCCGGCTGTGATTGTGGTTTGCATATTGCTTGTGGTTTAGTTTTAGTTATTGTTCGTGTTGCCCTAGAAAGCTTCCGCCGCGCACAACAATTGGTATCAGAGCTAGATCGACAACATGGGAGATGCAAGCACGTCAGGTTCGTCTCTAACAAAGGCGATACAGAGTCTGAGCATCAATAACACGAAGATTGATGTTCCGAAGTTCGATGGCAAGATCAATTTTGGATTGTGGAGGTGTCAGGTGATGGATGCTTTGGATGCACAGAATTTGGAGGAGACTCTTGAGTTAAAAGAGAAACCCGCTGAGTTGGAGGATAAGGTTTGGAGAAAGATGAACAGTAGAGCTTGTGGTGTTATTAGGTCATGCTTGACGCCGGATCTTATTTATGATGTTATGAACGAGACGTCGGCGAAGAAGATGTGGGAAACACTCAATGAGAAATATCTTACGAAGAGCATTGAGAATCGGCTTCACTTGAAGAAGAGATTTTACCAGTTCAAGATAAAGAGAGGGGTTTCCATCAGGGAGCATGTTAACAATTTCACTAAGCTACTTTCAGATATGGCAAATGTTGATATTATAGTTGAGGATGAAGACAAGGAGATGCTACTTCTGTGTTCGTTGCCCGAAGATGATTATGGTACGTTCGTTCTCACTGTGATCAATGGAAGAACTACAGTTAGCTACAAGGAGGTGACCTCAGCTTTGGTGAACTATGAGTTGAGGAAGAGTAGTGATGGTGAACCCTCCGAGAAGGCATCGGGAGATGCGTTAGCAGTTCGAGTCCGAGATCCAAACCGTCGTCAGTTTAACCGCTCAAAGTCAAAGAATAGGAGTGCCTATAAGAGTGTTGGTAGAAATCAATGTTGGTATTGTAAAGAAGAAGGACATTGGAAGATTGACTGCCCAAAGTGGAAAGAAAAAGCCGGAAAGAATAAGGGAAAAGCTGCACAAGCTTCAGAAATGAATGTTGCAAAAGCTATTGGTGAGCATTCAGATTCAGATTCTTCAGGCTATTCATGCCCTGCTTTACCGTCGGTTTGCTATGTGGATTCAACGGAGTGGATGATGGATTCGGGAGCTACATATCACATCTGCCCTAAGAGGGAGTGGTTTTCTAGCTTTGAGGAGCTGGAAAGAGGGGATGTCGTGCTTATGGGTAATGATCACGTATGCCCTATTGGTGGTATTGGTTCAGTCCGGATCAGGATGCATGATGGTGTAGTGAGGGAATTGAAGGAAGTGAGGTTCGTGCCGCAGTTGACGAAGAACATCATTTCTCTTGGGACTTTGGAGGCAGCAGGATATCGAGTGATCTTAGAGGATGCTACAGTGAAGGTCACGAAGGGTTCTATGGTGGTGATGCGAGGTGTCAGGGAAAACTACCTATACTACTTGAAGGGCAAGACAGTTACAGGGGGTCTGGCAGCTTCTATCACTACAGAGGAGGACACTACCACCTTATGGCACATGAGACTTGGACACACAGGTGATAAGTCCCTACAGTCATTGGCAAAACAGGGGCTATTGAAAGGTGCTAAGACCTGCAAGATGGAATTGTGTGAGCATTGTGTACTTGGGAAGAAGACTAGAGTGAAGTTCGGCACCGCTGTTCATAACACCCAAGGTACATTGGATTATATTCACACGGACGTTTGGGGTCCTTCCAAGAACACATCTCTTGGTGGGGCCAACTATTTTGTCACTTTCATTGATGATTATTCCAGGAGGAATTGGGTATACCCGATGAAGCATAAACATCAGGTCCTGGATATTTTTGTGGAGTGGAAAAAGAAAGTGGAGCTGCAGACAGGTAGAAAGGTGAAGACTCTACGTTCAGATAACGGTGGAGAGTACAAGAGTGATCCGTTTCTGCAGTTTTGCCGGGATCACGGCATTAGAAGACACTTCACAGTTCGAGAGACACCGCAACAGAACGGGGTGGCTGAGAGATTGAACCGTACCTTGCTGGAGAAGGTGCGGTGTATGATGACGCAGAGTGGATTGCCTAGATCTTTTTGGGCCGAGGCGTTGGTTTATGCGAGCCATCTTGTGAACAGGTTGCCGTGCACTGCGATAGACGGGAAGACTCCTTTGGAGCGTTGGTTTGGTTCGGTGGCTAGTGACTATGAGTCGCTTCGGATATTCGGGTGTCCAGCTTATTATCATGTCAGTGATGGCAAATTAAATCCGAGAGCGAGGAAAGCAGTCTTTGTGGGATTTAGGGATGGAGTCAAAGGCTTCAAGTTATGGGATCCACAGGACAAGAAGATAGTTATTAGCAGAGATGTCACATTTGACGAGGCGTACATGATGAGGCCTCGAGCCCCTCAGCAGGTGGAGGGAGACCAGACAGGAGAGATATCGCAGCAGGTGGAGGATGATGTGACTCCACCCACTCCAGAGAACACTGTATCCATTGAGGCTCCTACAGAGGTGACACTGGGAGGAGATGAGATGACAGATGGGCAGATACAGGATACAGTAGATCATGGGACTCAGGAACAGGGTCATGTTCAGAGGACCATTGCAGCAGATAGACCGAGGAGAGAGATTCGTCGGCCAGCTAGGTATAATGATGTCATGGTCGCATATGCATTATCAGTGGAGGTCGTTGATGATATGGTTCCAGCCACATTCAGGGAGGCAGAGTCTAGCCCCGATTCGATCAGGTGGAGGGAAGCTATGGAGGAGGAGATGCGGTCTCTTCAGAAGAACGACACTTGGACACTTGCACATCTACCTAAGGGTAAGAAAGCTATTGGTTGCAAGTGGGTATATGCGAAGAAGGAGGGATCTTCTATTGGGGACATTCGGTTCAAAGCCAGATTAGTTGCCAAGGGATATGCACAGCTTGAGGGCATTGATTACAACGAGGTATTTTCACCCGTTGTGAAGCATTCGTCGATTCGGATTTTATTGGCGTTGGTGGCACAGTTGGATTTGGATTTGGTCCAGATGGATGTGAAGACAGCCTTTCTACACGGTGATTTAGATGAGGAGATCTACATGACACAACCACAGGGTTTCAAAGCTGCAGGAAAGGAAAATTTGGTTTGTAAGCTGAAGAAGTCTCTTTATGGTTTGAAGCAGTCACCAAGACAGTGGTATAAGAGATTCGACGGCTTTATGATTGGCCGAGGGTACACGAGGAGCCCATATGACCCATGTGTTTATATGCACAAGCTACAGGATGGTGAGCTCATATATTTGCTTTTATATGTTGATGATATGCTTATTGCTTCCAGGAATTCTTCAGCTATTCGAAAGCTGAAAGAGGAGTTATCATCCGAGTTTGAGATGAAGGATCTTGGAGAGGCAAAGAAGATATTGGGTATGGAGATCGAGCGAGACAGGGTGAAGGGGAAATTGAAGCTTACACAGAAGAGCTACTTGCAGAAGATGTTGAAGAAATTCAGCTTTGATGGCAATGCAAAAGCAGTTAGCACACCATTGGCTCCCCACTTCAAGCTTTCAGCGTTGATGTCACCTGTTTCAGTTGAGGACAGAGATTATATGTCGAAGGTCCCATATGCCAGTGCAGTAGGTAGCTTGATGTATGCTATGGTGTGTACGAGGCCAGATTTGTCACAGGCCGTGAGCATGGTATGAGATACATGCATGACCCCGGGAAGGGTCACTGGGAGGCCGTGAAGTGGATTCTACGGTATGTTCGAGGCACCGTGGATGTTGGTTTAGTATTTCAGAAGGATGAGAAGGATGGGCAGGCTTGTATTGGATATGTGGATTCAGACTATGCTGGAGATCTTGACAAACGCCGGTCTACGTCAGGTTATGCTTTTACATTGGCAGGTGCACCTGTATGTTGGCGTTGCACGCTTCAGTCCACAGTGGCTCTCTCTACTACAGAGGCAGAGTATATGGCAGTTACTGAAGCTATTAAGGAGGCTTTATGGTTGCGTGGATTATTGGAGGACTTGGGGATTGCTCAGGAGACTATTCGGATATATTGTGATAGTATGTCGGCTATCTATTTGGCGAAGAACCAGGTTTATCATGCGCGCACGAAGCACATCGACGTCAGATTCCACTTTGTACGGGACGTCTTGGATGATGGAGATGTCATATTAGAGAAGGTCCACACAAATGACAACCATGCAGATATGTTGACCAAAGTTGTTTCAGGAGTGAAATTTGGTCATTGTTTGAAGCTTTTGAACATCCTTTAGTGCTGAGGCCTTTGGAGGCCATTAATATGAACTACGTTCGGCTTGATTCCTTGGGCAAGAGGATACGTAGGCAGTCTTTAGATGCAGCCGGTTTGATCAGTTGATCAAGATGGGGGGAGATCGTGTTTCAGCTCGAGTATTGTTCCTGGACTTGTTGAGGAACTATTGGATGATTTGGTGTCGGCTCAGTTTTGGTGGAAACATTCGCCGAGGTGGAGAATTGAAGAAATTACAGAAACTCAGAAGAATCAGGCAAACCAGGCGGCGGTCGACCGGTCCGGTCGACCGCATTCGTGCACAAAGCTTACTGTGCGACAGAAAGGAGGTCGGTCGACCGGGCCAGTCGACGCCTACACGCAGGTGTTTCGGTCGACCGGTGCAGTCGACCGAGGGGTTCTCTGGAGTTTTGGGTTTTCTACTGGGAGCTGGTCGGTCGACCGGGCCGGTCGACCGGAATTGATCGCGGTCGACCGGTCCGGTCGACCGACGCTGTTTTGGGCTGGGCTTTCAGGTTTTCGACCCGATTCGTTTTGTAAGTTCTATATATACCTAAACCTGTTTGTTTAGGGTAGAGGTTGGACGAATTTGAGCAGCCAAAGAGAGAGAATCATTGCATCCAATTGTGAGAGAGCTTTGAGAGATCTAGAGTTTTGTTTTAGGGTTTAGTCTGAAAGATTTGTAACCTTATTTGTATTCTCTTGATTTCTAGTAGAAAGAACTCCCCCCTCCTTGCCCCGTGGACGTAGGCAACTTGCCGAACCACGTAAATTCTTGTTCTTGCTGTGATTGTGGTTTGCATATTATTTGTGGTTTAGTTCAAGTTATTGTTCGTGTTGCCCTAGAAAGCTTCCGCCGCGCACAACAGTTGCTTGGTTGATTTTCCAGGAAAGGGGAAATTTTATATTTTAAATAACAATGTATTTAACCTATGCTATCATGTCAGCTTTAGACAGAAAGTGTACAAAATGGGGGAAATCATTCTAAAGCCTTTTTGATAACTTAAGATAACCAAGTTAATTGGAACAATTACCGGACGATCATGACAAATTCTAGCGTGGTAAATAATCAGACCAGGACTTAATTAGAAGAGAATGCTCGGTTTATTTTCACTGGTCAGATAAAAGCACCTTCAAGTTGAAGTTAGAGGTTGTTTTTTTGAGAAGGAAAGTCCCGTAAAAATTAGCAAATCCGATTTTGCTGTAAAATGACAATTACGTATTGAGTTAGAATGCGAGCGTAGTTTAGTGAGTGCGTTACCAGTTGGGATGATACCAACGGTCATGGGTATAGTGAGCAAGGCCTTGCGTCCATGCTTGTCCGAGAGATTCCCCACCAAAGGAGTCACAATCAGAGTCCCCAGCCCCGTCATCTGCAATAACAAAAAGTTTGTGGGGTTTCTTTTTAAAAAAAATTAATCTTTTGAGAATTAAAAAATCCTCCAATGACTCAAAATATGGGAGCAACAAGGGGAACAGGTGAGGTATCCTCCTCCTATTGCATAATGAGCTGGTCAGCTCATTATGCAAGCTCATTATACAATAGGAGGAGGATACATCAACTGTATCCTATCTGTTAATCTCATATTTTGGATCCCTGTAGCAAAGCTCTTTGAAATTTTACTGGTACAATCACTGACATATATCCAAATTATATATATAACAGTACCCCTATCAGTGTGTTTCCAATGTAACGACACACAAAGAAACATGTAAATGAAAAAAAAAATCTGGGGGCCACGAAGCATGGTGGCAGACAACAGGAAACAAGAGGTTGCATGTTATCCAACATAATGGAAACATTAATGGTCGAAATTATGTACGTGCACGATTTATAATTGTGAGCATGGCCCAATATAGTACCACATGCAACTTGTAATGGTATATCCACCAAGCTTCGACTAACTTCCTCATGTTTTCCTTGGCACTTTTTTTGTCAAGAAAACATATAATTGTGTGAAGCGGATTTATTGTGTTAATTTCTTAGCAACTTCCATGCATTTGGTATTTCTGAAATTAATTTTCTTTTATCTTTCCAGTATGATATAATCAACAGTAAGGCTGGCAAAACAAATCTATTTCAGTATCAGTACATTCTAATATGTTCATATCTGATAATTATTGTATTTAGTACTAGCTAGCTAGTTTATTTTCTAATTAAATTAAGTAATTAATTAGAAAAGGATGAATTTAAATTCTATAAAGAAAATTCTAACAAAGACATATAGCGATGAACCCTCTAGTTAAACCTCTCCGATCAATATTATTCCGGATATATTTCATAGGACAAACTAAAACTAATTGCGAACTTTACATATAATTATAATATGTATTTTGTTTTTTTATGTTTTATACTCAGATAGGTAGTACCTATATATATTTTGTTTTTTTTTTGTTTTTTTTTCTTTTTTTTTTTATATACTATATAGATATTATGTAGGGAAGGTTCAAATGCAACTCACTATCCTACAAACTAAAAACCTATCCTCCGTTGATTGAGATTCATCTCAATGCTCGAATTATAAGACAATTAATCTCATAAGGGTAATCAGTAAATTTATAATTGCTTCCAAAGAAGGTAATTAATGTGAAATGTTAGTGTTCCCAAAAGCACAGCGGTCCTCTCTCGTGAGCGAGCGCCCCGCATTTTCTCTCCTGATTTCTTTTTATTCATACCATCACCACCCTGGTCGGCAGGACCATCAACTCTATCATCGCGCCGACCGTCCTCCCATGAGCTCGACCTGGTGCCGCCTCCAGCCTCAGCCGCCGCTCCCTCACCGCTCGTGCCTGATCTCGTCCCCACCCTTTGGCTCACCTAACCCTCCCAAGCCGCCCTCGTCCTCTTCGTTCGCACACTCCACCCACCCATCGGCGCCGTATCCTCATCCATACCGTAATCCCCGAGCTCCGCATCTGACCAATCGCTCGCGACCTCTCGCATCCCACCACGCGAGCTCCGACAGCAGCAGCTTCCACGTCAGCACCGCCGCCCACACCTCTCGACGACCTCACGACCATCTCGATCACAGCAGCTGAACTGATTCACTCATCGAATCTGGATTCACTCACGAATTCTGGATCACTCAGTGAATCGCGATTCACATGCTGTCGAATCGAGATTCACTGCAGTTAATCAATTCACTTAAGCGTAAAATATTGGATGGTAAATATTCGCTTTTTAGTGACATCCATAATTTCTTATTCTTTTGTTTTTTATTTTTGCAATTTGCTATTGTTGGATAAACTATTCAGTCACTGAGTCTGCGATTCAATTTAGATCTGATTCACCTCCGCTGCTGTTCGTCAAAGCGGCTCGGTTCGTGGAGGCGGTCAGGTGCAGTGAGTTGGAGCCGTGAGGAGTAGTG
>NC_033797.1:74147963-74151939 GCF_001876935.1 Asparagus officinalis
CACCAAAAAACAATCTATTTCAGTATCAAGTACATTTGCTATATATGTTCATATCTGATAATTTATTGTATTATGTATACTAGCTAGTTTATTTGTAATTAAATTACGGGGCCGAGGAGTATTCCTTATTAAATTAAGCGACAACGGTTTTCCTGACTTAGTAAAGAAATTTCTAAAAAGAAATTACGCGAATGAAGCCCTCTAGTTATAACTTCTCGATCAGTTATTATGCTACGGATATAATTCTCATTCAGGACACACTAATTTATGCGACCTTTATATAATTTATTTGAAACGTAACTAGTATGAACTACTAATATACCTATATATATATTACGTATTACATACTATATACCATAGTATATATAAACTATATGGAAGCTGTTCAATGCATAACCTCCACTATCTCTGAATAACTAAAAACTATCCACTCCGTCTGGATTGATTATTCAATGGCTGAGATTTAAGTTAAATTATCTGCATAGGGTAATCAGGTAATTTATCAGCTTCAAAGAGGAGGTATTTATGTGCTGTTGAGTCTCCCAAGTCACACCTCTCTCGTACACGCCAATTTTCTCTCTTCTCCATCTCTTCTTATTCAGAACCATCACAACCGCGACTCATCAAACTCTATCAAAGCGCCGACGTCCCTCTGAGCTCAGACTGCGCCTCCAGTTCGCGCAGCTCGCCACTACCGGCCTCGGCTGAGCTCGCCCCACCTTGGCTGGCACAGAACTCGCTCCCAAGCCGCGCTCATCTCGTCTCGTCGCCCCACCTCCAGCGCCCCATCCGCGTCTCTTATGGCCATCCACCACCTCGCGAGCCGCCATCTCGACAATCGCGCTCCGACTCCGCTCCCATCCTCTGCACACGTCACTCGCGACGCACGCCTCCACGTGCCAGACTACGCGCTCGCAACCTCCTCGACGACCTCTCGCCATTCGATTCACAGAGTGAATCCTGGATTCCCTCAAGTGAATCTGGATTCACTCAGTGAACTGGATTCACTCAGTACTCGCCGATTTCACTGCTGTGAATCGAGATACACTGGCAGTGCATCCAGATTCACTACAGCGAAAGATTGGCTGGTTAGTGGATGGTTTTTTAGGTGAACCATAAGTTTCTTATTTTTGTTTTTATTTGCAATTTGCTATTGTTTGGATAACGCTAATTTAGTTCACTGAATCTCAGATTAAATTAGTGACACTGTGAATTACTCCCGCTTCTCGTTTCGTCGAGCGGTCTTCGGTTCGTCGGAGGGAGCTCAGTGGCAGTGAGTTGGAAGGAGCTCGGTGAGGGTGTAATGGTGTTTGTGTGGTGAGAGAAAGAGGAAGAGAGAGGTGGGCTGGTTTCAAGCTTTTGGAACATGGAAGGAAGCGAGAGGAGAATGAGAGGAACGATTTGTCCTATATCTGTAAGAAGAGAGTATTAAGGCGTGTATTATTTGTATGATTGTTCCAATGTAATACAGTACAATTCAATGTCAATGAAATTGTCAAATTTTACCTTTTTCATCATTAATGCGTGTATTATTGTGTACTATTTACAATTCTGGCATCTGAAATCTAGGCATTGGATTCAGATAGATGGAGGTAGGATAGTTTTCTATTCCAGGTTTTTATTAGAAGATCTCCTATATATATATATATATTACTAATATATAATTATTAGTATATTATATAATACTATACTGAAGTATATAAACACACATACCTATACTATATATGATAATCATATACACGTACCAGCTATACCCAACACACTACTACTAATGTCCGACCTAACTAACCCAACCAGATATAGAAATGCCTCGAGAAAAAAAAAAGGCATCTAATAGTATGCTTCCGTGTAACGGGCAGTCAAACTTTACTTGTGGTTCTATGATAACTATAGGTACGTGCTGGTGAATGGCAATCACTAGCAATAAATTATTGGCAACAGTTTTTGAATATAGGTTTTAATGTTACACATTAATACAAGCTTTATTCATAATGGTTGCTTAATTAGAATTATAGGTTATTTGTTCTAGCTAGACACATTAGCACGCCTTTGCAGGTTGAACCCTTTTTTTATACGCACCGATAACAGGGACTATTTCAGATAGTAATTCCTCTTTTCCATTGAAGTGTGTTTTATATACGTATTTGCATGGTAGGATTAATTTTTTGATTATTCAGATATTATCTTAAAGTTTTTTTCTACTACACGTTACCTTTGAAACTGTGATTCAAAATTCAGGGTTAAATTTTAAATTCTAACAATCAGATTTCATTTTAACAATCAGATTTCGATAGACACAAATTCCCAGATTAATATGTAATTATGCCAAAAGGAACTCTAATTCGCCAAAAATTAGTGCATCGATCTCACGTCATTTTCCAAAACAGTAGCCTCCACATCCCACTCATAAGCAAGACGGGAGCCTCAGAGGGATGTGATATTTACCGAGGAAAGCCAGTTGGCAAGTTAATTTGGAATCCGTGATAGTGAGTTGAAACGCATAAAGAGTACTAGCTAGTGGTCGGTAGGCTAAGCCGTCTTTGATTTCATCCAACTCAACAAACCATATTGAATAGTTGATGGGATATTACTGCATAATTAAGCTTTCTTGGTGTGTTAACATACCTCATCTTTCTAATTAATTACGTGGTTTTATTCAAACAAATTCATTAATTAGGAGGTTTACTAGGTGCCCCCTTATTAAGGCAATTTGATGGCTGCATAACACCCAAAGTAGACGGCCTAGATAGCAACGGCAGTACTCTTTTCCTAAATATGCATGAGTTCTCCATCTAACTACTACAAAAGTTTATTACTCAAAATTAAGAAGTCTTACATTCTAGAATAAGATTTTTTCCCCCCTCTAAATTATATTGAAAACAAAAATTCCAAACCCTTCTCACACATGCAGCCTTGGTACCCTCAATAATTGAAAAAATGATTAATACGGATAGACCCTAGTTACCATCATCAAATTGAATTAAACTACCCACATAGTTCTATTATTGCGGATGAGCCCTGAGTGAAAATGTTTGGTTGCTACAGACCAGCTGAAAAGGGTCGAAAGAAATTTCTCTTAGGGGTCTATCTACAACAACTCTATATACTATGGTGTACGTGGTAAGAAATTTCAATTTGGCGACAGTACAAGGGTCTATCCGCAATCAACCCTTAAAAGACAATATTTAACACAGCCTGGTCTCATGACGGAACGACACATGCCAACTTTCACGTACGGGAATAAAGCTTCTAAGCATGGTTAATTGTTTAATGAAAGATACCAGGACTCGGTGATGCTTTCATTAGTTGGGAACCAAAGCAAGGTTTAAACTACGCGCATTAATCTCATCCTCTGAATTCTGAAACTCCTATCTATTCGTGGTACTACTATGTATTAACTTAACAACTGATCAATTCCAAGACCATTGGCCTCTAGCTACATCAAAAAGATTTGGAGACTAGTGCAAACAGGGCCATGATTGAAATCCTAATTTGTACGAGGACAAAAAAAAAAAAAAGAACAAATAGAGAGGCCTTGCGTCCAAAGAACACTTACAAACATATGTACTCAGTGAGGCAATTAAGCGATAAAGCGGGGAAGTGGAGTTACCGCTTGGCTGAAGCCGCTGAGATAAATGGCAAGCGAGCACTGGTCTCGGCCAGGGCAGAGCGCCTCCATCGAAACATCCGTGATGGCCGGGATCACGATGAAAGAAGAGAAGTTGAAGAGGAAGACACAAGCGAAGAGATGAACCAATCCCCCAAAATCCTTCATTTCTTATTATGATCACCCTCGCTTTCTCAAAAACACACAGAAGCTAGTGGTAGTAATTAACACTGATACATGTGTGTTATAAATATGTAAGAAAGGGAAGGCAATGAGGAATAAGGACAGAGGAAAACATTTCTTCGAAGAAATTAATTAAGGGGAGGAGTGTGAGTGAGGGGGTCTTTAACATGAACTTTTTCTTTCTAA
>NC_033797.1:74151949-74239207 GCF_001876935.1 Asparagus officinalis
AGGTAGCTATCTTTCCTAAGCTTTAGTATAATAAGCTCACTCCTGATCTTTGGGAGGGTACTGAGTGAGGATGGTGACCGTTTTGAAGGAGGGAGGCTGAGTTGCTTGTACGTTAGGCCTGTGAATGGAGGAATTGCTTGGAACGAACTCAACCTTTGTCCTTTGGCATAATTGACGGTACCAAAAAATGTTAAATGGGCTATTATCATGTTACAAAAATGTCAAAAGTGGAATATTTTTACCGGGCCCAAATTAAGCAAATCAGAACATGGTATTTGGAAACGGACCGGGGTTAGCTATCTATGCGTCCCCTTCCTAAACTACATAAAGCTTGTATCTTTGTTATCTGTATGTACTTTGTATTTTACGGGGTGCATGTTTAATTAATTAACATCAATAAAAGAATAAGTACACATTAAAATATCTCAGGGGACTACTAAGCATCACCATTGATGTTGTGTGCGACGCTCACACGATGGATGGTGGATAATCCTATAATAATTCCGATTAGACATCAGGAAATGCAAGTGCTAATAAGAAGTTATGATTGGTAAGTGATTAATCATCTGCGATATGGAAAATATATCTATAATTAACCTTGGATAGTATCCTAAGATGTACGTCGTTCTCTTGTGGCTTCTTTTGAATTGCAGATAATGTAGTTTGAATAATAGACTATTTATTGACAGATCGAGTGGATACAAGAAGTGAGTAGCAATTGCAATCATACCTAGAACGGAGAAATGGTCCATAGACTGATCCGAGATCGGATTAGATCTTGTCATGCTCAGAATTCACCTTCTAATACTGGAGTTTTGGTACGTGGACACAAATTTGATGATCCGATAAGTTGTCTGGTTGCTCTCGGAACTGATGAGTAGTCTCAAAACTAAGGCAAAAGAAGTTGGATGCTGATAGAAGAAGGAAAAGGAAAAGGAAAAGTTAAAGGAGTTGGAAGGGTAACCTTCTGTAATTGAAAGATCATAACAAACTTTGGGAAACACTCTTAACATTTTTTTTAATGAACAATTTTTCAAAACAGCCACGTTTCTTTTTTTTAATTTTTAAAATCGATTTTTTTTATTTACCAAAACCGACCCGTTTTTTGCCACGTCAGACTAATCACTTTCCTAAACAGTCGGGTTGCCAACCCCGACTATTTAGGACATAATTTTTAGGGTTTAAGGCTTCTAATTAGGGGTTAACACCCTCCTAAATAGTCGGGGTTGGCAACCTCGACTGTTTAGGAAAGTGATTAGGCTGACGTGACAAAAAACGGGTCGGTTTTGGTAAATAAAAAAATGGTCGATTTTAAAAATTAAAAAACAAAATGAGGCTGTTTTGAAAATTTGTTCTTTTTTTAATCCCATTTGAACATTTGACAGCATTTTTCACTTCTGATGGTACTATTGCTTTTATATTTTCTTCTTTTTTTAAGAGGTAGATGTAGCTCGAAATTTTTCTGGTGTAATTTAAAATTATAGAATATCAAAATACGTATATATATACATATATAATATAAGTGTATGTGTAGCTCGAAATTTTTTTGATGTAATTTAAATTATAAAATATCAAAAGACGTACATATATACTTACATGTACTTACATGTGTGTATGTGTATCTCTACACTCAGTTAACTTATATGATAAATTCATAATTAGTGATACTCAAAATCTATTCAGAATAAATAGATACTTCATCGATCAAAAAACTCGTGACACTAGGAAGAACGAAAAAATTAATGATGATGATTGATGATAAAAAATATATATATGAGTTACAAAAAGGAAAAAAAAAAGAAAAAAAAAAGAAAAAAAAATGCAATATGTTGAGTAGGGGTGGGCATGGGCTAGGCCTAACCTGACGCATGAACTGACCCACTCGGTTATGGTCTGGACCGGTTCAAACCGAGCTAGACGGGCCTCACAGCCGTCGAGGGACTTTTGTCCGCTGAAGTGCCTGGGCTAGTTTCAATCCAACACGGCCCAAATGGGACTGCGTAGCGGTGTAGGCTCCGACCCAGCCCATGATTGTTTGGGTTGCAGATCGGAACACATTCTTTTTTATATTCAATTTATTTTCTTTTCAAAATTTTTGCTATATTAGTAAATGAAAACCTATATTTTATCTTTCTGAAAGGTCTAAACCGTATAAATTTATAATTGGTGATTAGTGGTGGTAAACCACCGAATAGGATCGAATACTAGTATACTTGAATTTGAATTCTATTTCAAGTTGAACATGTAAGTGGTGTTTAAATTCGATTCGTGTTAATGTTTATGAATTCGATAAATATTCATGAACATTTGATTAGCATAGATGGTAAGTTATTCCTCTACCAAGTGATCGGTCTTAGGTTTGAGCCACAAATTTTGTTACCCTTTACTTCCTAATATAGAAAAAAAAGCCAATCCTCCTAATTAATGGCATTATTCACAAAATTTTTAAAAATTAAAATTACAAAAACTATAAAAAATTTTAAGAGTATTTTATATAAATGTATATCTTATTAATATTTTTTAAATCTAATATTTCTACTAAATCATTATGCTGGTAGCATTTTAGCATTAGGACTACTTCTTTATGTCATGAGGCATAAAAAATATAGTTTCCCACAAAGTAAAATTGGATTCACAATTCCCTTATGTATTTATATGGGGAATGATGTAATAATATTTTGGATGAGTAATATTTGTAATGAGTTAAATTCATATGATTAAAATGTAAAATATAGTCGAATAATGAGTTAAATTCATATGACTAAAATGTAAAATATAGTCGAATAATTAATAATCAGCCAATTCAAATAAACATTTGGTTAAATTCTATTTGTATATGAACCGAACATTAAAAATATTTGTTTATTGTTAAATGAACTGGTGATCATATATGACCGAATATTTGGATGAATAATAACCAAACTGCTTACTAATTATTTGGTTCACTTCCACCCCTATTGGTGATGAAATTATCTCAAAAGATAAAAGATTTGCAATAATTTGAGTGTTTTTAATAGATCAAATTGATTATAAATATTTATCAAAATACTAAATAGAGCTTAGAAAATCTCTACTACTACTAAAATTATAACTCAAGCATATGGAGGTTGGACTTTTCAATTAAGTTGTGCTAAAATACAACAAATGATAACTATCACCTAAGGTGAGCGGGGTCTGATTGGGTCGATCGGGTCGGGTGTGAACTGCGTCTATTTTTTGTCAATGGATTTAGAGCCAAACCTAGCCCGGCCCGTAGCCAGGGTATATCACGGGCCGGGTTGTACCGGCTCACTATGGGCAGGGCCGAGGTCGCTCTTAACCTAAGGAGGTGGAAGGGTATTTTTTGTAATTGAAAGATCATAACAAACTTTGCGAGACACTCTTAGCTCTTTTTTTAATCCCATTTGAAAATTTGACAGCACTTTTTACTTCTGATAGTATTATCGCTTTTATCTCTTCTTCTTTTTTTAAAAGAGGTAGATGTAGCTTGAATTTTTTTTAATGTAATTTAAATTATAGAATATCAAAACACATATATACTTACATATGTGTATGTGTAGCTCTAAATTTTTTTATGTAATTTAAATTATAGAATATCAAAATACGTACAATATACTTACATATACTTACATACGTGTATGTGTATCTCTAATCTCAACAAACTTATATGATAAATTCATCTTTAGTGACACTCATTCAGAATAAATAGATACTCCATCAATCAAAAAACTCGTGACACTAGGAAGAACGATGTGTACGTAGAAGCAAATCTTGTGGGCCTTAAGGTAATGAAGGCTACACGAAAGAACGGGCCGTAAAGCGAGGGAATGGCTTGTTCCTTAGAAACTGAATATGCATCTTATTTTCGCTTCACCTTGTGTCGGCTTTCTTGTGTATACACTTCTAAGCTTCTATTTTGTACCTTTTCGGTTCAATTTCCTTAGTTGCCTATGGTTAATTATGTTAGGATTGTGTATTTGATTCTTTGTATAACTTCATGAGAATTAAATAGAGTTAAAGATCTATCATTTGATTAGAAGATTGAGTCTAATCATGATTAGGAGTTTGTATCCTATTCTAATTAGGAAGTTTGGCTGGGGATGTGGTTTTGGTTTCTATATATATATTCTTCTATTATTAGAGAAAAAACCAAGGAGAAATGAGAGAACCAATATTCTTATAATCCACGGTTAGCAGAAACATAGCATGATTCAAGAATATTGTGCGAGAGACGAGGGTTTTATGGTCTTTATCCGTGTAAAAGATTACAATATTGGGAGAGGGTTTCATAGTCTTTGTCCATTTAAAAAGATTTGTAAGGAGTGGATTTTGGAGAGAATATGAGAGTTGATTATTTATATGAGGTTGAGAGATTGAGAGACGAGAGTTGAGTGGTTCCTCTTATAGTTCTCCTTGATACGTAGTGAAATTCTCGTATTGTTGCCCCGTAAATGTAGCTCAAAGTTAGTCGACCGAACCACGTAAATCTCAGTGTTCTTTCCTCTTGATTGTGGTCGTTTTTTTATCTTATTGATTATGGATTGGCTTTCGAGTTACGCAAGTCGTAATAGGTGATGAGAGTAAAATCCCTAACAAGTGGTATCAGAGCCACAGTGATGAATATCGGAGTTAGTTTTCATGATAGAAGTCATCATCATATGAGATTGAAGGGCGGCGTTACAAGAATCACGATGAAGAAAAAGGGAAAAAAAGAACATTGTAGTGATGGGAACACTATTCACGTAGGTGAGAGTTTGGTTAAAATTATTAAATCAAATCTGATGGTGCAGATTAATTTGTCTTCTAATCGAGGGTTTGGAGGCATATTTCGAAGATCCAGGAGTTTATCCCCAGGTTTTTGGAGTGCTCTGAACGTGATGGGAGAGTTTGATTTTTTAGATTTTGCTCAGATTGGTCAGAAAGTGCTGATAACCTCTGATAGTGACAACGAGACAGATTTGATGGTAGATAGGAAAAACGACTATGCGATTGATGAGATTGGTATAGAGAATCAGACGTGATTGTAGCAGTAGAGTTATCAGCATATAATTATTCAGAGTTATCGTGGGAGCAGGAGTTGGTTGATGTGTAAACTCGAGAAGAATAGTGTCAGTTTAGGTGGAGCTTGCAAGCAGGCATGACTGAGTGACATACATGGAGATGGAGATGATGGTATTGGACTTGAAGACGATGAACACTCATATTCGGTCCAAGACAAATGATGGAGTAGATAGAGGCATCCGACTTATAGTGAGTAGTAGAGGTGCACCGATGTGATTCAAGACGAGCGATGCAGGTGGAGTACGAGGATAGCAAGCAGATCAATGCCACTGTCAAGTTTAATTTGAGAGGAGAAGCATGGTTGATTAGCTTATGATATTAGATGTGGTGAAGATCTCTTGGTGCGCACAAGAGAGGTCAAGGCTCCACGGCGAGGCAAGATAGCATGAGTCACGAGACATCCCAATTGGAGTGTGGGTGTTTCGATTAGGAGTGTGGGTGCTTCTAATTGGAGTGCGAAAGAAATAGAAGACGGTAGTGGGAGATGCAAAGTTTTAAGACGGTAATGGTAGATCTTCGACGGTAGCTTGGGAATCAAATGCAAGGTGGAGATAGAAATCTACTATGGGTTGCCCTGTGAATGTAGGTCAAAGTTGGTCGACCGAACCATATAAATCTCGGTGTTCTTTCTTATTGATTGTTGTTATTTTCTATGTTATTGATTATGGGTAAGCTTCCGAGTTATGCAGATCATAGTAGGCAGGGAGAATAAAACCCCAACAAATTAGGGAAATCTAGTGGTAAGCTAACGTTGGTTCAGTGGGTTCTGTCAGTTTTGACAAGTTGTCAAACTAAAACAGTTCAGTTTGATTCGTTCGGCTTAGGCATATATATGTTTAGAGAATTTTTAGTCAAAAGAATTAACACTCTTTACTCCTTCAATCCTCTCACTCATTTTATATCTCAAGTTGAAGAGAAAATTCATTAAATAGCTAATTTACAAACTAAAATGGAACATTATCAATTAAGATATATGAAAGATTAGTATAAATTATCTTTTCAGTTAAGAAAAAAATGAGATTTTTTATACAATTGCGTTGAGATCAATCTGTTTAGTTATTTCAATTTCAAATATTTTCAAACCAAATCGAACCAAAGTTTTTCTAAAACTAAACTACAATAATTAGTGTTAAAATTATGTTGAAAGATAAATTTCACAAAACCATCTCCTTAATTAAGTTTAGTGTTGGTGAAAAACCCCAATTGTTGTTGAAAACCGTGTCGAGGAACCAAACCAATTGCAGATCAACGAGTGTCAAAACCAATCAATATCAATGCACAAACAAAACACCAATTTTAACGGGGTTCGGCAATTGCCTACGTCCACGGGGCAAGAAGGGGATGGGGTTTTCACTAATAGAGAAGAAGAGTACAACTTGAGATTACAAATGATGCGACATAATTATGTACCAAAATTACAAGTGCACAATTGATCAAGTTATAGTATAAAAAGTTATCGATCCCACGAGAAAGGTGATTTTAAGAGATTATTAGAATTGGTTCTTATGTTTTGTGCGTGACAAAATATGATTAAAGAATAAGTGTGATTGTGGAGAGAGATATGATGAGTGATTGTTTTGAATATGTGCAAGTAACAATAAATTGAATTTTAGAGAAAAGAAATAAGAATCAAAGAATAAATGAAATCATAAGGGAAGAAAGAAGAATGAATAAAATCAATTAATAAAATCAAGAATGAAAAGAAAGTTCAAGAAAGTCAAGATGAAGGATTCAATTAAGATATGAGAAATCTAGAATTTAATCCACTAGCTAATCTCAATTACAAAATACAAACTATTCTCTTTTTAACATATTTCAACTTAGATTTATTAAGCATAGACTATCAAACCATTTAAGGAAAGTATAACCTATCAAATTATCATCTAAGTCAAAATTACTATTCATGATAAGAACAACAACAAGATAGTAATCCTAGAATTCATAAGCATAACCTATCAAAACATTTAAGATAAGCATAGATTATCAAATTCTTCTTCTACCGATTAGTTTTTTAGTTGATTATCCTAAACATGAATATTTTAAGTGCAAGAGAATAATCCATACAATATAAAATAAATTAGACTAGTTTCATACAATTCTAAGATTCCTACAAGAATTAATTTCACATCTTAAGAAATAAAAACAAGAAGAAAAAGAACTAATTATAAAAATAAAAAGAAAAAAAATCTAAACTATGAACAAGAAAATAAAAACAAGAAGAAAAAGAACTAATTATAAAAATAAAAAGAAAAAAAATCTAAACTATGAACAAGAATTAAATCTAACTACAAAGAATTAAAGTCTAAATTACAAAATAAATTACAAAATTAAATGCAAGAAAATAAATCTACTCTACAAATTAAAGTACAAAAAAAAGGACAAGAAAATAAATCTACACTACAAGCATGAATGTAAATCTAACTAATAAGTAATAATAAAGAAATTACTAAAAAGAAATAAAAGAGAAAAATAAAAGAAATGCAAACCTTCAAATTGCTCTTCATCTCTATCCTCATCATTCAACAAAGAGGAGAAAAAAAACAAATTTAAAGTGGAGAAAAATTATTATTATTAATTGCAACAAAAGTTATAATTTTTGGAAGGCAAACAAATTTAAAGTGGAGAAAAATTATTATTATTAATTGCAACAAAAGTTATAATTTTTGGAAGGCCTACTCAATTAAGAGTAGCCCTCCTCTCCAAATGGAGTTATAAAATTTTTCACACCTCTAACCTCTCACTCTCTACGTCTATTTATAGTAAACATCAGTGAATGAGAGCCATTGGATCGAAATCTTATCCAAAAACATCAATTTTTAGCCATAGATCTGTAACTAACTGTTCGTCATATCGATGCCAGCATCGATAGGGGTATCGATGATGGCATCGATACGGGCATCAATGCTGGCATCGATGCCCCCATCGATGCTGGCATCGATGTGTGCCTCTTCCTGGTTGCTGTCCGAGATTCTTTCTTCCATTGGTTTTTGGGCTTGGACATTGGGCTTTGCTTGGACTTTTGGGCTTCAACATTTGGACTTTGGCATTTTATCTTGATTTTCCCTGGGCTTTGATTTTTTAAATATCTGAAATAATTCATTTGGCTTCATGGGCTTCATTTCTTCATTAAATCAAGGGCTTTTTGTTGAGAGATGAGAGTTTTGAGATTTATTTTTCATTAACCTGTAATTAAAGATAAAAACAATTATTAGTAGTATATTTATTCATATAAAATAGATAATGAGGGTATAAAACTGTAATAAAATATGATTATCAAATACCCCCACACCTAAACTTTTGCTAGTCCTCTAGCAAAGAAAATATAAAGAAAATTCTAACTCACTTTCGCAGGAATCGCAGTTGTATTTAGCGCATACAACAAGCCTTTAAACCCCTAGGTTACCCTAGTGGACGAGTTGTAGTCTCGTGAGGGTTTGTAGCGAATATACCCACAAAATTCGGTCAACTTGCTAAGTTAAATTAGTCAGTAAATAACTAATTTCTTTGATATATTTAGATATTCTAATAGAAGCTAGTTAATAATCAAGAAAACGTTTTTATATATAACTCCAATGTAACTCTTTTAGAAACTCTTTTTCATTATAACAATACAAAACCAAGTCAAATCTTAGAGATTTAATTTAAAAGTTTTGAAAAGAACATGCTAACTCTTTGTTTTAAATAACTTTCAAGTCTCTTGATCAAAAATTGTTTTTCAAAACTATAATGGTTAGTGTTATATGTATATAATTTTTTTCTCCACTCTTTAATTCTTGATGATTGTTTTCTATTTTAACGGGCTTTCTAAGTGACCATTTAATAAGTTTTGGGCCAATGAATCCCAACCTAATTGGGCTTAGGTCATTAAGTATAAAAATACTCCTTGGGCTTAATTATTCAGTCAACTTAGGTGTATGTTAAAAAAATTGTAGTAAAAAGAAACGAATAAAAAATTTGATTTGTATTCCTTTAATCTCAATTACAATTGGATTCCGATTACAAAAGAGAGGAGAATGATCTGGATTCTCCCCTTTGTTTAAAATTGGGTTCTTCACGGTGGCGATGGAGTGCCTCCCTCGAATGCTCGCATCGAGTTTGCTCTCCGTTGACGATCTGACGTTTTCCTTCACTGGAACGATGTCTTCTCCTCACGATTCGACGCTGTGAAGAACTTGCGTGACAAGTTTGAGAACTCTGAACGAGTTTAGAATAACTCTGTGAAAGAGTTGATTTGAACCGAAGATCGGTTAATAAGCCAAGGCTAGAAGAAAGCTACGGTGGTCGATCGTTGCTGAGGATGAACGTCGATCTTCCCCTTGTTGCCAAGCCAAAAGATCTCTTCTTCGCTGCTGAAAAGAGGATCAATCCGAGCCAAGAAGCTCCAACCTCGCTGCCAAGTCTCAGATCCAAAAAGCCAGCCTGAAAAAGCCTTGAACTCCGGACCAAAGAAGCCAACCTTGAACTCAGTTGAGTTTACTTGCTTTTTATAGGGGATTAAGGGGGTGTAACCGCCCCTTAAATCTGGAGGGAAAACGGTTCCTGCAACTGTTCAGCTCGTGTTTGAACGAGTCAAACGCCCACGTTGGCGTTCAGGACCCTAACTCCGTATTTTAGACTGGAGACGCGGAGTTGGGTACCCACTGGGCATTAAAAAACGCGGGTCCGACCCCAGCGTTTTAATGTTGTAACGCGGGTCCGACTCCAGCGTTTTGATGTTGTAACGCGGGTCCGACTCCAGCGTTTTGATGTTGTAACGTGGGTTCGACCCTCACGTTTTGATGTTGTAACGTGGGTTCGACCATCGTGTTTTGATGTTGTAACGTGGGTTCGACCCTCGCATTTTACTGTTGACACACGGGGAGGACCTCCACGTTTTGGTGTTGATACACGGGGAGGACCTCCGCGTTTTGGTCTTAGAGCACGGTGATGAGTTCCACGTCTTGCTTTGGAGAGATTATCAACAAGTAATCTCTTTTGTCATAGCGTTGCAAAGATCATTGTCTTGTAATCTTCGTCTTGGCTCCTTGAGAATATGAGAGTCGTCAGATTGTAACTCCCGATGTTGATTGTGAATGCTGTTGAACTAGAGCTCTCATCGGTTGTCGTGAAGGTCGTCAGATTGTAACCTTCAGCGATCTATGTGAAAGTCTTCAAATTGTAGCCTTCTGGAAGTCGTTAGATTGTAACTTCCATCATCGGTGTTTGATGGAGGATAAACTATCTATTGTGATTTTTAGACAGCCTACATTAGGCTTTATAAGATAGAATCACCTTGAATCTAAGAGTTTTTTTCTTTTTGGTGCCTATTTTTTGCACTCTTCTTTTATAAGGTTAGTTTTTTTAATATATATGTGTGTAAGTATATATAGTCTGAAAAAAATGTGTAAATCAAGATAACTTGAAAAAAAATATTTTCAACTCTAAGTTAAGCATGCAAAAATTTTATTATTTTAATTAAAAGTCTAAGGTAAGACTTAAGTAAAGTATACTAGTTGAAAAATCATTTCTTAAGAATTTTATTTGGAGTTATCATAAAAGGTGAACTTGAGTATGTCACTAACTAGGAATTAGAAGATTTAAAATCTATCAATTAGATTAATTATTACTTAACTCTATTAATTTGGCAAGTGACAATATTTTTTTCCAAAAGATAAATGCTGAAAGAAAGAAAAAAAAATACTAAGAAAAAAAATACTAAAACAAAATACTAACTAGCAAAATATAAACAAAGGCTAACTAGCTTACACCCCTATACCCAGACTTTACAGTGTCCTCAAGGCAAATAATATCCAAAAAATCACAGTTTAATAAGTACATGCCGAAATAAAAATCAAAGACTGGGTAAAATAAAAAGAACATCCCTCACTGCTCATCTCCTGATATATCGTCATTCACATCATCAGCGGCAGCTGCTGAACTCGGTCCCGCCTCATCCTCTCCTGAAAAATCATCTGGCTAAAATGGTGTGATAAAACTATGAAGCGATAAAACTATGAAGCTCAGGTGGAGGTCCATCTGTATCTTTATGTTCTCTCTGCCATCCTCTTGTCAAATATGCCAGGGTCTCGGTGGAGTAGCTCATCTGACCATGTATCTCGTGTATATGCCGCTGCATCCTGTGTATCTGAAGCTGCATCCTGTCCATACGACTCTGTATCCTATCCATCTCCTCTCAAATGAGGTCATGTGAAGCTGGCTGGTGCTGAGGAGGCTCTCTACCTGAAGGACCGGACTGATCTCGTCCTGAAATGCTCCTCCTCACATCTGATCATTTAGTAACCCCTTCCCTGCTTCTAACCTATCCTCTGCAAATACTGGAACGTGAAATCTATGGCAGAGTCTAGTGATTGAATAGGGGTAAATGAGCTGAGTTCGTGATGCAGACTGTGTTCTGACCCAATCCAACACATTCTCCACTGATGAGCGTATCCATACAAATATAATCCTCGCTATATCAAACTGCTGACTAGTGGCTATCCAAAAAAGAAGGAGAATATCGTGTGGGGTAATGACAGAGTATGCAGTGGTGGGTTTCAAATCAAAGTTCAAGAAAAGATTAAGTAATCTATATTCTGGTTTGAGATTTCCTGAACCGAAACTAGATGTAAAGATCCTCCCACACAATGTTGTAGACATGTTATTGTATTCAAGTGTACCAGACTATAATGTGGAGGCTAAATGGAAGTAATCTGGTACATCAGTGGGTGGTTCTGCAAGGTCAAGGGTAGCACGAATAGTGGAAAGATCAAAAATAACCCTAACACCCCTCACGATAGAAAAAGCTGAAAATTCTCTATCTGGATTAATTTCCCATCCAGAATAGAACTCATGCACTAATGAAATGTTTGCTTTTTCTAAGGGTTTAGTCATCATGCTCCTAAGACCTACTGCAGTTAACATAGTGATTGTGGATTGATATGTATGTAATGCACTCATCTGAAAACCCCTCTCAAAATGAATGTTAAGACCCACAATTCTGGCTAAAATAGTGGGTCTATCTATGCCGGTATCAGATGGATCAGAAGATGATGAACTTGCTCGGGATTTCTTTCTGGGTGGCATCTACAGAAAAAGAATGAAAAGAAAAAAAAAACAAAAACATTTTAATAACAAAAATTCCAATATATATATTTTTTGTATTTTATTTTATTAGTAATATTATTTTTTTTAAATTGTTTGCACATAACACCCCAAATTCAAGTTTATTTTTGCAACCCCCCAATTTTTTCGGATTTGCATAAAACATCCAAATTTTTTTTTCAAATTTTATTCTCAATTTGAAATAAATACCCAGTTGAATGTCTGAAGATTATGTGTTTTTATATAAAAACCCCCAATAATTTTTGGGTTTGCATAAAACAACCCCAAATTTTTTTTTTTAGATTTTTGTACAAGATATCCTCAATTGAGTTCCAAGTTCAAACCCCCAAGAAATTTTTGGATTTTGCATAAACACCCACACCCCCCCCCCCCCCCCCCCCAATTTTCTGATTTTGAACAAAATCCCTAAATTTTTGGAAAATCCCCAAATTAAACCCTCAATTTGTCGAATTGATCAATTTTTATCATGAATCAATACCAAACTATGATAATAATCCAAAGTTATTCATGATTTAATCACCAAATCATCCATGAATTCAAAAATTGAAATTACAAGATCAAGTTTAGAAAATATACCTTGGGGAGATGAGGAAAAAGCCCTAGAAATTGAAGAAAATTCCTCCAAAATGCTCTTGATCTTGTGTGGGGGAATTAGGGTTTGAGAAGGGGGAAAATCGGGTTTGGGAGATGTTGAAATGAAGAGGGGGGAAGAAAATGGGTTGGGGTCTGCGGTTTTAATGCAGCAGGTATTGGGCATCGATGCCGGTATCGATGCTGGCATCGATGCCCAATACCATGGTGTTTGGGCCAGCCGGCCCAAACACGGTTTCTTTTTCTTTTTTCTTTTTTTTTCTTTATGGGCCTGTGATTTTGGGCCTATACTTATTATATATTGTTTTTTTTACAGATAATGTGGTTCATGAAGAACCAACACCTCTTCCTCTCCGAGCGTAGAAAATTCTAAAAATGGTTTCAGACGTTGATCATTTATTTTAAAAATGTTACCATTTTTAGGATTTTCTATCTCGACAGTCCCATGTGGAAAAACTTGTTTGACAAAAAATGGACCTGTCCATCTTGATCTTAATTTTCCAGGAAAAAGATGCAATTTTGAATTGTACAATAAAACTTTCTGTCCTAGAGAGAATTTTTTTCGTAAAATTAATTTGTCATGAAAAATCTTGGTTTTTTCTTTATAAATTTTTGAGTTTATGTATGCATCATTTCGAATTTCTTCCAACTCATTTATTTGGAGCAATCTGTTCTTACCTGCCGAGTCTGAGTCAAAATTTAACTTTTTTATCGCCCATATTGCTCGATGCTCTAACTCTACTGGTAAGTGACAAGCTTTTCCAAACACTAGTCTGTATGGTGACATCCCTAAATTAGCCTTGAAAGCTGTTCTATATGCCCACAGAGCATCACATAATTTTACAGACCAATCTTTTCTGTTATGATTAACTGTTTTTTCTAAGATTTGTTTGATCTGCCTGTTTGTGACCTCTACTTGTCCACTGGTTTGGGGGTGATAAGGAGTTGATAATTTGTATGTGATTGAATATTTCCTCATCAAAGCTTCAAAAGAACGGTTACAAAAATGTATACCGTTATCACTGATGATCGCTCGGGGTACTCCAAAGCGTGCAAAAATGTTCTCTTTCAAAAACTTGATAACGACCTTGTTGTCATTAGTTTTGCAAGCTACCGCCTCAACCCATTTTGACATGTATTCAACGGCTACTAGAATGTAGACATTTCCAAAGGAATTTGGAAATGGTCCCATGAAATCGATACCCCACAGATCAAAAAGTTCAACGGATAAGATGGGTTGTAGGGGCATCATATTTCTTCTAGTGACCTTCCCTAAAAGCTGACAGCGGTTACAAGTTTTGCAAAACTCATATGAATCCTTGAAAAGAGTGGGCCAGTATAGCCCAGATTGGAGAATTTTTTCAGCTGTTTTTCTTAGGCCAAAGTGATCCCCACATGCTTGCTCATGACAAAAGGATAGACACTCCTAGTTTCTTCAGTAGGAACACACCTCCTAAAGATCTGATCAGGACAGTATTTGAACAGATATTGATCATCCCAGTAAAAGTATTTTACTTTGGAGAGAAAACGGGATCTATCCTGTTTGGACCAATGAGAAGGGATCTGGTTCATGACTATGTAGTTCACAATGTCGGCGAACCAAGGAACAGATTGGATTTCTAGGAGTTGTTCATCTGGAAAATGTTCATTGATTGGGACGGTTGATGTTGGTGCATTTGGGAGTCGAGAGAGGTGCTCTGCTACGGGGTTCTCTGTTCCCCTTCTGTCAAGAATTTGAATGTCAAACTCTTAAAGAAGGAGAATCTCCCCTTCTGTCAAGAATTTGAATGTCAAACTCTTAAAGAAGGAGAATCCATCTAATGAGCCGTGCTTTGGCATCTTTTTGGTCAAAAGATACTTTAGTGCGGCATGATCTGTGAAAACTTTGGTTAAGGAACCGATGAGGTAGGACCTGAATTTTTCTAAGGTAAAGACTACAGGTAAAAACTCTTTTTCTGTGACAGAGTAATTTTACTGGGCATCATTCAGAGTCCTACTAGCGTAGTAGATCACATGCGGTTTTCCATCAAACCGTTGTCCTAAAACAGCTCCAATCATAGAATCTGATGCATCACACATCAGTTCGAAGGGTAAGTTCTAGTCCGGTGCATGAATGATAGGAGCTGTGGTTAGCTCATTTTTCAGATATTCAAAAGCTTTGAGGCAGTCGGGAGAGAAGACAAATGATGTATCCTTGGCTAAGAGATTGGTCAAGGGTCTAGCAATTTTGCTGAAATCCTTGATGAAACGTCGGTAAAAACCAGCATGACCAAGAAATGATCTGACATCTTTGACAGTTTTGGGAGGAGGGAGATTGGAAATGAGATCTACCTTAGCTTTGTCCACTTCAATTCCCCTATTGGAAACTACATGTCCTAAGACAATGCCTTGTTTGACCATGAAATGACATTTCTCCCAATTGAGAGTCAGATTTTTCTCCCTACACCGTTCTAGGACCAGTTTAAGATGATGCAAACATTGGGAAAATGTGTCACCAAAAATGGGAAAAAGTCGTCTATAAAAATTTCGAGAAATTGCTCTACCATGTCGGAAAAAATACTGATCATGCAACGTTGGAATGTGGCCGGTGCGTTACACAGTCCAAAGGGCATGCGTCGGTATACGAATGTTCCATACGGGCAAGTGAAGGTGGTTTTCTCCTGATCTTCTGGAGCGATAGGGATTTGATTGTAACCTGAATATTCATCCAGGAAATAATAGAACTCATGTCCTGCTAAACGCTCTAACATTTAGTCAATGAAAGGAAGAGGGAAATGATCTTTCCGAGTGGCTAAGGTGAGTTTTCGGTAGTCAATGCAAACTCGCCATCCAGTTTAGATCCGAGTGGGAATTAGCTCATTAGCCTCATTTTGGATCACGGTGATCCCAGATTTCTTTAGAACAACTTGGACCGGACTCACCCATGAACTATCAGAAATGGGATAAATGATCCCATGATCGAGACATTTCAGAATGTCTTTCCTAACGGCTTCTTTCATCACTGGGTTTAACCTACGTTGAGCATCTCTAGTAGGTTTGGCATCATCTATCAAATGGATTCGGTGTTGAACAATGGTTGGACTAATCCCTTTGATATCAGCCATGGTCCATCCAATGGCTTCCCTATTCTCTCTTAAAACAGCTAAGAGAGCTTCCTTTTGACCGGTAGTCAACTCAGAAGAAATGATAACTGGTAAAGACTCGTTCTCCCCTAAGTAGGCATACTCTAGATTTTCGGGTAGAGGTTTGAGCTCTAACTTAGGGGGTTCCTCCACAGATGGGCGAAGCTGGACTCGGGGTTCTATCTCTAAAGGTTCTCGTTGCCAGCCAACAGCAAAAACATGATTGACCAGCGGTTCTATCTCAAGTTCGTCATCAGAAAGCTCCTCAATCATTAAATCAGATGCATTTGAATCAGACTCACACTCTCCCTCTTGTTGTTCACTGGATATTCCTTGAATGAAATTCACTTCCATGGGTTCATCAGATGGATCACTAGGCTGTCTCCCTAAGTTGAAGATATTGAGGTCAACAGTCATATTCCCAAAAGATAGTTTCATCTGACCGGTTCTACAGTTTATCAAAGCATTTGAGGTGGCTAAGAACGGTCTTCCTAGAATGACGGGGATTTGACTTTTGAGATTGGAAACGGGCTGCGTTTCCAAGACAATAAAATCAACAGGGAAAATAAACTCTCCAACTTTGATCAGAACATCCTCTACCTCTCCTTTTGGAATTTTTACGGATCTATCAGCTAACTGTAGAGTGCATCTTGTTCGTTTAAGTTCTCCTACACCTAGCTGTTGATAGACTGAATAAGGAAGGAGGTTGACGCTGGCTCCCAAGTCTAGAAGTGCCTTATTAATGTGAGTATTACCTATGACGCATGGAATTATGGGACAACCAGGGTCCTTATATTTCAACAGCATGAGTTTCGAAAAAATTTCACTAAGGTTGGCAGCTAAGAAGACTTTCTTGGGGACATTGGTGATTCTTTTCTTAGTGCATAAGTCCTTCAAGAACTTTGCATAAGAGGGAATTTGTTCGATTGCATCTAGGAGAAGGATGTTGATCTTGACCTGTTTAAACATTTCTAGGATTTTCTCAACCTGCGGGGAGTTTTTCCTAGGTTTGAGTCTATCTGGAAAGGGGGCAACAGGCCTATACCTATCTAGATCAGGCTCAATCTCAAGTTCAGCATTTTGGTCATCGGAAGGAATTAAGAGTGTGTTGGATGGGAGAAGGTGTTTGATCCGGTGGCGTTCTAACCTGACTGTCTATTTGTTTTCCTGATTGCAGTGTGTGAACTACATTCACATGAGCTGGATGGGTTGAACTAGATCCATTGTCTTTAGGGTTTGCAACAGGTTAACTTGGGAATTTTCCTTTTTCTCTCTCACTCACGACAGTGGCTAGTTGCCCAAGTTGGGTTTCTAACCGGGTTATGGCTTAAGTGTTCGAGTTGAGAACTTGGCCGGTTGTTTACATGAAGGAATTTAGAGTGGTGGATGACTGGGTCAACATGTTGGTAGTTTGTGTAGAAGCTTTGATCATAGCTTCTAAACCCTTTTCTAAGACACTAAAACGTTTGTCATGATCAGAATTTGAAGGATTTGTATGTTGGTGAGGATGAGGATGTTGGGTTGGAAAAACTGAGTTAGCTTGTTGAAAATTGTTTGGTGAGTTGAATGGGACAGTGTTTCCCCTAGGGAATTGTTGGTTTGACGCGGGAATGAAGTTTTGGTTTCCATGAGAATTTTCTTGGTTCTAAGCAAAGTTGGGATGATTTCTCCAACCTGGATTGTAGGTTAGAGAAAATGGATTATTTCTAGGGTGCTGGAATGCAGCGTTCATCTGTTCTAAAGCATGATTGTTTCCTAAGAGAGGGCATTCCTCTGAAACATGGGTAGAAGACTGACAGTTATGACATCCCGGGGCAAAAACATGATTGATTTGAGCTGGAGCTCATTCCTTAACTTCTAAGGCTTCTAACCTCCGCAGAATCGTCGCCATCTTTGCTTCAGAAGTAATGTTTGTCTCCAAGGAAAGACCACTAGACTTAGACTGGGGAACTGATGAAACCCTGTCATCACAGTGTTCCCACTATATTGTTTTCTCGGATAGACTCTCTATGAATTCCCAAGCTTCATTTGCGTTTTTCCTCATAAAAGCTCCCTGACACATCGATTCTAAAGATATTTTTGAAGAATAGTCAAATCCTTCATATATGACTTGGCACAATCTCTATTTTTCTAGACCATGATGAGGTCATTGGATTAAAAGATATTTGAATCGGTCAAAATATTTCCAGAATGGCTCTCCCGGGATAATTTTGAAGTTTTGAATGTTATTCCTTAGCTTTACCGTTTTGTGAATAGGGAAAATTTTCTTAAGAAAAACGGTTACAAATTCATCCCAAGTTGATATGGAATTTATCGGTAAGTTGTACAGCCATTTTTTAGCTTTATCCTTAAGAACAAATGGAATAAATCTAAACTTAATCGCATCTTCGGTTAATTATCTCATTTTAATCATAATACATACTTCCTCAAATTCCGAAATAAAAATATATGCATCTTCTGTTTTATTTCCTAGGAATTTAGGAAGCATGTTTATGTAATACGGTCTAAGCTCGAAAATTGCTCCATTTGCTTCGGGGAGCCTTATGCAAGATGGAATTGTATTTCTGGTGGGGTAACACATATCCTGGAGAACAGGTTGATTTTCCATTTCTTGGATTGGTTCAACACGGATTAAACGATGAGAATTATCCCTAACCCAAGTTTGCATACACCAAAACAAATATTTTTTTTTAAGGAAAGAAGGAAAATTAGTTCTTTTTTATGAGAAGAAAAAGATAAAGAAAAATCCTAACTAAAACAAATCAAATCAATCACTTTTCAATCACTACAATTCTAGGGTTTAACCTAACTCAACTAGACCAGCTCCTAACCAAAAACTCCTATAGTGAAAAGATTAAAGTTTTACCCAGGTAGTTAGCCAGGTAAGGATAGTACTAGAGGGTGATCAGAGATCAATTAAGTACCTCGTTCCTTGTGGAGCGCTTTACGCAACCCCTAAACCTTGCCTTAGACACCAACTAATCTGAGAAAACTTAAACTGGTTCACTTAAGGATTTCTTGTTCCTTATTGAGCTCGAATCCTTAGGGGCCAACGTCTAATGAGTTTTAGAAGGCTTGGGTTTGTGAAGTGAGGAATTAGTGATTTGTGGGCTAAGGAAAGGGTAATAAAATCCCTTACCTTATCTTGATTATGGGTTTTGCCCTTAAGAATGTTTTAAGTGTGTGCCAAATCAAGTGCTACAATCACTTTGGTGAATTCCTACACTATATGAAATGCAATCCTAGAAATTAAAAACGACTAAAAAGGATGATAAAAAGAAAATCTTTATATTTTTTTAATTATGGTAAACAACAATCAAATGTGAGAAGAGAGCTCTTGTTTGAATTTATTATCTTGTTAGTTAATGTCCAAGTAAAAGGTGAATTTTATTATGGTCAACAAAAATAAAATCCTTTTTTTTATTTTTTATAAATCCTAGTTGTCTCTAAATGTGAAGCTAACTAAAAAGGGTGAAATTGAAAACGCTAGAAAGAAGACTTACCCGAAAGCAATTCTCCAAGTTCTTGATCTTATATTGTGTGTGTGACAAAGTAGGATTAAAGAATAAGTGTGATTGCGATGAGTGATTATTGTGAATATATGCAAGTAACAATAAATTGAATTTTAGAGAAAAGAAATAAGAATCAAAGAATAAATGAAATCATAAGGGAAGAAAGAAGAATGAATAAAATCAATTAATAAAATCAAGAATGAAAAGAAAGTTCAATAAAGTTCAAGAAAGTCAAGATGGAGGATTCAATTAAGACATGAGAAATCTAGAATTTAATTCACTAGCTAATCTCAATTACAAAATACAAACTATTCTCTTTTTAACATATTTCAACTTAGATTTATTAAGCATAGACTATCAAACCATTTAAGGAAAGTATAACCTATCAAATTATCATCTAAGTTAAAATTACTATTCATGATAAGAATAACAACAAGATAGTAATCCTAGAATTCATAAGCATAACCTATCAAACCATTTAAGATAAGCATAGATTATCAAATTCTTCTTCTACCGATTAGTTTTCTAGTTGTTTATCCTAAACATGAATATTTTAAGTGTAAGAGAATAATCCATACAATATAAAAGAAATTAGACTAGTTTCATACAATTCTAAGATTCCTACAAGAATTAATTTCACATCTTAAGAAATAAAAACAAGAAGAAAAAGAACTAATTACAAAAATAAAAAGAAAAGAAAAATCTAAACTATGAACTAGAATTAAATCTAACTACAAAGAATTAAAATCTAAACTACAAAATAAATTACAAAATTAAATGCAAGAAAATAAATCTACTCTACAAATTAAAGTGCAAAAAGAAATAAAAGGATAAGAAAATAAATCTACACCAAAAAGAAATAAAAGGATAAGAAAATAAATCTACACTACAAGCATGAATGTAAATCTAACTAATAAGCAATAATAAAGAAATTACTAAAAATAAATAAAAGAGAAAAATAAAAGAAATGCAAACCTTCAAATTGTTGTTCATCTCCATCCTTATCATTCAACAAAGAGGAGAAAAAAAAAACAAATTTAAAGTGGAGAAAAATTATTATTATTAATTGTAACAAAAGTTCTAATTTTTGGAAGGCCTTCTCAATTAAGAGTAGCCCTCCTCTCCAAATGGAGTTACAAAATTTTTCATACCTCTAACCCCTCACTCTCTACCCCTATTTATAGTATACATCAGTAAATGAGAGCCATTGGATCAAAATCTTATCCAAAAACATCAATTTTTAGCCATAGATCTGTAACTAACTGTTCGTCGTATCGATGCCAGCATCGATAGGGGTATCGATGCTGGCATCGATACGAGCATCGATGCTGGCATCGATGCCCCCATCGATGCTGGCATCGATGTGTGCCTCTTCCTGGTTGCTGTCCGAGATTCTTTTTTCCATTGGTTTTTGGGCTTAGACATTGGGCTTTGCTTGGACTTTTGGGCTTCAACATTTGGACTTTGGTATTTTCTCTTGATTTTCCCTAGGCTTTGATTTATTAAATATCTAAAATAATTCATTTGACTTCATGGGCTTCATTTCTTCATTAAATCAAGGGTTTTTTGTTGAGAGATGAGAGTTTTGAGATTTATTCTTTATTAACCTATAATTAAAAATAAAAACAATTATTAGTAGTATATTTATTCATATAAAATAGATAATAAGGATATAAAACTGTAATAAAATGTGATTATCAACAAATTACTCGAAGGAACAAACTAATCTCACCAACAAAGCTCTTAATCTCTCCAAATAAACCCTAATCAAATAGCTCAAAAAATACCTCTTTTCTGTGCTCCAAATATCTCAAACTCTTGCCTTAAGAAACCCTAGAACGTGTATTGGTATTTATACAAATACCAAAACCAAATGAGAACAAGAAAACAATTCTCGGCCTGACCCGTTACGTGGTTGACCGCCACGGTCGACTGCGACCAACGACAAAGCCTAAAATAACTTACAGGGTCTGGCGGTCGACCGTGACGGTCGACCGCGCCAAATCCAGACTCCTCCCAGAGTCTGTGCACATTCGCGATCGACCGGCCTTGCGCCGCGGTCTACCGCGTAGCTTCCAAACAGCTCCCCTTCGCTTCCAAAACCTGTTCTTCACTAAATTTCTCGCGGTTTCTTTAATTCTCCACCTCGGCGAAGTTTCTACCAAAACTGAGCCGATACCAACCAATCCAAATGCCTCACTTGCTGCTTCTCAATCCTCAACAAGTCGAGACCCAAACGGGAGTGTGAACATTCACCCAAACGTCGGTATCTACTCACCAAATCGGCTACATCATGACTGTCTACGTATCCTCTTGCCCAAGGAATCAAGCCTTCACGTAGTTCACCCAAACGGCCTCCAAAGGCCCTCAAGCAAATAGAAAAGTCTACAACTCTTCCCTAATATCGCCAACGGATCATCAACTGATAGCAGCCCCAAACTGATATAAATCAAACACCTCCATCTGAGGTGAACCAATGGCCGTATCCAAAACATGTCCACCAGCTGCAACCGAAACCAAAGCTAATCCATCATCTGCATCCGAAATCAAATAATCCCTAACCTGTGCCACCTTAGCTGGAATCCCAAATGACGCAGTATGATCTAGAGTATGTGGAATAAGTTCCACCCAACGTGAAGTAGCATCACCCTCCACCTGCTGTGATATCCAAATAACCTGATCAACACTCTCCACCTGCTGAGAGTTAAAAGTAACATTCATTCTCGGAACAAAATCAGAAGCTCCTAAACAATAATTAAATGAGCCTCCGAATTCCAAATACACAATCGGATCAAATCTCATATTCTCGATGTGACCAAATGTTGTGTAACCAAATATCCGATGCCAACCAAAATCTGAAGCAGCTCCACCAGATCCAATAACTCCTAATGCAACAGTCGGCGACCTATGACTAAGATGACCCTGTTTGCATCAAAAGTTGATTTATTCATTGCGGTATTCATTATAACTTCAGTCGTTACAATGAAAACAAAAAAATTATAGTCTTTTTATAAGACTCTTACACAATGAAAACTAAAATTATAACTCTCATCAAAACAAACGCAGGGAGATCGTTTATCAGTCTTCTGCTTGTGAGGATCTTTGCCTGTACCGATGATTTTGATATCTGTGGACTGTCTTAGATCTGAATCCGGTTGATGGAAAATTAGGTAGAGCTTCACCTTCACTGAGGGAGTATTTGATTGAAGCGCTGAAATTGACCAAGCAAAATCAGTAGCTCTTCTCGTGATTAAGACAAAGCCTAATCTCAAGGAACGGACGTACGAGCTTCAGATCCTTCGAATAGCTCCTTCTTTATACTAGAATTCGTCGGGGTCTCGCTAACCCTCGCTAAAATTCGTGACTCTTAGCTCTGGAGTTCGACAGCACCTCCTCGTCTTGATAATAAATCGCCCCGGCTGAAAGGAGGCCCTAGGCTTGTATTTATAGGGCTCCGGATGCAGGTATGTGAATGAGAATGATTGATTTAGCCTTATCTTCAGTCAATAACGGCCTAACCACGTTGGTAGATGATATCTAGGCAGTTAAGAACCCCTGGAACAGATAAATCCTGAGAAAACCGTTCCAAACCGTCGAAAACGCGTCCGGAGGTCGAAACAGCGCGATGGGGGGGGCGGGGTGGCTCCGACCCGCGCTTGCACAGGTCAGACGGATCCGACCAGCGTAGGCGTCTGACCCGCGCAGGCACGGGGTTTTGACCTTTGCTGTTTTTTCGATCCTCCGGGACTTGTATTGTGCATTTCGTCATTCTGTTGACTTGTACGCTTCACGCGTGTTGACCAATGCGCACGAGTTAATTTATGCGCGTGAACTAATTGACGTGCGTGTGTTGACCGATGCGCGTGAGCTGATTGACACGTGCGAGCACATTAGCGTGTGTTCGGACAATTGGAGCTGATTGACGAGCGCGAGCTGACTGTTAGGCATGTGTTGATTGATGTGCGTGAGTTGATTGACGCGCACGAGCCGATTGGCATGTGCACGCTGATCGATGCGTGCGAGTTGATACTGAGTGGGCACGCGTGTAGATTGGCGCGTGCGTGTTGACCGACGTGCGCGAGATGATCGACGAGCGTGTGTTGATTGGCACGTGCGTGTTGACCGACGCGCGCGAACTGATTGGCGCACTCGAACTGATTGATGCGCGCATGTTAATTGGCACGCGCGTGTTGACCGACGCGTGCGATATGAATGGCACGCGCGAACTGATTGATGCGTGTATGTTGATTAACGTGCGTGAATTGATTGACGAGCGCACGGGCCACTCGGTTCGCCGTTTCTCTTCATGCGCTTGTCGGCGTCAGATAATCCTCTTAGACTCGAATAGCGACGTTCGTCGTCTTCTCTCTATCTCGAGCTGTGTGCGGACACCTATAGGTATTTTTAGACGCTGATGCGGCATAAACATGTACCAAAAAGGTTGCAAGTGCACAACCGTGTCAAGTTATAGTATTTAAGATATCAATCCCACGAGGAAGGTGTTTTGTAAGAGAAAATATGAAATCGGTTCTTATGTTGTGTGCGTGACAAATAGGACTGATAAGTGAATGTGATTGTGAAGAGATTGAGATAGTGAAAATGGTGTGTAAGTAGGTGCAATGTGTAAATGAGAGTGGATTTGAAAGAGAATTGAGTATGATCAATAAGGTGAGAAGGAAAAAAAAATGAATAAAATCAAGAAACAAATAAAAAAAATCAAGAGTGAAGAACAAAATTCTAGAATAAAAGAAAATGTAAGAAATTAAAGATAGTGGATTCAATTATAGATATGGGTAATCTACAATTAAACCCACTTCTTAGAAAATGGTGATTCCCTAGAGGGTTCTAGCCTAAAGGCGAATCAAATAAAAATAAACAAAAAGAAAAACTAAACCCAAGAGGGTTCTAGCCTCAAGGTGAATAGTATAAGAAATTAAAATCTAACTACAAAATAAATTGTAAAACTAAACTACAAAATAAAATTGCAAGAATTAAATGCAAGAAAATAAATCTATTCTATAAGCATGAAATAAATCTAAGGCAAGAGGGTTCTAGCCTCTTGGCTATTTAACAAGAAAATAAAATCTAACTACAAGCATAGAAATAAATCTAAACAAATAAGCAATAAAAGAGAAAAAGAAAGGAAATGCAAACCTTCAAATAATTCTCCATCTTCATCTTCATCATCCAACAAAGAGAAGAAGAGAAAAATTTAAAGTGGTGAAAAAATTATTATTATTAATTGCAACTAAAGTTACAATTTTGGAAGGCCTTCTCAATTAAGAGTAGCCCTCCTCTCCAAAAGGAGTTACAAAAATTTTTACACCTCTAACCCCTCAAAAGGAGTTTACAAAATTTTCACACCTCTCACCCCTCACTCTCTACCCCTATTTATAGTAAACATCAGTGAATGAGAGCCATTGGATCAAACTTGAGCCCCAAGAATGCAATTTCGGCCGTTGATAAAATCTGGAGGACTTCGCATCGATACCGGCATCGATGCCTGCATCGATGCTGGCATCGATGCCCTAATAAAAATTCTGACTTCACGGTTGGCTTCGTCTCGTCGAGATATTCACACCTCTAACCCCTCACTCTCTACCCCTATTTATAGTAAACATCAGTGAATGAGAGCCATTGGATCAAACTTGAGCCCCAAGACAAGCAAAATCAGCCATTGACGCGCGCTACAGTGATCTGGTATCGATGCAGGCATCGATGTAGGTATCGATGCCAGCATCGATGCCCACATCGATGCCGACATCGATGCCCATTATTTTCAAATTCTGATTTCACGGATAGCTTCGTCTCGTCGAGATAGGCGATTTTCATATATTATATGTTAAATTCCGCCTTCCGGATTAGGAGATATCGTCGTTTCTTTGTGGCCAACCATTTTGAATATGATTTCTTTTCATATTGGATTTTTGATTTTCTCCGGCTTCTACAGGCTACACGACTTCATTCTGGGCTTTTGGATAATTTGGAAATTGATTTTCCAATGTGCTTCTTTGCTTCATTTCTTTATTTAATCAATGGGTTTTTGTTGAGAGATGAGAGTTTGAGATTTATTCTTCATTAACCTGCAATTAAAAGATAAAAATAATTATTAGTGGTATATTTATTCATATAAAATAGATAATGAGGGTATAAAATTGTAATAAAATGTGATTATCAAATACCCCCACACCTAAACTTTTGCTAGTCCTCTAGCAAAGAAAATAAAAAGAAAATCCTAACTCACTTTCGCAGGAATCGCGGTTGTATTTAGCGCATACAACAAGCCTTTAAACCCCTAGGTTACCCTAGTGGACGAGTTGTAGTCTCGTGAGGGTTTGCAGTGAATATACCCACAAAATTCGGTCAACTTGCCAAATTAAAGAAGTCAGTAAATAACTAAATTCACTTGATAACTTTTAGATAATCTAATTGGAGCCAGTTATCACTCAAGAAAACATTTTTATATATAACTCTAAGGTATATTTTTAAGAAAATCTTCTCATTGTAGCAATACAAAACCAAGCCAAACTTAGAAATTTAATTTAAAAGTTTTGAAAAGAACATGCTAACTCTTTGTTTTAAATAATTTTCAAGTTGCTTGATTTAAAATATTTTCCAAGACCATATATACAACTATAAAACATTTATTAGTTTTTTTTTAACTCTTTCTTCCTTGGTGATTTTTTTTTTCTACTTTAACGGGCTTTCTAAGTGACCATTTAACGAGTTTTGGGCCAATGGATCCCAACCCAATTGGGCTTAGGTCATTAAGTATGAAAATACTCCTTGGGCTTAATTACTCGGTCAGCTTAGGCTTTATAAGATAGAATCACCTAGAATTCAAGAGTATTATTTTTTTTCTTTTTGGTGCCCATTTTTCGCACTCTTCTTTTGCATTTTTTTTTGTATATGTATTTGAAAAATATGTAAATCAAGACATCTTGAAAAATTATTTTCAACTTTAAGCTAAGCATGCAAAAATTTCATTATTTTAAATAAAATTCCAAGTTAAGGCTTAAGTACAGTATACTACTTTGAAAATTATTTCTTAAGAAATTTATTTAGAGTTATCATAAAAGATGAACTTAAGTAAATAACCAACTAGGGATTAGAAAATTTCAAATGTATCAAATAAATCAATTATTACATAACTCTATTAATTTGGCAAGTGACGATATTTTTATACAATTTTTTTAAGGAAAAGAAAAAAAATGACAAAAATGCACTAAAATTGTAAAATAAAGAGAAAAACATAACTAATTCCCACCCCCACACCTAAATTTTGCATTGTCCTTAATGCAAACTCTATGATGCATAAAGTAAAGCAGATAAGAAGTGAAGTACTTATATTTGGTTCGCTGATAAAAATCTGCAATTACCTTTGGTCTGAGGAGGAGGAAATCAAACATTTATTCTTTTCTTTTTTTTCCTCTTTTTTTTCTTTATTTTTCTCTTTTTTTTCTTTTTTTTTCTTCTTTTTCTTCTTTTTTTTTCTTTTTCTTTTTTTAAACAATTGAACAAGAAACTCTCAAATGAGAGAAGAATAAATTCTTTTTATTATTCTGAAGTAAACAAAATAATCAATGTAGAATGAAATATTCAACATGAAGAATTCATGTTCTACATTGAATCCTACCTTATTGCTGAAAATTCTTCCCCGGATTTTAAACAAATTCAGAATGATGTAATCAATAATGTGAATTTCCAAGCATTTCGGGGTGTTCAGTAATTCATGCAACAAGGTAAGGTAGGTATTATTGGTGTCATGCATTTTGTATTTCTTAATGAACTTAGACTCTTGTACTGTGAAATTTTGTTTTCCAACAACCAATTCTTCTGTGAAGTTCTGAAAATTTGGTTGTTGATTATTCTCCAAGAATCTAAGTTCATCAAGAAAGAGTTCTTCAAAATTTAATTCAAAGCAGCAAATGTTTAACACAGTTTTATTATTCTCAAGGACCTGATCTGCTTCTTCTAAAAACTCTAACTCTTCATCAAAAATTTCCTCAAAACTTAAATCACATTCTTCTTCTTCTTCTTCTGATCTTTCCTGAATGTAGTTTATTTCTAGAGGCTGATTATTTGGTTGGTCCCCTGGATTAAAAATGTTGAGATCAGCAGTCAAATTCCCAAAGGACAGCTTCATTTGACCAGTTCTACAGTTGATGACAACATTAGAAGTGGCTAAGAACGGTCTTCCTAAGATGACAGGTGTCTGTCCTTTGGGATTGGAAACAGGCTGTGTTTCCAAGACTACAAAATCTACTGGAAAAATAAAATCTCCAACCTTAATCAGAACATCCTCTAACTCACCCATAGGGACCTTGACAGATCTATCAGCCAACTGTAAGGTGCATTTGGTTGGGTTCAGTACACCTAGACCCAATTGCTGATAGACTGAATATGGAAGCAAATTGACACTGGCCCCTAAGTCTAAAAGCGCCTTATCAATGTGAGTATTACCAATGATAAAGAGGGAGTGAAGTTTTGAGTTCCAGAGTGGTTTTCCTGATTCCATGCAATGTTTGTGTAACTTGCCCAACCTGAGTTGTAGGTTGAAAAAAATGGATCATTCACCGAATACTGAGATGGACTTTCTACAAACTCCCGAGCTTCATTGGAGATTTCAATCCTATTGGGATAACATAAATTTTAAAAAAAATTGTGGATTAGCCATTTGTTCAAAATGAATTTGTCCACGTTTTGCATGAACCAAAAACAATTTCTTTTTATATAAATTTTTTTTTGGAAAAATAAAAGTTAGTTTTTTTTGGAGAAAAAGGAAAATCCTAACTAAAACAAATCAAAATCAATCACTTTTCAATCACTCTAACTCTAGGGTTAAGCCTAACTCAACTAGACTAGCTCCTAACCAAAAACTCCTACAGTGAAAAGATCAAAGTTTTACCCAGGTAGTTAGCCAGGTAAGGATAGTACTAGAGGGTGATCAAAGATCAATTAAGTACCTCTTTCCTTGCGGAGCGCTTTACGCAACCCCTAAACCTTGCCTTAGACACCAACTAATCTGAGAAAACTTAAACCGGTTCACTTAAGGATTTCTTGCTCCTTATTGAGCTCGAATCCTTAGGGGCCAACGTCTAATGAGTTTTATTAGGCTTGGGTGGTGTAGTGAGGAATTAGTGATTTTTGGGCTAAGGAAAGGGTGATAAAATCCCTCACCTTATCTTGATCATGGAGTTTTGCCCTTAAAAATATTTTAAAGTGTATGCCAAATCAAGATGCTCAAATCACTTGGTGAATTCCTACACTATATGAAATGCAACCCTATGAATTAAAAGCAACTAAAAAGGATGGAAAAGAAAAATCTTTTTTTTTTAATTAGGGTTAACAATCAAACAAATGAGAAGAGGGGTTTGTTTGAATTTATTATCTTGTTAGTAAATGTCAAAGTGGAGGGTGAATTTTATTATGGTCAACGGAAATAAAATCTTTTTTTTAAGATCCTAATTGTTACTAATTGTGAGAAACTAACTAAAGGTGTGGAATTGAAAATATAAGGAAGAAGACTTACCACAAGCGAATATCCAATTCCTCAATCTCCAATTCTTGATCTTTAATCTCTAAGTAGTTCTTTCACAATAAACACACAAGTTAAAGAACCAAAATAATTAAAACCTACATAAGCACCTTCCCCGGCAACGGCGCCAAAAACTTGATGCGGCATAAACATGTACCAAAAAGGTTGCAAGTGCACAACCGTGTCAAGTTATAGTATTTAAGATATCGATCCCACGAGGAAGGTGTTTTGTAGGAGAAAATATGAAATCGGTTCTTATGTTGTGTGCGTGACAAATAGGAGTGATAAGTGAATGTGATTGTGAAGAGATTGAGATAGTGAAAATGGTGTGTAAGTAGGTGCAATGTGTAAATGAGAGTGGATTTGAAAGAGAATTGAGTATGATCAATAAGGTGAGAAGGAAAAATAATGAATAAAATCAAGAAACAAATAAAAAAAAATCAAGAGTGAAGAACAAAATTCTAGAATAAAAGAAAATGTAAGAAATTAAAGATAGTGGATTCAATTATAGATATGGGTAATCTACAATTGAACCCACTTCTTAGAAAATGGTGATTCCCTAGAGGGTTCTAGCCTAAAGGCGAATCAAATAAAAATAAACAAAAAGAAAAACTAAACCCAAGCCAAGAGGGTTCTAGCCTCAAGGTGAATAGTATAAGAAATTAAAATCTAACTACAAAATAAAGTGCAAAATCTAAACTACAAAATAAAATTGCAAGAATTAAATGCAAGAAAATAAATCTACTCTATAAGCATGAAATAAATCTAAGGCAAGAGGGTTCTAGCCTCTTGGCTATTTAACAAGAAAATAAAATCTAAACTACAAGCATAGAAATAAATCTACACTAATAAGCAATAAAAAGGAAATAAAAGAGAAAAAGGAAAGAAAATGCAAACCTCTAAATAATTCTTCATCTCCATCTTCATCATCCAACAAAGAGAAGAAATATTTAAAGTGGTGAAAAAATTATTATTATTAATTGCAACTAAAGTTACAATTTTTGGAAGGCCTTCTCAATTAAGAGTAGCCCTCCTCTCCAAAAGGAGTTTACAAAAATTTCACGGCTTCTTGATTTCTTCATGTATTTATTTTGGGCTTTGGCATTTCTTGGGCTTTTCTTCTTTTTCTTAGCTTGGGCTTTTGGATAATTTGGAAATTGATTTTCCAATGGGTTTCTTTGCTTTATTTCTTCATTTAATCAATGAGTTTCTGTTGAGAAATGAGAGTTTGAGATTTATTCTTCATTAACCTGCATTTAAAGATAAAAACAAATATTAGTGGTATATTTATTCATATAAAATAGATAATGAGGGTATAAAACTGTAATAAAAATGTGATTATCAGACGCCTACAGATACCCCCTCCAAAGCATTTCAGACTCATTTCTTTTATAGAAGAGTCTTGAAGGCTTTGGATAAGATAGGCCTTTTCCTCAATTTCGTAGAGGGACCTGTGAACTGCTTCAATTCTTGACTTCTTCAGCCTTCAGTCTATTCAGTATTTTATCGAATAGATGAAGTTCTTCCGACGCTGCGTTTATCGTCTGACCGTTGTCGAAATCTTAAACTAAAGTTGGTGTATAAGTTTCTGAACTTAGCTCGTGTCATTAAGTTGACTTTGAATTGATCATCTTTGTCAGGAATTGGTATCTGAATGTGATTGAACTCCCTGGAATCATCATTTATCAAGTTATAGTATTTAAGATATCGATCCCACGAGGAAGGTGTTTTGTAGGAGAAAATATAAAATCGGTTCTTATGTTGTGTGCGTGACAAGTAGGAGTGATAAGTGAATGTGATTGTGAAGAGATTGAGAGAGTGAAAATGGTGTGTGAATAGGTGCAAAGTGTAAGTGAGAGTGGATTTGAGTATGATCAATAAGGTGAGAAGGAAAAATGAATAAAATCAAGAAACAAATAAAAAATTCAAGAATGAAGAACAAAATTCTAGAATAAAAGAAAATGCAAGAAATTAAAGATGGTGGATTCAATTATAGATATGGGTAATCTACAATTGAACCCACTTCTTAGAAAAGGGTGATTCCCTAGAGGGTTCTAGCCTAAAGGCGAATCAAACAAAATAAAAATAAACAAAAAGAAAAACTAAACCCAAGAGGGTTCTAGCCTCAAGGTGAATAGTATAAGAAATTAAAATCTAACTACAAAATAAAGTGCAAAATCTAAACTACAAAATAAAATTGCAAGAATTAAATGCAAGAAAATAAATCTACTCTATAAGCATGAAATAAATCTAAGGCAAGAGGGTTCTAGCCTCTTGGCTATTTAACAAGAAAATAAAATCTAAACTACAAGCATAGAAATAAATCTACACTAATAAGCAATAAAAGAGAAAAAGAAAAGAAATGCAAACCTTCAAATAATTCTCCATCTTCATCTTCATCTTCATCATCCAACAAAGAGAAGAAGAGAAAAATTTAAAGTGGTGAAAAAATTATTATTATTAATTGCAACTAAAGTTACAATTTTGGAAGGCCTTCTCAATTAAGAGTAGCCCTCCTCTCCAAAAGGAGTTACAAAAATTTTCACACCTCTAACCCCTCACTCTCAACCCCTATTTATAGTAAACATCAGTGAATAAGAGCCATTGGATCAAACTTGAGCCCTAAGAATGCAATTTCGGCCGTTGATAAAATCTGGAGGACTTCGCATCGATACCGGCATCGATGCCTGCATCGATGCTGGCATCGATGCCCTAATAAAAATTCTGACTTCACGGTTGGCTTCGTCTCGTCGAGATAGGTGATTTTCATATATTATATGTTAAATTCTGCCTTCCGGATTGGGAGATATCGTCATTTCTTTGTGGCCAACCATTTTGAATATGATTTCTTTTCATGTTGGATTTTTAATTTTCTCCGGCTTCTATAGGCTACTCGGCTTGATTTTGGGCTTTTGGATAATTTGGAAATTTATTTTCCAATGGGTTTCTTTGCTTTATTTCTTCATTTAATCAATGAGTTTCTGTTGAGAAATGAGAGTTTGAGATTTATTCTTCATTAACCTGCATTTAAAGATAAAAACAAATATTAGTGGTATATTTATTCATATAAAATAGATAATGAGGGTATAAAACTGTAATAAAAATGTGATTATCAGACGCCTACAGATACCCCCTCCAAAGCATTTCAGACTCATTTCTTTTATAGAAGAGTCTTGAAGGCTTTGGATAAGATAGGCCTTTTCCTCAATTTCGTAGAGGGACCTGTGAACTGCTTCAATTCTTGACTTCTTCAGCCTTCAGTCTATTCAGTATTTTATCGAATAGATGAAGTTCTTCCGACGCTGCGTTTATCGTCTGACCGTTGTCGAAATCTTAAATTGAAGTTGGTGTGTAAGTTTCTGAACTTAGCTCGTGTCATTGAGTTGACTTTGAACTGATCATCTTCGTCAGAAATTCATATCTGAATCCAATTGAACTCCTTGAAATCATCGTTTGCCTTATTTTGGTAAGATTGCTGATGCGTTGACCGGCATCGATCTTTACTGTAACGCGTTGATCGGCGTTAACATAGTTTATACTCGTACGTTTGCTGGCGTCTACACAGTTTAAGCTCTTAAGACATTGGAGCATGGCGGTCTTAAATTTTGGGCTACAGGACCAATTATTAAAGCTGTTTCATCTACATGTATGGATCTTATCCTGATGTTGTTGGATGCTTAAGTCACGAGACCAACTAACGGAGCTGGTGCGTCAATGACTCGTATTTATAGAATTTTTAGCAAATTCTCAGCCATCAAAGGGTTTGATAAGCCTTTACCGACTACCGTTTGAGTCGGGCTAGCATGCAGATTGTTTAGACCCGTTCTGCATGTAATGTTGTGCTAAAAGAGTTAACTCTTTTATTGCTACGATATTGAATACGTAGACTTCATCTTTCTCACAGGAATAGACTACCCGGTAACGGGTGTTAGACGCTAACTTAGGATTTTTTGCAAATCCTCAGCCTTCAACGGATTTGATGTGCCTTTACCGATTACCGTTTGAATCATGCTTGCATGCGGATTGTTTAAGTCCGTTCCGTATGTAACGTTACGCTAAAAGAGTTAACTCTTTTAGTGCTACGATATTAAATACATAGACTTCATCTTTCTCATGGGAATAGACTACCCGGCAACACGTGTTAGGCGCTGACTTATCCCTACTTAGGCTTCAAGATAAAAGTCCCCATACTCGGATTCTGGTGTCTTCTTCAATCGGTGAAAGACTAAACCGGCAATGCGTGTTAGATATTGACTTATCCCTTCTTAGAATTCGGGATAAAATTCCTCATGCGTGTGAAGCACGAATTTTGGTGTTATGAATAACAACCTGCCACAATGTTGAATATGTGGGCTTTTGTTCTTTCTACGGTTAAGAACTAACCGGCAACGCGTGTTAGGCATTGACTTATCCCTGCTTAGGATTCGGGATAAAATTCTCTGTGCGTGTGAAGCACGGATTTTGGTGTTATGAATAACAACCTGTCACAATGTTAAATATGTGGGCTTTTGTTCTTTCTACGGTTAAGAACTAACCGGCAACGCGTGTTAGGCATTGACTTATCCCTGCTTAGGATTCGGGATAAAATTCTCTGTGCGTGTGAAGCACGGATTTTGGTGTTATGAATAACAACCTGTCACAATGTTAAATATGTGGGCTTTTGTTCTTTCTACGGTTAAGAACTAACCGGCAACGCGTGTTAGGCGTTGACTTATCCCTGCTTAGGATTCGGGGTAAAATTCCTCGTGCGTGTGAAGCGTGTATTTTAGCGTTATGAATAACAACTTGTCACAATGTCGAATATGTGAGCTTTTGTTCTTTTTACGGTTAAGAACTAACCGGCAACGCGTGTTAGGCATTGACTTATCCCTGCTTAGGTTCGAGATAAAATTCTCCATGCATAAAAGGTATGGATTTTTGTTGCTATGATACTGAATACGTAGATTCGGTCGTTTTTATGGAAACGAACCACCCAGCAGCACGGGTTAAGCGCTGACTTATCCGTACTTAGGCTTCGGGATAAAATACCCCAGACTGGATTCTGGTGTCTTCTTCAATCGGTGAAAGACTAAATCAGTAACACGTGTTAGGCGTAGGCTTATCTCTGTTAGGACTTGAGATAAAGTTCTCCGCACGTGTAAGACGCGGATTTTGGCGTTATTAATAACGACCCGTCACAATATCGAATATGTGGGCTTTTGTCCTTTTTTACGGTCAAAGACTAACCAGCAACGCGTATTAGGCGCCGACTTATCCCTACTTAGGCTTCGGGATAAAATTTCCCACGCGTGTAAGGCACGGATTTTGAAGTTATAATGTTGAAATATCGTGTATTCTCTTGGGGCAAAGACGAACCTAAAATGGGAGAGAAAGAATTTTATATTCTATCTCCTGAAATCGAAGATGAAGAATTTTATATTCTATCTTCAGTGCAGAAGAAACTTAAAGTGGGATCTTCACTTTGAGAATCTAAAGAGTGAAACTAGGAGTGTGATCTCCACTCCGAGAATTGAAAATATTCGGATAATCCTAACTGTCGGAAGGTTTGATTACCGAAGTAAAGGTGAATTTCTCGTTTATCAAGAGTGAATTGTGATTTTGGTCCTTACTGTAGGAAGGTTTGACCAAGCAGGAGTTTGAGGTGATCCTAACTGTAGGAATGTTTGATTACTCGATTTGAAAGTGGACCTCTCATTCGTGGAAGGAATCGAAAGGGGATTTTGGTTGTGGCCCTAACTGTAGGAAGGTTTGACCAAGTAAACAGTGGGAGTGGGAGTACAAATCACAGAGGGAGTGTTAACTTGTACCGATTACTCAATGGGGATTCTTGGTGTCAAGTGATAAGAACTTAACACGAAGGGGTTTGACAATTTGTCAAGGATTAAGACATTAAAATTCCGAGTACCATGTCCGGACTCTAACAATGAGGATGTTGAGTGCACAGATACATCGAAAGTTTAAATGGATTTAACCGAAAGGAATTTTGGTGGTCTCACCGTCAATTAGTCTGATCGGTGGGGGATTTTATGGTGGAAGACTATGAGTTGTCAACAAAAGAGTGTTCAGAAATCACAGTGGGGGTTTAGTGTTTATCACTTTGTTTGTAATGATCGGGTTATCCTTAAGATAATTACATGTAGCATTCTTTCAGGAATTTCACGTTACACGAATCATCCACCCCCAGCTTTCTTTGTGGAACTGGGTCTGACTTTGTACTCAATTACATGACCGGGTTATACTTAAGAATATTACGTATAAAAATTCTCCAGGAACTTTCCGTCAACAGTAGGAAACAGTTTAGACTCATATACCTATTGGAGTATCAAGGAACAGTTTAACCTCATATACCGGTTGGAGGATCGAGAAGCAGTTTATACTCGTATACTCTTTGGAGTGTTCATTCGGCTCAATTTAGCGTTATAACGCAAGCTTCAACCAAGGTTTGGATGCTATTCTTGAGAGCAAAACAAGCCTTGGTAGGATGAAGGATCCTTCTGTGGTACGTACAGTACTTCGGATCCGTAGTATTATCAGCTTCCTCCTGATTTGCAATAGGTGGGAGCTTGATCTTGTTATTTTCAAGGAGGGACTCGAAAATGGCCGGAACGTCTTCGTCCTTGAAAGAGTACTCTTTTTGGAGTCTCGGATCCGAAGTCTTTTGTTGTCTTTGGGGTTGTTGTTGCGATGTCTGATTAACGTCAACAACTGCTGCAGGTGCTTTTCCCTTACCACGAGAGGCAAAGTTTGAGTTTGGAGGATTAGCCGTCGGTTGGCTCCTCTCGACCTTCTTCCTTCGGAGGAAGCGTTCGGCCCGCTTTCCACGCATCTTCAACTCTTTCCAGGTGTTGGACGGTGCTACTCCCATAACCTCCAACACGTCCAAAGAGAAGTTGTTGTGACAGGTTTGGAGGATAAAGTCCTCCGTGATCGGATCTCGACAGTTCATCGCCTTATTCCGAAAGCGTTTAACGAAGTCGTCGACCGTCTCGTTGTCTTCTTATTTCTCATCTAAGAGTGTTCTGATTGACACCTCGGCATCATCATTAAAGAAGTGAGCGAGGAACAGATTCTCCAGGTCGTCCCAGCTGTTGATGCTTTCAGACTTGAGACGGCGGTACCAATTAAATACGGGCCCGCGAAGGGTGCCAACAAATGACCGAACCATTAAGGTTTCATTGCCGGAGATCATACACAAGTGGGACTTAAAGTAGATCAAATGTTGAGTGGGCGAATCCTTCCCGTCGAATGGCGTGAAGTTGATCAGGTTGAACTTCGCCGGATACGGGGTTGAATCCCACTCTCTCGGGTAAGGACACGGAATCCCGGTCTTCTTTATCTCTTGATCAGACATCAGAGCGTTAACTTTTCTCTCGAGGTCCTTCATCTTTTCTTCCTCGTCTGTATCATACTTCGGATGATTTGTGAGAGGAACAACGAGGCCACCCCCAATGTTGTTATCATTAGCGGGACCATCCCCGGTGTTGTTGTCTTCAGTGGGGCCACCCCCAGTGTTCTGGTTAACAGGAGGGTTCTCAGCATTGAGACGTCCATCCATATCTGAATCGCTACTTGCTTGGTCAGCAAGGTTACGACAGCTGGATTCACCGAACTGATTGGACAGAGCCCGAATTTGTTGGCCATGCTCTTCCCTTATCCATAGCATAGCCATTTCCATTTTAATCTTGAATGCTTCTTTCTACTTGGTTAGAGCATCCTCAAGAATTCTGGCGATTTGCTCGGTGTTGATCATGAATGTCTCGTGAGATTGTCCTAGGTTGGACACCATTTTGTCAGAAGCGACTATAGAGTTGATATCTGATGCTTCATCATCCGAGGATAATCCCCTTTGCATTCTCTGATAATCTCTCTATCTAATGGTTCCCGATCACAACCGGGTTAGACGATGCGATATAAGCGGGTCAGAGCTAGAAGGTCGAATCGACTTTCCCTTATCAGCCATATTAACTGTGACTACGGATTGTTTGGGTCCGACCGCTTCCAACTGGAGTCGAGACATCAGTTAGGCTATTCTCGAGTTAACTTTTCTTCCTAGAGAAAAGTCAGGGCTAGAATCACTTGAAACAATCAGTGACTTTCCCTTATTGACCATATTGATGGTAACTTCCGGGGATTCGTCATCTCGAACAGCCAATCGTTTCTTGCGAAAGCGCTTTGGTTTGGACTTAGCTGTTCCATTAGAGATCCTCTCGAATACCGAGACCCTTTGCGGAGCGGTCTTGGGGCAGCTACACTCTGATAATACTACCCTAATAAGTTCGGCGTACGGGCAGTGAGATTTTGTTTCTCGGGTATTTCTCTTTCGAGACTTGTTTGTACCCCCAGCCCGATAGTACAACTCGTCGGTCAGATGACCAGAGCAACCTATCGTGTGTTAGCACAACTCCCCTGGTATAACGTTATCATCGTCAGATGAATACGTTTCTTTTAAAGGATTTGCCGTCTTGTTGGCATTCTCAAGAGTCACGCGTTTAGAGTCACACATTTGTAAGCGTGAACTCTTGATGGGCTCTTTGACTTTAATTCGCCGTCCGAGGTGGTCAATTATGGGAGTTTTCTGTGTGCGACCCCCAGCTTGAATAATTGCTCGAAATTCAGTCACCCGACCCAAGCATTCTTTGACCGGGACCTTACCTCGACCCGCGTGCGAAGGACCAAGACGATCCATGATCTTCATCTTAAATTAGGACAAATCTACACTGTCATGGTGCTCTACCGGAGGTGCGAAACTCAAAGGGATCGACGAAACAGGTGCAGAACGTCTTCTGTCTTGACCCTAGCACGGGTCAGATTTGAGTGACCCGTGGGTTGGGGGGGTCGGATCCGGGTGACTCGAAGGCAGGAGGGTCGGATCTGGATGACCCGCAAGCAGGAGGGTCAGATCTGGATGACCCGCGAGCAGGAGGGTCGGATTAAAGTGACCCGCGTGCAAGAGGGTCGGATTGAAGTGACCCGCGTTTTTCGATCTCTTCGGTCGCCGTCTTGGACTTTGGCCGCTATACTTTATACAGTCTTGGTTGTTTCTTGGCTACATCCTTCTGCATCTCTTGTGCCTTTTGCACAAGAATTCGAGCGTGCGCAAGTGCGCGGCGCTTCTGGATTCGCTCCTCCAGAGTTGAATGAATCCTTTTGACTTGGATCCATTCACTTGTTGATGATTTGGAGGAGGTGGCGTTTGCTCGATGTTGGGTCGCTTGATGCTCCTTGAATTTTAGATCCGCCTCGTAGCGGATCCCGTCTATCAGCTCTGAAGCCTTAACAAGCTGACGCGCGAGGCGTTAACGTCGCCTTTGACGTGCCCTCTTCGATAGGATTGGCGCGCCTTCAGTACTCAACTCCTTGATCGAGGAGGAGTTTAGATCTGCAGATCTGGACTAGTTGGAGGCCGGAAAGACGTTGCAAGGTGTAGCTACCGCAGCAACAGGGGCGTTGATCTTCCTACGCTTGCGAGAAGCGGAGGATCTTGAGGAGGAGGTCGAGAGGTATTCTTCGTACTTCTGTTGGTCGAACTCGTATTCGATAACTTCTTCAACCGAGATGCAGATCCAAGGTTACGATACGACAGCTTCGGCAACGAAGCTGTTGGCTCCCACTGTGGTCGCCAATTTGTTTGCATCGAAAGTTGATTTATTCATTGCGGTATTCATTATAACTTTAGTCGTTATAATAAAAACGAAAAAAGATAGTCTTTTTTTAAGACTCTTACACAATGAAAACAAAATTACAACTCTCGTCAAAACAAACGCAGGGAGATCGTTTATCGGTCTTCTACTTGTACAGGATCTTTGCCTGTCCTGGGGATTTTGATATTCGTGGACCGCCTTAGATCTGAATTCGGTTGATAAAAAATTAGGCAGAGCTTCGTCTTCACCGAAGGAGTATATGATTGAAGCGCTAAAATCGACCAAGCGAAATCAGTAGCTCTTCTCGAGATTAAGACAAAGCCTAATCTCAAGGAACGGACGTACGTGCTTCAGATCCTTCGAATAGCTCATTCTTTATGCTGGAATTTACTGGGATCTCGCTAACTCTTGCTGAAATTCGTGACTCTTAGCTCTGGAGTTCGACAGCACCTCCTCGTCTTGATAATAAATCGCCCCAGCTGAAAGGAGGCCCTAGACTTGTATTTATTAGGCTTCGGATGCGGGTATGTGGATGAGAATGATTAATTTGGCCTTATCTTCAGTCAATAACGGCCTAACCATGTTAGTAGATGATATCTAGGCAGTTAAGAACCCTTGGAAAAGATAAATCCAGAAAGAACCGTTCAAAACCGTTGAAAACACGTCCGGAGGTCGAAACAGCGCGGGGAGGGGGGGCACAATCCGGCCCGCGCTTGCGTGGGGCGGCACAATTCGACCCACGGCTTATGCGGGTCGGACGCATTCGACCCGTGCTTGCGCGGTCGGACACATGACCGATCCGTGCCGTGCCGCTGGTTGGGATTGATCCAACTCGCGTGGCACGGCGTCGCGATTCTGTCCGACCACGCAGGCGCGGCTTAGATTCGTCCGACCCGCGCGAGCGCGGGGTTTTGATCTTTGGTGTTTTTGGATCCTCCGGGACTTGTATTGCGCATTTCGTCATTCCATTGACTTATACGCTTCGCGCGTGTTGACTTATACGCTTCGCGCGTGTTGACCGATGCGCACTAGTTGATTGATACACGCGAGCTGATTGACGCGTCTGTGTTGACCGATACGCGTGAGCTGATTGACACGTGCGAGCAGATTGGCGCGCGTTCGGACAATTGGAGCTGATTGACGCACGTGAGCTGACTGTTGGGCGCGCGTTGATTGATGTGCGTGAGTTGATTAACGAGCACGAGCCGATTGGCATGCGCATGCTAATCAATGCGCGCGAGTTGATACTGAGTGGCGTGCTCATGTTGATTGGCGTGCACGTGTTGACTGACGTGCGTGAGATGATCGACGAGCGCGTGTTGATTGGCATGGGCGTGTTGACCGACGCGCGTGAGCTGATTGGTACGCATGAACTGATTGATACGCGCATGTTGATTGGCGCGCGCGAGCTGATTGGCACGCGCGAATTGATTGATGCGTGCATGTTGATTAACACGCGCGAATTGATTGACGAGCGTGCGGGCAACTCGGTTCGCCATTTTGCTTCATGCGCTTGTCGGCGTCAGATAATCCTCTTAGACTTGGATAGCGACGTTCGTTGTCTTCTCTCTGTCTCGAGCTGTGTGCGGACACCTATAGGCATTTTTAGACGCCTACAGACCCAAATATGTCAAAACTCTAGAACCAGAACCTATGCTCGACAACCAACGTCGATCCTCCTCCAGAAAGGAACGACCCATCGAAACTTTCATCTCATCTCGTCGCCCCAAAGTCTCCACATTAATGAAGTGTTTCAAGTTGTCATAAGCTTGGCACAAACGCAAGAAAGGACCTAATAATGAGATTTGGATAAGCGCCGGTCTACGACGGGGTATGTGTTCACTTTGATCAGTGCGCCGGTGTGTTGAAGATGCACCTTACAGTCGACGGTGGCTTTGTCTACGACGGAGGCAGAGTATATGGCAGTTACAGAGGCTGTGAAGGAGGCTATTTGGCTTCGAGAACTTTTAGAATAACTTGGTATATCGCAGCGATCCGTCACTATTCATTGTGATAGCATGAGTGCTATATATTTGGCGAAGAATCAGGTTTTTCATGCGAGGACGAAGCACATTGACGTTCGTTATCACTTCGTTCGGGATGTTCTTGAAGATGGCGATATGGAGATTGTGAAGGTCCACACGAAGGATAATCCGGTGGATATGCTCACAAAGGTGGTTCCGAGCAACAAGTTTGATCATTACAGAAACTTGTTGAATATTTATGATTGTTGAGGCCGTTGGCGGCCATTTGGATGAACTACGGGCGGCTTGATCCCTTGGGAGAGGGGGTACGTAGGCAACCATGGTGGTGCAGCCGTATTTGGAGAGACGACACATTGATGCTCTTGGTTTGGTGTCGGCTCAGTTTTGGCAAAATTCGCCGAGGTGGAGAATTGTGGAGAAATCAGAAAAACCAGATTTTCTGGTATAAGTCGACTCATGCACAAGGCTAAGTCGACTTATGGTAAGTCGACTTGTCAGTGTGCACAAGTCGACTTACGATCTGCACTGGAGTTGTGTTTTTTTTCTCTCTGCCAAGTCGACTTATCAAGCCTGATAAATCGACTTATGAAGTGGTCTCCAGTTGCTGTTTTTCTCTCTGCCAAGTCGACTTATGGTGACTGTTAAGTCGACTTATGACGGGTATTTTGCATAATCAGGTTTCCTGTTTGCAGTCTGATTGGGTTTTTGTTTTGATATAAATAGGGAAACGATTTGTTAGGGTTTTTTAATCAGAGATTGAGGAATCTTTTAAACATTGTGAGAGGGAGATATTGTGAGCAAGGTGAGATCTTTGGTTGAGGGTTAGTTTGAGGGAATTTGTGTGATTGTAATCCTCTGTACTCTCCTTGAATTAGTGAAATCTCCCCATCCTCTCCCCGTGGACGTAGGCATTGCCGAACCACGTATATCTCTGTGTTTGGTTTGATTTGTCATAATTGGCTTGGTTTGTGCAAGTGTTTGGCTTTCTTCTTCCGTGATCTCAAGTTCGTTGTGAGAGAGTGCAACGCTTCCGCATAGGCGCGCGACAAGTGGTATCAGAGCTCAGATTTCAGATCTGGGGTTTTGGATTAGGTGGAGGAAGATTCAGTTGGAAGCTTGGTTCTTGGAGTTCTAGGCTTTGATGGAGTTAGGGTTTGAAGTTACCGTTGAAGATCTCGCTTTCCTCGTGTGGTTAGGAGTTCTATTTGGAATCCAATCTAGGATTCAGTTGGGTAATTTCTTATTCTTTTCAAAGTTTGGATCTTTCTCTACAATTTGGAATTTGTGATTATGGGTGAAGAAATTGGTGAAAGCAGCAAGATGACAGGCACAGTTCAAGTGGGTTTTCAGAACACTAAGATTAGTGTAGTGAAATATGATGGCAAGATCAATTTTGGTTTGTGGATGAGCGACGTACATGATGCGTTCAATGCTCAAAATCTGGAGGAGACCATCAGGGTCGATGTGAGGCCACCTAAATATGAAGAGGCGATATGGGAAAAGATGAATCGAAATGCTTGCGGGGTGATCAGGTCCTGTTTAGAACAGGAACTAAAATATAATGTGACTGGGGTGACGTCTGCAATAAAGATGTGGGAGATTCTTAACAACAAGTATCTCACGAAGAGTGTTGATAACAGGTTGCACTTGCTGCGAAGATTATTCAGATTTTAGATGTCAAGAGGCACCTCGCTTGCGGCTCATGTGAACAACTACACTAAGTTATTGTCGGACTTGGCGAACGTGGATGAGAAGATCACAGATGAGTACAAGGCTATTATTCTTTTGGGCTCCTTACCGGATGAGGAGTATGATACCTTCGTGCTTACGTTGCTGAACGGGAGATCTTCTATCACTTATAGTGAAGTGACTAACGCATTGACGAACTATGATTTGAGGAGGAAGGATAAGGAGACTTCCTGCGCTAGTACTTCAGGAGAGGCCTTGTCGACGAGAGGTAGAAGCTCATATCAGAAAGGTGGAAATAGAGGGAGGTCAAAGTCAAGAGGTCGTCACCAGCTTGGAAAGAACTAATGTGCATTCTGCAAGGAGCAGGGACATTGGAAGAGAGACTGCCCGAAAGTCAAAGAAAAGGAGAATAGAAAGAATAAGGGCCCGAAGGCCAATGAGGTGAATGTTGCGAAAGGCGATGATTCCGATGATTCGAGCTTTTCTCTTTTGATTACTCTGGAGGTGAACCATTTGGATGCATCGGAATGGATGCTTGATTCTGGCGCTACTTATCATGTGACTCCTAGGCGAGATTGGTTTTCATCATTTGAGAGACTCGACGGGGGTGTTGTTGTCATGAGAAATGATCAATCGTGTGACGTTTGTGGGATAGGTACTGTGAGGATTCGGATGCACGATAGAGTAGTCCGTGAGTTGAAGGAGGTGAGATTCGTTCCTCAACTTAAGAAGAATCTTATCTCAGTTGGGACTTTGGAGACGAAGGGATTCAGGGTGACCTTTGAGGATGCTGTAGCGAAGGTTACTAAGGGATCTTTGGTGGTGATGAAGGGAGTCCGCAGTCATAATTTATACTATCTGAAGGGGAGCACCGAGATTGGCTAGGTTGCTTCGGCTATTTCAGAGGCGAACATGAGCAGACTTTGGCATTACAGGTTAGGGCACATAGGTGAGAAGTCACTGCAGGCTTTGTGCAAGCAGGGGCTATTGAAGGGAGCCAAGAGTGGGAAGATTGAGTTCTGTGAGCACTGTGTTCTTGGCAAGAAGACGAAGGTGACGTTCGGGACAGCCATTCATAGGACGAGGGGCATCTTGGACTACGTGCACACAGATGTTTGGGTTCCCACCAAGACGGCATCACTTGGTGGTCGACATTGGTTCGTCACATTTATTGATGACTATTCTAGGCGATGTTGGGTGTACACCATGAAGCATAAGAGTGAAGTCCTAGATTTGTTTGTGGAGTGGAAGAAGAGATTGAAACTACAGACTGGGAGAAAGATCAAGACGTTGCGATCCGACAACGGCGGCGAGTATACTTCAGACCCCTTTCAGCAGCTATGTCGAGACGAGGGCATAGAGAGGCACTTCACAGTTAGTCATATACCGCAGCAGAATGGGGTGGCGGAGAGGTTAAATCGATCTTTATTGGAGAAGATTCGATGTTTATTAGCGCATAGTGGTTTGGAGAAGATCTTTTGGGCTGAGACACTTTCTTATGCGAGCCACCTCATTAATAGGCTGCCTTCATCTGCGATTAAGGGGAAGACCCCTATGGAGATGTGGTCGGGAGAGACAGCACATGACTATGACCAGCTTAAGGTATTTGGTTGCCCTGCATATTATCATGTTAGAACTGATAAGTTGGAACCTCGAGCTAGGAAGGCCATATTTGTAGGATTCAAGCGTGGTGTCAAGGGATACAAGTTTTGGGATCCAGTTGATAAAAAGATTGTGCTGAGTAGGGACGTCACATTCGATGAGGCTTCTATCTTGAAGCTTCCCAACTCTCATCAGGTGGAGAGCGACCCGACAGAGGAGATTTCGCAGGTGGTGGAGTTTGATGCAGCTCCACAGAGTCCAGATAGTGTAGTATCCATTAGAGTGCCGACTGAGGTGACGCCAGGCGAGCACGATGGTGATGCGGAGGATACGGGTACTCATGAGCAGGATCAGGGACCGACGGCTCAGGTTCAGGATTCTATTGCGGTACGGAGACAGAGGAGAGACATACGGGTGCCAGCACGGTATGCCGACACAGTTGCATATGCACTTCCGGTGGAGAGTATCGATGAGATGGTGCTGATTCGTGGCAGGAGGCTATGCAAGAGGAGATGGAGTCTCTTCACAAGAATGATACATGGGAGCTTGTTGAGCTTCCAAAGGGGCGGAAGGCGATTGGGTGCAAGTGGGTGTACACGAAGAAGAAGGGCATTGAGGGCACTCCAGTGAGGTTAAAAGCTAGGTTGGTTGCGAAGGGCTATGCACAGGAGGAAGGTATTGATTACAATGAGGTTTTCTCTCCGGTGGTGAAGCACTCTTCGATTCGGATTCTGCTAGCTTTGGTGGCACAGTATGGATTAGAGTTAGATCAGTTGGATGTGAAGACCGCATTTCTTTATGGTGATCTTGATGAAGAAATATATATGACTCAGCCATTGGGATTCCGAGCTGCAGGGAAAGATAAGTTGGTTTGCAGGCTAAAGAAATCGCTATACGGTTTGAAGCAGTCTCCTCGACAGTGGTATAGGCGATTTGATGGTTTTATGCTTGGTCATTCGTACACTCGGAGCCAGTTTGATCCTTGCGTGTATTTTCGCAAGTTGAGAGGAGGTGCGTACATTTATTTGTTGCTTTATGTCGATGACATGTTGGTTGCTTCTAGTTCCAGGTCAGCTATAGATGAGTTGAAAGTTCAGCTTTCGAATGAGTTTGAGATGAAGGACTTGGGCGAGGCGAAGCGCATTTTAGGGATGGAGATCGGCAGAGACAAGAAGAAGGGCAGAATTTGTTTGACACAGGTGGCTTATTTGAAGAAGGTTCTACAGCGATTCCATGTTAGCATGGATACGAAGCCAGTTAGTGTACCGTTGGGAGCCCATTTGAAGCTTTCAGCTGACCTTTCACCGAAGTCAGTTGAAGACCGTGAGTTGATGTCGAAGACTCCATATGCGAGCGCAGTTGGGAGCTTGATGTACGCGATGGTATGTACGAGGCCGGATTTGTCACAGGCGGTGAGCATTGTGTCGAGATACATGCACGATCTAGGAGTGGGCCATTGGGATGCCGTGAGATGGATTTTGAGGTATATTCTAGGTACGCTCAATGTTGGTTTGGTTTATGAGCGGGACACTACATGTAGGCAGCTATGCATTGGCTATGTTGATTCGGATTATGTCGGGGATTTGGATAAGCGCCGGTCTACGACGGGGTATGTGTTCACTTTGACCCGTGTGCCGGTGTGTTGGAGATGCACCTTACAGTCGACGGTGGCTTTGTCTACGACGGAGGCAGAGTATATGGCAGTTACAGAGGCTGTGAAGGAGGCTATTTGGCTTCGAGGACTTTTAGAAGAACTTGGTATATCGCAGTGATCCGTCACTATTCATTATGATAGCATGAGTGCTATATATTTGGTGAAGAATCAGGTTTTTCATGCGAGGACGAAGCACATTGACGTTCGTTATCACTTCGTTCGGGATGTTCTTGAAGATGGCGATGTGGAGATTGTGAAGGTCCACACGAAGGATAATCCGACGGATATGCTCACAAAGGTGGTTCCGAGCAACAAGTTTGATCATTGCAGAAACTTGTTGAATATTTGTGATTGTTGAGGCCGTTGGCGGCCATTTGGATGAACTACGGGCGGCTTGATCCCTTGGAAGAGGGGGTACGTAGGCAACCATGGTGGTGCAGCCGTATTTGGAGAGACGACACATTGATGCTCTTGGTTTGGTGTCGGCTCAGTTTTGGAAAAATTCGCCGAGGTGGAGAATTGTGGAGAAATAAAAAAAACCAGATTTTCTGGCATAAGTCGACTCATGCACAAGGCTAAGTCGACTTATGGTAAGTCGACTTGTCAGTGTGCACATGTCGACTTACGATCTGCACTGGAGTTGTGTTTTTTTTCTCTCTGCCAAGTCGACTTATCAAGCCTGATAAGTCGACTTATGAAGTGGTCTCCAGTTGCTGTTTTTCTCTCTGCCAAGTCGACTTATGGTGACTGTTAAGTCGACTTACGACGGGTATTTTGCATAATCAGGTTTCCTGTTTACAGTCTGATTGGGTTTTTCTTTTGATATAAATAGGGAAACGATTTGTTAGGGTTTTTTAATCAGAGATTGAGGAATCTTTTAAACATTGTGAGAGGGAGATATTGTGAGCAAGGTGAGATCTTTGGTTGAGGGTTAGTTTGAGGGAATTTGTGTGATTGTAATCCTCTGTACTCTCCTTGAATTAGAGAAATCTCCCTATCCTCTCCCCGTGGACGTAGGCAAGTTGCCGAATCACGTATATCTCTGTGTTTGGTTTGATTTGTCGTAATTGGCTTGGTTTGTGCAAGTGTTTGGCTTTCTTCTTCCGTGATCTCAAGTTCGTTGTGAGAGCGTGCAACGCTTCCACATAGGCGCGCGACAGGATGTCCCCTTCTTCAATTGAAAGCGATAAAGCCTCATCTTCAAATACAAGCGGTTTTTGACGCTCTTTGTCAAGTACTTGCTCTGTAGGACTTCCCAAATCTTCTTAGCTGAAATCTCATTCATTACATTATATTTTAGATCTTGAGTGAGACAAGACCTAATCACACCACACGCTGTCCGATTCATCTTTTTCCAAACCTTCTCATCAATGTCGTTCGGTTTCCCGTCCAACTCTAACGTATCTTCCAAATTCTGCGCATTGAGCGCATCCAAGATTTTGTATCGCCAAAGTCCAAAATTGTTAGTGCCATTGAACGTCCCTACGTCAATCTTCATCGAGTGGATACGCAAACTTTGAACAGTCTTCACACCTGAAGAACCACCCTCAACTCTCTCTTTCTCGGTCATAATCCTCAACACACTAACAACCAATGCGGAAACAAATGAAGAATAGATCCAAATCTGAGAAAAGAAAGAAGCTTTACCAAAAAGATCCCACCTTTCTCACCAACTGAAACCCTAGATGAGCTTCCCAAATCGATCTACTCCTCCAAATAGCCCAAGCATAGCCCGAGCTCTGATACCAATTGTTGATGAAAACCCCTAATTGTTGTTGAAAACCGTGTCGAGGAACCAAACCAATTACCGATCAACGAGGGCCAAAACCAACCAATATCAATACACAAATAAAACACTAATTTTAACGTGGTTCAGCAATTGCCTACATCCCCGGAGCAAGAAGGGGATGGGGTTTTCACTAATAGAGAAGAAGATTACAACTTGAGATTACAAATCACTCGAAGGAACAAACTAATCTCACCAACAAAGCTCTTAATCTCTCCAAATAAACTCTAATCAAATAGCTCAGAAAATACCTCTTTTCTGTGCTCCAAATATCCCAAACTCTTGCCTTAAGAAACCCTAGAATGTGTATTAATATTTATACAAACACCAAAACCAAATGAGAACAAGAAAATAATTTCCGGCCTGACCCGTTACGCGGCCGCCCGCCACGGTCGACCGCGACCAACGACAGAGCCTAAAATCACTTACAAGGTCTGGCGGTCGACCGCACCAAATCCAAACTCCTCCCAGAGTCTGTGCACGTTCGCGATCGACCGGCCTTGCATCGCGGTTGACCGCACAGCTACCAAACAGTTCCCCTGTGCTTCCAAAACCTGTTCTTCACCAAATTTCTCGCGGTTTCTTCATTTAGGTATTGCACCCCCCCCCCCCCTAAACAAAAAAAAGCCCTCTCTTTAATTGTGGGGTTCTCAGAAACCTCATTTAACTTAACATTTTTACAAAAATCCCCTCAAAATCATGAATCACAATTTTCACTAGCAAAAAAATCCTAGCATAAAATTTGGAAAAAAATTTCCCTAAAAATTTTAAACTTCCCTCATATTTATTTCTAAGAGGGATACGAAGTAAGTATCTAACCATTATGCCAAAACTCTATAAATTAAGTACCCTTTTTGCAAGCCGCAACTGATATGGGAGGCTTAACGAACAATTTCATGGAGGAGCCGGTCAATCACAAGCTAAATACAGACGCATATGTATTATTAAGTTCCGAAAAGGAACAATCATATCTTCTAACCTAAAAGGTAAATTCTGACATAGTATATATGTATATCACCTATCTCAGCAAGACAGAGCCCACCGGATTGTCAGATTTTTAAAATCTAATTAGTAATACGTAGTTTTAACTAAAATTCGAAAATAATCAGCTTTGAGTCTATTATTAGTAATAAAGTTAGAGTCAATTTAGATTAGGAAACAAAATCAAATTTGATTCAATTTGGATTGATTTGTTTCTTTTGTTATAGAGAGTATTTTAGGTAGTTTTAAATTATTTCTTTTTTTAGGAATTCTATTTTTATTAGGAGTAGACTTTGTTTTTCTATTTAATAAGAAGGATAGTAAACCTTATGGTATTAGATAACTTTTCATCAATAAAAATTCCTCTTATTATATTCTCTTAGTGGAATTAAAGTTCTTTGGGAATTTGAAGTTCTTCGGGGATTCAAAGGTCGTGCTTTGTGGGTTTAAAGAACAACCCTTGGTGGATTTCAAGGTTTGTTACTTCGGCGCTACGTTGATTTGTATCAAAGCCCTATTTTCAATCTAATTGTAGGTGATGAAGCCTCTATTACCCGAACTCAGATTAAGACTCATTTAGACTGACGTTTGTTGGCAATGGAGTGCCTGAACCTGAGCAGAGTTTGAGATCATGTTAATGGTCACCAAAGACGTGCTAGAACTCTACAAGAAGAATTTAACAGCAATCAATAAAAATAACATCTCTCACCCAAATCATGATCATCAAGACTACTCAAGATAGGTATATATGATACTAAAAATATGAGGGTTGATTTATCGACTTTCAACGGGAGACTCGGTGTAGACGATTTTTTTATTAGATTGATGAGTTGGAGAGATTTTCTGGATACTTGGGAATTTTAGAAGATTAGAAGGTAAAATGAGTAGCCTATCGACCTAAGGGTAAAGCATTTTTTTGGTGACAATCATTATACGAGGACCGAGCATGTCATTAGAAGCGAAAAATCCGATCATGAGCGAAGATGACAGAATTGATGAAAGCTCAGGTTTTCTTCCAACATATTATTATGTGCTCAATCAATATCTGAGTTCATACTCTAACTATGATCATGCAGTGGTTAAGCAAGCCCAATTTGTCACTAAGCAAGATCCTGGAATTGTGAAGAGCATTAAAGAAGAAACAAAGAAAGAAGAAATATCTCAAAAGCACAATATCTTTCTGCACGAGATGTACCGTAATGCAAAAGATTTATAATGTTATCATTGACATCTGCAGTAGTGAGAATCTTATCTCTCAGTATATGGCGAATAAGTTAGGCTTGAAGATAGAGAAACACACACCTTCCTACAAGATCGACTAGATTCACATTGGCAATGATGTGCAGAATGATGAGATATATCGAGTATCTTTTTCTATCAGCTGTAACTATGTCGATGAGGTGTTGTGTGATGTGGTCGAGATAGATACTTGTCATATGCTTTTAGGTAGACCATGATAGTTTGATATTGGTGTCACCATAGGAGCAGAGTCAATGCTTATATCTTCAAAAAAAGATGGATGTCGAATTGCACTCATGCCTATTACAGAAAGGGAGCCACTATGATAAAGACTACTGATAAGAATTTTTTTTTTTGGTAGTAGACAATAAATCTTTCACATTGAAGCTACCTGAAGAGGGTTACGCATTGGTTGTAAGTAGGAAAGAAGAACCTGCCCATATCGAGATTCCTCCTGAGGTGCAAACCTCTTTTGTAATTGAGATTATTGATGTTGATAGTAATATGTGACTGAAGATGGGCATTATACATGAAATTTCTAAAGCTATTGTAAGTGATATTACATTTGCTAATGTTGTTGCAACAAAAGATAAGGATAGAATTGAGAGTGAGATGATTGATGTTATGTGTAACTTTCTCAATGTGAGGCCCAGAACAAAGGAGATAGAGTGTGAGAAAAATTCTTCTCTTGAAACAAAGAATGACAATAATTTTGGCAAGATTGAGATGAAACTTTAGACACAAGAATATAAAAGCAACAAGGAAAGGATTTGGAGGAGTTTTTCAAGTCATATGTATATTCACATGCCATTAATCACATAAACATTATATGGGAAATATTTATTCAAAAGTTTGATTCAGAAGAACTTTTAACCGAGGACGTAAAATAACATATGGAGAAAACCAATGCTAAGTACAAGGTGGATGTTGATCAATGCAAGAGCAGAAAAATATTTATCGATGAAGCTACTATTCAAGAAAATATAAGCTCGAGCTCAAGCTTCTTTCAACAAGGGGAGAGTGATGTGGGATATTTAATGGACAATTTCATGGAGGAGTCGGTAAATCACGAGCTAAATGCAGATATATACATATTATTGACTTCCATAAAGTAACGATCATATCTCTCAACCCAAAAGCTGAATTTTAACATATTATATATGTAAATCACCTATCTCGATGAGACAGAGCCAATTGAATTGTTAGATTTGTAAAATCTCATCAATAATACCTAATTTTTGCTGAAATCTGAAAATAATCAGCTTTGAGTTTAGTTTTAGTAATAAAGTTAGAGTCAATTTAAATTAGGAAATAAAATTAAATTGGATTCAATCTGGACTAATTTGTTTCCTTTATTATAGAGGGTTTCTTTAGACAGTCTTAAATTATTTCTTTCTTTTATGGCCTGTTTGGATGGAGGGTAGAGAGGGAGAGGGAAAAAATGTAATTTTAAGTTTTTTTGTTAGTTGTATTTAGGAGTGTAGAGGAGGGGAATGAGGAAAAATTTGTGTCAAAATGTTACACTCCAAATTGGGGGGTAATGAAGGGGAAAGGAAAGAAGGGGAATTTTTTCTCATTCCTTCCTCTTCCTTCCCTTCCCTTCCCCAAGTGAACTCCCAAACATACCATTAGGAATTCTATTTTTATTAGGAGTAGGCTTTGTGTTCTATTTAAGAAGAAGTATTGTAAACCTCATGGTATTAGATAACTTTTCATCAATAAAAATTCCACTTTATTATATTGTCTTCATGGATTCGAAGATCATTCTTTACGGATTCAAAGAACAACCCTTGATAGATTCCGAGATTTATTTCTTCTGCACTGCGTTAGAAACCTGAATTCACATAGTTGCGTCAATTTTTAGAAAATCCGTATTAAATTTGTGGTGAGAGTGATTTGAAGTTGGATTGCTCTGGTAATACATAACTATTATACCAAAATTCTGAAGTTATAATGGGGATGAGGATTATATTTTTATATTCTAATAGGGAGACTCAAGTTCCCTTGTATTTAGGGTAACATGATTGAACTTCACTCTCTGTATTCCTCTTAGAAATAAGAAGAAAAAGAAAAAAATCACAATTTTTTCTTTAATACTTTTACTCACTTTCCAATTTCTTGGTATTTCTATATATAACAATTTTCTGATTACATTTATTATTGAAAAAACTTTCTCAATCTATGTATCTTTATTGAAAGGGGAAAAAGAGTTGTCAAAGAAATTTAAGGATTCTTGCAATTAGGACAAATAATGTTAAACATAAGCTGGAAAAATTAAAAAGGATGAGAAAGGACAAGAATAAAATTTTGCAAGATGTTTAATTAATCTTTTCTGCAACAAAAAGCAAAAAAAAAACACCAATATAACTCAAATGCTCTTTTTCACAAAAAATAAATAAATAAATAAATAAGATTAGCACAATGCTCTTTTTCCATTAGTTCACTTGGCTCCTTCTTATTACCATATAACTTCCACCACAATTAATTATTCGTTTTACAGAAAATATTACGAACATAAGAACCATTTAAATTTGTTCCCCATACTTAATTACACTCCATAACCAATGAAGAAGCTATACATAGAGATCACTAATCAACAAATTTGGTTAGTTAATTAACTATTTTAACCGACCAAAGAAACTTCCTAGTATATTTCCTCAGGGATGCTCTGAAGCGCTGGCCTCCACCTGCTGCTGCAAAGTTTGTCCTCAAACTCAACTTTCTTGATCTGCTTCTTCTTCAAAACATGCAGCAACTGCTCCAGTGCCGCCACCGTCGGTCGATATTTATTGCTTTGTTCATGTTCCATTGAGGTCAACATCTGCTTCAACTCTTTCTTACTTACGACGAATTTCAACTGAAATCCATTATGGTCATTGTCGTTGGAATTGATCCTTCTGTCCCGAGCCTCTGCTATCGCTTGTATTGCCGCTGTCGCCGTGCTTGGATTCTTGAGATTGGAACATCTCGTCAGTGATCGACGATCTTTCCTGATAACTGAGCTGTTTTCAATCAACATAGCCATCAGGATCCGGAGCTTTTTTATCTTCTTCCTCTCTCTCTCTCTCTCTCTCTCTCTCTCTCTCTCTCTCTCTCTCTCTCTCTTTTTTCTTTTCTTTTCTTGTTTCCTTTCTTTTTTTTTCCCTCCAAATGACTCGTTGATTGATAAACTTGTGCATGAGCCTTGCAGCTTGAGCAGATGGGTAATAAATAGTGTCCTGAACGAACGTGACAGCTAATGGATCAATAATTGTTATCGGGTTATGATATATGATGATGATGGGAAGAATCGTAGTAATAGGAAATGTTTAAATTTGATTTATTTTACTCTATGAAAGGCAAGTATGAATGCGGAGCTTTAAGAGTAGGATGGGTCCCATGTCACATGGTTCTCCATAGATTGCTTGAAAGTAATAGAAAGCATATGCATCTTTGGGGTGGTCTAGGCCTCAAAAGTCTGATCAACCTGTTCTTTACAGTTTATTCAATAATTTAGTTAGATGCAAGTAATCTAATAGATTAATAGTCTACAAGATTAAAATAGAAACAGAAGAACAACTGAAGCAGGTGATACACTATTTACAAGGATCTATTGACAATTATGTGGACTCTCATGCATGTTGGTAAATACTGTGCAGCAGAAAGATTAACTTCAAGAAAGTATCACAAATTTGGAATGCTTTTCAAAAACTAACATTGTTCTTCATGATAATTATTTGAAAGATCAAGCTAAATTTCAAAAAAAAAAATGCATAAGTTTTTGTTATAGTTGTGTAAAATAAAAATATGTTATTAATAAAGTTACAATCGAGAAAGATGCAATTAAAAGAGTCATCAAATGGAGAAAGTATCTATTAGCTGTTAGTGCAGTCAGTATTGTCTAACAGGAATTTTGATACACATCACTATAGTTGTTAGAGTGGTCAATATTGTCTATTGGTTCAGTTGTTATAAGTGTATTTACTGCCCAATTATCATTGATAGAATCGTATGATTGCTAATAGTTGTTTCAAGTAGGACCCTGAGGAAATACCCATCAAATCATGAAAAAATTCTCTAGTTTTTTTTTAAGATAAGAGAAAGAGCAAAAAAAATATTATAAATTAAAAATATTTTTTTTACCAATTGGGGTTTCGTTGTAATTGAATGAGTTGATTTATAAAAGAGTATTTCAATAATTTTACACTTTGAAATAACATTAGGAGGGCTTGGTGAGTAAAATATGAGAGATTTTTTTTTGGGTGGGGTGGGGTGGGGGTGGGGGTGGGGGGTTGGGGGTGCGGTTGTGAGACACCTTATAGTTGAGGAGGTTTTCTCTAATTTTTAAAGTTGAGTGGGCTTATAAATGCCTAAATATTTTTTCCTCTAAGGCATCCACCATAGTTGAGGGGGTTCTTCTAAACTAACCTTAAGATCATATATGCAAAAATATATCTGTCTCAAACTATATTTAAACTTGATGAATTACTTTTCCTCTCAAAATATTATTGATGAATTTGTAATTTTTTATTGTTTATTAATTTGATATAATGCTTTTACTGATTTTTATATACAGAGGTTATTGGTTCACTAGTGTCTCTCTTTAAAATACTAGTTGGATTACACGTGCAATGCACGTGGTAAATTATTTTATTTATTATTTTATTTATTATTTTATTATTGATTCATTTTATTAAGATTTATTTACATTAAACCATGTATCAAACATATGGATAGAATTTAAAAATTAAAAAGGATTAAATAGATTGTTTGCGTCCTTAACAATAAAAAACAATGAATAATTTTATTAAAAAATTTTATTTGATATACACCATTGAGTTTCAATCAACCATCTTATAAGAATGAAATTCAGATGTAGCATAGGTCCACTGAAGCTGACTTATCACTGGCTAATAGCAATGACATATAGAACTATTGACTCATCAAAGCTTCTTTTGAATCATTTGCTACTTGAGTTTTTAGTAAGCTGCATGCATTTTCGGCTTGTCCTGATGCATGGTGACGAGAAGGCTCTGTTAAGCAACCAATTGTTCTCCCTTTTTTACTACCTAAATGAAAGTTTTCAAGTACGAAATTTAGTAATTGCTAATCTGGAAAATATTTTTTGGCAATAGTTAATAAAATGAAGATATTATAAACACAGTTTATCTATATTAGGTCAATGAACAAATGATTTTGTTAATGAAACACAATAAATGAGTGGCATAGAAGCATTTGGTTTGAAAATAGATAAAATTTGTTGGAGTTGTAACTTAAAACTTGGGTTTGTAGAGGAAAAGAGGAAACGTTTAGTCTCACATTAGAAAAGAGATGGGAAGATAGGTTCTTTATAAGCCTTTCCTTTCTCTCCTATGCCTAGAAGAAAATAAATGTTATACTCCACACCACACACGCACGCGCCGGCCGGGCCGGGATCGGGGTCGGGTGGCGCGCGCACACGACCTACGGACACGAATGCAGCTCCGGATTGAAGGGCTCTTGATCTGCTACATTTTGAACTTTTATTTTTTGCTAATTGGAATAATTAAAACGTGTTAATCAAACGAGCTAAGCAATTAAAACATGTTTAATATGATAATAATTAATAAACGGCTAGCTAAATTATTGCTTAACGTTTACAACATAATTAACATTTATAACGTATTAAACGGTAATGTTTATTAGCATTAAGAACGTGTTAAATGGCTAGCTAAATAACGGTTTTCTTTTCTCTATATAAACTGCAAGGTGCGAGGGCAAAAGACACAACGAAATACAACAAGTTCTTCTTCTTCTTCTCTGTTCTTCCTCTTACACTTACTTGCTGTTACGATTTGTTGGTTCCCTGAAAGTCACGAAGGATTCGTAAAACCTTCTTGAAGCTCGTGCCGACGAGAAGGAGGTCGCCTGACCGAGGGTCGTCGTATCTCCGAGATCTATTGCCGCGTACCATGTACGAGAGGGGGCAATTAGTTTCTTGGGACAGTGTTTTGCACGCTTCGATCATCAGGCCGTATTTCTAACTCTATTTATTTTTCATTTGATATATTTCTTATATATGTTAATTATTAAATTGCTTAAACTGATTTTCGTTATTGTCTAAACAGCTTATATTCCTAACAAAAATGTGTACTGTAGCAAGCACGAAAGAGGATTTTTTTTAAATAAAAAAGAAATTGAAACATGATATATTCTATGACATAAACAAATGTAACAAACTTAACAGAAGACTCCCAAAGAACTATGAGCTTTTTTTTAGAACTAAATCCAAAGTCAAAACATTTGGAAAGAAGAACGCATGCAATACTTACGCATCATCAATGAATTTTGCTGGGGGGGGGGGTTCTATCTGCAACAATAGAAATACAAGGGGTCTATCCGCAATTGGGCAATAGTAAAGCGGTGCAGATAACCCATACTTAATTTAAGGACATAAATAAAGCTTACCATCTTTGAGAAGCCTCCCCACAATTTGTCTGGCATTTTGTTTCGTTGTAGCGTCCACGATAATCACAGGGGTTGCAAGTACCGAAGGCTTTATAACCAGGCCAATACCGTCCAACATTTTGTCCATTTACCCATATTTGACCTTTTCCCATACTGTTCATATCCAAAGCCAATGGCTCGTTTCCATCTGGCGCGTTGAAGAGAGACTGTTGAAAGAATAGAACATGGTCAGAACTTCATGCTCATCATTAGTTATTCATGTACCGGTCAAAAAATATTGAAAATGCATAATTTTTAGGCTGCAGGGAGCATTTGAACCCAAATTCTACCTGTCAAAGTTCGAAATGCAATCATAGTTGCTTAAACTGAATATTTATGCCATTGATTTATATTTTAAACTAGGATATTTAGAATGTCACAAAATAAAAAAAACCAAATGTTTTGAGAGTTAGGCTTCAAATTTGAACAGATGCAATGATCAGATTCAGGGCTTCGAAACATCCAAATATGGTTTATTCACAAACATGATGTAACATTTAAAACATGTCGAATATGTCAATTATATAATCTAGAATTTAAAGTGTTTCAAGTTGATTTGGCAGAGTCGATAAAGAAATTTGACACTACATCCTGAAGCATTCATGTATAATATAATTAGATAAAGTAAGTTGGTCACATTTGATGAAGATGCAAAAAGGTCGCAGGGCAAGTTTTCAATAAATAAAGCAGAGAGGAATTAACTGGAGTTCGATATTATTTTCTGCTTATATATGCTCTTTTTATCTCAACGTAAATTGAAAATTTTTCACTTAATCATCGATCAATAACAATATCTGAAAGTAAATGGTCCTAACCTTGTACCATGTGATAGGTTGGTCTTGAGATGCTTGACCCCACTCAACGCTCGAACTTCCGGTAAGAGAATGAAGTTTCAATTCTTCCCCTTTCAAACCAATCTGCAAACAAACATAAAAATCACTGAACCTGCAATCTTTATTTTCATTCACAGTACTAATTTGAAGACAGCTAACTTGATAGCTCCATTTTTGCCATGTAAGGTCTCTTCGTCCCTCATTAAGACCATTCAGTGTAACTGGACCAAGCACTCCAGCATTACATGTCTCAAAATGCTCCCCGACATTCTTCAATTAAATCAAAAGTTTAATTTGTTTATGGTTGTTATCAGCTTTTCTACAGGAAAAAGTAGGTAAAGCAAACTTACAGGAAGACCAACGGAAACACTTAACAGAGAAATCTTATTGCTGGCTGAACGTACCTTAACATCTTCAGTATAAGTGAGTTTTGTATTTTCAAGACTACCACATGTTGTCCCTGCAGAACAGGAGGAAGAAAAATCCAGGTCATCCAATAAATGGTTTGTCAGAACTAATATCCAAAAGAAAAACCGTAAGTTTCAGCCTAGCAAATCACATGACAAAATTTTAGGTGATGTTGACAAAAAATGTTTTGTTCAATTAGAAAAAGCCTGGAGCATAAAATGTGACAGTTTGTATTTACCTCACTCTGAAAACTTTGCTTCGGTTAGAATGAATTTCTCGTTACTCAGAATTTCAACTATTTGTTTGTTAATATATGACTTCCACAAGTAATGCTCTGAAACAAACTAATGCATTGAAATTCTGTCATGAGCATTTCTGTCAATCAGAGAGTCAACGTTCACCATAAAGGAAAGACAAAATAAAAGATTTTAGGCTGAAAGAGCTAAGCTAATCAACCTTTACTTCAGATTTCTTCACCTTATTTATCATGAACCGATCATACTTTGTCAATTGGAAGAAGCTCCCATTCTTTGATGAAAGCTCTCTCAAGGCATCATTCCTACAAATGGCCATCATAAAATTCGCCGGATCCACCTTAAACAGCTTCCTCAAATGCCTAAGCACAATCATGGGGAAAAAACTTGTTATTCTGCACAATAAATCAAAGGCAGTATGGACCTGGCTTGGTAGAAACTATAGTTAAATCCTAGGACAAAATGAAATCTGTAATATTTTAAGGCATAAACATTTGCAAGAATACTTCAGTAATAAGTATATTGGTAAATTATTCTATTTGATCACATACCATGGTTTGTATATTTTGCAGAATTGAGTAATTAGATCATGCTACTTGATTCTTAATTACAGATTCATAATTTTGTTCTGAGAAAATAATCATCACTTTGGTGTATATCAGTCACATATAACCATCTTTGTATATTTTTGATGTAACTGTTCTAAGCTTCCTATTGATTAGTCACGCACATCTAGAAACATTTTGAGATTCATGAGTAATGTTCTAATATATGCATTGCTAACGACATGCACTTGCAACATTTGGAGTTAAGTACTATCCTTCAAGAAAATTTATATCAATTTTAATATAATCAATTTGAATACATACCTTAAGAGCATGTGAACATTAATACCCCATAAGAAAAACATGTTAAAATGTTTTTAATGATAATCCAGAAATAAGGAAGTGTAGCTCAATGGAGACATTGTGAGGCAATCTGGGCAATCAAAAAATGTTCATTAATTTTACCTTCGAAATACCTCAGCGTACAGTAGTACAACATTTTCAAATAAACCGACAGCCCACATGCAAAATTTATGGAAAAAATATCCTTAAACATTTACAAAACAAAATGCTAATGAGAGCATATCTCCAACTCCTTTTGTTTGGTTTGCACTTGATCTTGTGGGACTACGCCTTTATATTCAACTCATCAAAAGGAAAGCTAGTAAAAAAAGTAAGATAAATTACAAGGGCAGTTTGCAGGTTTATCACCTTAATGGAATGAAACACGCTATCTGCATCTGATAATATCACATCAAAACCTTGATTCTGCATCAGGAAAGTGAATAAATGTTGAGCTTTAGATAAGGAATGGAACAAGTTACAGATGAAAGAAGATTGTATGTAATTTTTGCAATACTCAAGAAGAGAATGAAGTCATATGTTATTCAACTCTACCTTGATATGAACCAAGCTTTTGACGATGTAATAGAAATGTAATAATGATTCTGTCGTTTTTACACCATCTTGAAGTTTCGAACAGTTCTCTACATGGGTGCTTTAAGGTCAGCATCAAATATTTTAAATGTTCCCCCTTTCATAAGCTTATAAACTTACCTGAATGTTTTTGACATCAATCTGACATTTCAGAATGATATTTACTCAAAGTGCCTAAAACAACTCCTTTGATGCAAATGACAATGACCCGAGTATCTCCGCAATAATTGGGCAAGTTTTTGGGCTAAAATCAGCAACTTTTTCAAGGCCAAGCATCAGCAAAAGAGGACTCATAGAACAAAAAATTTATCATGCACTCATTCCAATATAAACATCATGCATGCATGCAACCACATAGTGTGCTTTTGTTTCGTGACAACTTCAAAGACTTTCAACGGTTCAATCTAAAGGAAGAACACTAACTTTAGAAAGACTTTCAATTTTGTGGTTAATTCAACTTCTAAGCTTTTAATGTATAGTTATCATGGAAATTCCTGTAAATGTATAAAAAGCTTTTAATGTCCCGGTTCTCTGAAAGGATCTTAACAAAACACCCATGATACGATGAAAATTTTCAGATAAGCAAAATTCAAAGTAATCCTTGAATGCAAAGTTCAAAGCCTAACAAGAAAAACAGCCAACAGTAGTTAGTACAACTGAAATGCAACATCTCCACAAAGGGCAAGCTAATTAGTACAGTTCAATTAAAACATATAAACTTACCTATTTTTCAATGAAATAAATAATTTATAAGAAATGTGATGCAATGGTCTTGTAATGCTGTACAGGTTATCGATCATTTTGTGAAACAGAACAAACTTACCTCACTTCTAGTAGAGTTGTCCATCATAACAGATGGTCTTATAGTAGGTGTTTAAATAAGAAGAAGTCGTAATATCATCCAATAATCTTCATTGATTATCCTTTTAAGAATAATGATAACCTGTCAATGTCATAAAACAGAAAAAATAAATTTAATAAATAATTTTTGTTGCTGCTTTACAAAGGAATTAATTTCACGGTCCTTTTGGACCTAAAGCATGTACATTAAAGCATTAGTTATTATACACCAAAAAGAACAAAGATAATAGCAATAAGAGACAACCTTTTTTAAGGAAAACTTGCATGTAGTTTAATAAACTACATAATTACACATTTAATAAAATAGTTAAGTGCAAAACAAAGTGGTCATAAAGAGCACACCTAATCAAAGTATTAGAAACTCAATACTCAGTCACCAATCAAAAATATCATCAAAATCATGGTTTTGTATGTTGTCAGTAATCGTATGGAGAACCACATCAATAACCTCACACTTGTATGTTTAAAACCAAGTACCTGTCCTAATGCATCCCGCCTCTTCAATGAATAATTAACCGTCGTATTATTAAAATAAAAAAAATATCAAATGCAATAAGAAAACTATTGTGTGTCCCCATTCAATCAAAACATGCTTATATATATATCACAAACACACACATCAGCTCCAATAACTTAACATAAGCCTACAGATGTTAACTATAAGTAATACAGATAGGTATGCTTATAATACAAACATTCCAAAGTAAATGAAAACGTCATTGAAATCACTATAAATAATTAGCTCACAACATAGAGATTCAAAGCATAGAGCTAAGGAAGAACATAAACCTTGGCGGTCTACTGACTGCAGACTGTCTGGCCGACGAAGTAATCAGCTGCAGCTGCAAATCCAAATGCTTTTCAAGCGTCGGGCACCTTGACAGAAACTTAATTTCAATAAGAAAATTAAGGAAAATGGTTAAACACAGGCCATTGCGTGAGAGGGGTAAATGAAACAGGATCAACAAATCTTGTATATATATTATATACTAATAAATAAGTACCAAGTACTATCAAAAATAAGAATCAAGCTATTATATTGCTTTATTTGTTAGATCAACATCAAATCCCATTCAAAATAGTGTCGTTTATAGTGATCACATGTAAAGATGGGCAAGGTAGTAACTAAAATAGAAGATGATTCCAAGGCTGATGACTTAACATAGAAGCAGCTCACAAAATGAACCAGCAAATAGACAAATAGGTATCTAGACTAAACATTGTGAATAAATAGACTAAACATGAAGTCTTTGAATGGTAAACTGGGAAATTGTAAGGTTGCAGGTTCAATAACTTGTGAGACAATACATTAAAGCATTAGTAAAGTGTGCAACCAAGATGAACATCAGCACCACTGGCATCTTACTCCAATATCACAACCTCGATCTGATTTCTTGTTCTGCCATCTGCGAAGAACCATCGTAACCCACTGAACTGGTAACTTCCTCATTGCTTCTAGCTGCCTCCAGCGCTCTTTTTCAGCAGTACCCTGTGGGCAACTATTAGAAACTTCTCTGACTGTTTTTAGGTGATGGATTTTCTAGCCAAAATGCAATAAAGGCATTAACATAATCCAAAACTGTTTAGAATAATCCCAAACTTGTTATACAAACTCTTTAATATGCTCATTCCAAATTTGTAGGGCTATACACATGGCTGTATATTCAACTCCATTCCAACATTTGTAGGAATATTGCAGTGTCCAGAAAGTCCATTAAAGTTGACAAATCCCCAAATAAGGTCTCTATTTCCAAATCGCGCAGAACAGGAGCTCAAATTGAGAAAATAAATCTGCCCTTCAAGGAAAGATGAACATGGGAATACTGTCCTGCCTGGCAAAGAACACATGTGACACCTTGTACTAATCCTTCACCATTCAAGATATGTTCACATTCAGTCTTCTTCTAGCAGTAATGTGTATAAGAACTTGCACTTTGAGTGGAAGTTACCAAATAGAAAACGGAGAAGAGTAAAAAGTCTAAATGAGGAAACCGAGTTACTGCATAACCATCATCATATCACACCTTTGTCCGGCGCTAAAATCACTTATTATATGCAACAATTTACAACATCATTAACCAGAAATTTATAATATCTCTTCTAAAATATAATCTCTAAATCCACATATCCTGATCATTTCCCATAGTTTGTATTAGAACTTAGAAGCAAATTTGTTGGCAGCTGATTGAAAAAGCTGTGAAAATATAGCATATTGTTGACTTTCTGAACACCTTTGTCTAACTAAAGACTTGGCCCGCATTGCTTGACATGATTACTAAATAGAAAGGGCTTTTTATGCCTCAGAATCCCTTTTTAAAAAGATGGATTCAAAGAAACAATTGAGTAATCCTGGAAAAATTTCCCATTGAAGTACTGATGTCTGAAAAGTTAACACCACAATAAATCTTGTTTGGTAAAAAAAATTTCCTTTGCCATGCTTATAATAATGCAAGATCCATGTCTCTTAAACTAATCACCCTCAGTCCGTCTTTTAGGCATACACATATTCTCCTAATTAATTAAGCGTGTATAGTAAGCTCTGTCTTTTAGACATACACACATTCTCCTAATTAATTATGCGTGCATAGTAAGCTATTTCCCTACTCGCATTTCAAAAGAAACCTCTTATCTTATCAATTATATTCAGATTTGAACTGGTATTGTATGAAAAGGGAGCATCTACAATGGCATGGCAGAAAGTAAAGTTAATCAGAACATGTCTGTCTATTCTAGACAATGAAGATTCTATACAAAGAGAGCATATAGAGTGGTCTGTTACAATATTTGAAGTTCCGTAGTACTTGTAACTAAAATGCAGTTGTTCTCAGGAATTATTATGTTGGAAACTGCTGGAATTAAAACCCTAATTTATGCTATTTCGTGACTTCCAATTAACTTATTTGATTCAATCTATTATTCTTTGTTTGCATGTATAAAAAGTTCAACTCAAGCTAGATTAGTTAATAGAAATTGTTCCCTCTCTGAGAAACTCCTAGAATTGGATGGAATTGACAGTCTCTTGAGTGAATTCAATGTCATAGAAAATCTCGAGCTTCACTTACAGCTAACAAGTAAAGATAAAAAATTTATTAAATGTCATCTCTCTTTGCTTTGCCTGTGCACTCTTTGATATTAGATTGATCAAAACAGAATTGATATACCTAATTTAGGAAAGAAATCACAACCAAAATCAAAACCTGAAAAATAAAAGAAATCAACTCAACTCAACTTACTTTCTAATGTCGATACAGCTGTTGTTCGAATTTTTAAATTCTTGTCGCTTGAAACTGTAGGAAATCGAGAATTAGGGAAAAATTTTAAATTCTTGTCGCTTGAAACTGTAGGAAATCGAGAATTAGGGCAAAATTAGAAGGAAATGAGAGGACTGAAGAACTAAAATGAGAGGACTGAAGAACTAAAAGAGGATTGAAGACGAAGAAGAAATACCTTCCTGAATGCCCAAATTCTGAAAACTGTGGAGATGAATGTGGAGGCGTCGCATTGATGATTAGGGCAATAATACTCATCTTTGCAAATTTCGACTGGAAGATCGTGGGACGGCGAGAAGGCTAACCGATGAACTCTTCGGCTTCGGCGGAGAGGAAGGTGTAACGGATGTGGGAAATTTCGACTGGAAGATCGTGGGACGGCGAGAAGGCTAACCGATGGACTCTTCGGCTTCGGCGGAGAGGAAGGTGTAACGGACATGGGAAATTTCCGATGCTGATGAGGAAATTTTTGTAACGCTTATAAGGGAGAAATTGGGTATATTTAAAATGGTTGAAGGTTAATTTGGGAAGGAGAAAGTTTTTCAAGAACTTGCTCTTTTAAAGGGTAGATAGATTAATAGAATACAAAACACTATAAAAACATATAACATGTAAAGATTTATATAATTAAATACTTTTCTATGATATAAATATTCCCTATGATCCAAAATAATAAATAAATCATTTACACAAATCACCCAAAATATTATCTCAAATTCTTCCATCTTTATTCACATTTTTCTTATAATTAGATTGAAAATGTGTTCTTAAATTTACTCTACGAATAAATATTTGGATTCTTAACATATTTTATGGATATTTTAAAACTAGCTATACTTTTCCAATTAAGTATTTTCAGAGGGCATTTCGTAGTTTTAGACTTTTCAGGGGTTGCTTATCCTTTTTAGATCTTTAAGGGTGTTGTTTATAGTTTTCATATTTTTCAGGGATCTATTTGTAGTTTTGGAATTTGATAAGGAGTTGTGTATAGTTTTTTGGAATTTAAAGGAGTTTGTTTATATTTTTTAGATTTTCCATGAATTGTTTGTAATTTCATATTTTAAGAGGGCTATTTGTAGTTTTCGTATTTTTCAAGTATTTTTCTCAATTTTATAGGTTCATCGGAAAATAGGACTGATTCCAAAAGTACACATTAGTTTGAGGGATAATATTTATCAGTGTAAAATAATGAGGTAATACAGTTATGTGTGTTAGCTGCAAAATATCAAAATATTTTGAAGGTTTTCTGCCAGGGGTTTCAAAAATCTAAGTGGCTTACTGCTAAACGACCAAACTTATTAGAGATTTAATGAAATTTAACATTTAGAAAATTAAGAAGGGCCAAATGAAGTTCTTTGACATGTAAGGCTAATAATAAATCACTAATATATCGCTCCTTACATGTAAAGAAATGATTATTATTGCGCATTTAGTAAGAGTTTCAAAAATTTTGAGGGTTTAGTATTTAAATACTCAAAGTTATAGTTATGTTAAATAAAAAGTATGTTATTAATACAGTCACAACCGAGAAAGACGCAATTAATAGTCATCAAACAGAGAAAGTGTTTGTTAGTGTAGTCAGTAGTATTGTTCAACAGAAGTATTGATACACATCACTTTAGTTGTTAGTGCAGTCAATATTGTCCATTGGTCCGGTCATTAGAAGTGTATTTACTATCATTGTATTTACTATCATTGCAATTTTCGTCGATATAATCATATCTAGGGCTGAGCATGGTTCGGTCCAAACCGAAAAAACCGACCGAATCGATCCAAACCGACCCGAAAAAATCGATTTTATGAATAGGACGGTTCGGGTCGGTTTGAAAACTTTTTAACCCGAACCGATCCGAACCGACCGAATATAGTGCATTACTACCCATTCTAATCTCAAACCCTACCCGACCCGTCTCCAAAGAGTCAAAAACTCAAACTCTAAACTCATTTTCTGAATTATTATGTGTTGAAAACAATATCATTATATTAATGTTTAATGCTTCATAATCTCCTACTTTGTTGATACTTTTTTTTTCTTTAACACAGTTTGTTGTTTGATAAGAAGTTTGATGAAGTTAGAACCAAACAAACTGAACCAAACCGCACCGAACTGACTTGCAACAGTTCGGTTCGGTTTTGAATTATAGACGGTTCGGTTCGGTTGTTCAAAATTTGGTAAAAACCGAACCGAACCGACCGTTGCACACCCCTAATCATATCGATTGTGCTACATCAAAATTCATCATAGATCAAATATTTCAACTTTAGTATGGTTTCTGAGGGAGCCCATCTACTTCTTCCGGAAATAGATTATTTGACCTAGCCCAAACTAAGCCCAATCAATCATTTCCTAATCACCTAACCATCCAATGATCATTAGTAGAAGACTAATATCTAGGATATGATTAATTGGCACCCTTAATTCGGGGGTTAGTCTTCCTGATATGATTAATTGGCTTATCTAAGAGCTTGTGGCTTATTGAGTTGATCAATAAGCTAGTAGAGCTGTTTGGTGACAAAAAATAAGAGGAGATTATTTTGGAGATTGTGGCTTTTGCAAGTAGCTTTTGAAAAGCTATCTCAAGTAGCGTTTGAGATTGGGAAGAAGCTGTCAATTATAATTCTCCGTTTTTGCCCCTTTAAATAGGCCAACCGAACCCAAAAAAAAAACCTCTTTCTTTTCCAGCGTGAAAACCCTTCTGCCGTTGATTCTTCTTCTCTATTTCGCTCTTTGATCCGCCTAGGAGAAGAAGGGTTTGGATTCTTGCTCCCTGCTCAAATTCAACTAATTTACTGATTGTGAGTTTCCTTCTCGATCTATTTTTCAATTTTGTTTTGTTCATTAGGTTAGGGTTCTGTTCCTTTGATGTTTGATTGTTGTGGCGATGATGGCATGCGATTTGGATTTGGTTGGTACTTTAATTTTCTTCAAGTTAGGGTTCTACAAGTCTGTTTATGGCTTCTGAGTGTTTTTAAATCTTCTTTTGAAGTTTGGTGTATTTCATCTGTGTACATATTTATTTATTGTTGTTGGATCAAATTTTTTGATCCAAGACATGTACATTTTTTGCAATGAAGTATGATTCCTATGAATTTGCTCCTTCTTTGTTGCATACCCATATTAACTTGTTTTATGCCGAACCTCTGGGAGTGATTTTGTATGTTTATAGATATGACAAATTTCTAATGCAAAAAGATTGGTAAAATCCTTTTCAAGTACACTTGTAGCAATCTGACTGCTTTATGGTAGAATGATTCTTTGAGTTGGACCATGTGATAGTACTGCGGTATGAATGTTCAGTTTGTAGGAATTTCTAGATTACAGGTTTACTTCATAGTTAGACCTGAAAATGCTTAAAATCTGGTGTTAGACCTATTTATGGTTGGAATTTGTCATAAGACTTGGATTATATATTAGGATACGAAAAGTAGATTAGAGGATAAATTGTCCAAACAGGTACACGCATAAGGCATCAACCAGTATATTGTAGTGTGGTCGTAATTTATGCGTTTTCATCATTGTCTACTACTTCAGGATGACGATAGGACATTATGATGGATGCTCTCTGTGCAAGTTTACCATCAAACTTTTTCAAATCCTGAAACTTCATTTCAAATTAAGTATGATGTGAGCCTATATTCTATCAAAGTACCATTATATCAGACATCTAGCATGCCTCGTATGCTCAATTATATAAGCAATGAATAATCTTATATCATCTAATTTCTTAGAAGTGCAACTAGCACATTGAAAATCATGCAATCAATTTATTTGTCTTACATACACCATCGAATTCACATAATTAGTTTCAGCTTTAGTGAATTAGATGATATAACATTATCTAGAAAAAGGAGATCATTCTAGCCTCTACTTTTCGCAATTCTAGAACCAGTACTTAATTCTAGTGGAAATCCTGAACAAATTAGACAGGTATGCATCGTATATTCGTATAACTAGAAGAACAGAATCATCCATTACTATTTGCAAATGAAGTACATTATTCAAGTAGGTTTTGCACGAGTGTTCTCTTGCATGGCAATATGAACATCATCCTAATTTTAAGTCATTTCCTTGATTGATTTTAACCAGCAGATACAGATAATTAGACAGTAAAGTAATAATATTTGTATTATGCTAATATGCTAGCTTTGATTGTCTTATGTCATTGTTCGCTAATACAGAATTCATCTCCACTCATGTGTTTTATATTCATGTGTGTTTTTTCTATATTATAGATGGAATCAAGTAATGATAATGTGGACAATCAGAAAAACAAAGGTACTGATGATGCGGAGGGAAAGACATTTAACTGGACAAATGATTTCATGATTGTATTATTGGAGCTATGTTTGGCATTCGTTGCTAAGAATGGCCGCAATCAACTCTTCAAATGGAGAGACATTGCCAAAGACTTTGAGATGAAGGACAAGTAAACGTTTGAACTATTATTTATTTGTTTAATTAGGTGTGGTAATTTTAGATATTTCAGCCGTTGTTTGTGTTTTATTAAGTGTTGAAGTTGTGTTTAATTTGGTTGCATGAATTCTTAATCTTATGGTTGTATGGACTGTTAAACTTTGTGGTTGTGTTTAATTTGCATTTTACCTTGTTTAGACTTATCTTCATTTTTTTAAACTAATCATTGTTTAGGTGTATTATGGATATGAAGAAAAGGAGGAAGAAAAAGCAGAGAATATTTTGGCTTATAACTGCATGTACAACAAGTGCTATAGCTACATATTACTACAAATACATTTACAAAGAACCATGCATGACTTCACATCAAAGAGGGGAAGATTGGATGAGAGAAATTCTAAATGGACATCCTATTCGATGTGTGAATGCCTTTAGAATGGAATCAAGAGTATTTTTGCTACTATGTGAAGAGTTACAATCCAAATATGGATTAACACCTAGTAGGAACATGACAGTGGTTGAAAAAGTGGGTATATTTGTTTATACTATTGCATTGGGTCTCTCTAATAGAGATGTTTGTGAGCGATTTCAACGTTCTGGTGAGACTATTAGTAGAACCATTACCCAAGTTTTAGAAGCGATTTGTGGTAGAAATAAAGGTTATATGGGTCTTGCACGGGATGTTATACAACCAAAGGATCGAAACTTTCAATTCATACCACCTCAAATCGCCAATGATACAAGATACATGCCTTATTTTAAGGTAAACATTATTGTAATTGATACTTAATTTGTAAATTTTGATACGTACCATTATTATAATGATGAAGTTTAAATTATAGGATTGTATTGGATGCATTGATGGTACTCATGTGGCAGCATGTATTCCCGAGGCTGATCAATTGCGTTATAGAGGGAGAAAAGACATCCCCACTTTCAATGTCATGGCTGTGTGTGACTTTGATATGTGTTTTACATTTTTGTCTGTTGGGTGGGAAGGATCAGCACATGATACACGTGTTTTTCTTCATGCGATTAACACACCAACAATGAATTTTCCTTATCCTCGACAAGGTTTGTTTTTGTTTTTTGATTAAATTTATTTACTTCGATATATTATAGTCATAATATTTTCTTTATTTAATCTCACTTTTCTTAAATTTTAATATAGGTCGATATTATTTGGTTGATAAAGGATATCCGGATAGACTGGGATATTTAGTACCGTATCCCAAAATAAGGTACCATCAATCGCAGTTTCAAAGAGAGGCGCCAACCAATGCTAAAGAAACTTTTAATCGTGCGCATTCATCTCTTCGTAGTTGTATTGAGAGGTCATTTGGAGTCTTGAAGAAAAGATGGAAGATTCTTCACCAAATGCCACAGTATAGTGTGAAGACCCAAATTGATATTGTTATGGCCGCATTTGCATTGCATAATTATATTCGCATTAACTCAGTCGATGATCCGTTGTTTACAGTGTTAGAACAACAACCAAATTATGTACCCGAAGATGAAACTCAAGATGAACTCGAGGATCCTGATGAGAATAGTAATTCTTCAAGAGGGACAACTTCTGAAATGAGGGAAGTTCGTGATAACATTGCTCGCTTATTATGGGAGTCAATGTGATAATTGCCTACAGTATTAGATGTCGTATTTACTGTTTTCTTTCAATTGACCTCTCAATATTTGTGTATTTTTCATAATGTTTTCCCTTATTATGTGATGATGGTTATTGTTTTTATCACGTGCATTGCATGTGCAATCTAACTAGTAAATAAATAAATAAATGAGTGTTGAGTAATTCTAATTTTATATCAATAATATTGCATGTCCTTTTTAGTCATTTATAAATTTAAGCTAGTTATACAGCTACTTTTGCCAAACAGCTCTACTTTAATCAGCTAGCTACACAGCTATAAGCTTTCAGCTATAATTTCACAGCTTTCAGCTAGCTTAACAGCTTTCAGCTATAATCTCGTAGCTTTCAGCTAGTTTTGCCAAACAGAGCCTAAAGGGGGAGCGTGTGGGCTCCATCTCCTTATTTTCTGCTGTTCATTAATACAAATTGCAGAACATTAATATATAAAAAAAAAGGCTTCGTTGCATATTAGACTCTAAATTCATTAGTCCTTCACATCTGTAGTTTATTGCAATTTCGTGCCTTCGTTAGCTTTTATGTTGTTTTCTAACCACGATTGGATTAACCCTTACCCAACTATTTGTAATTACCTAAATATTCCCTCTAGTATATGTTTCGGCAACCCAATTTAAATAGGATTTGGAAAGAATATTATCATGGAAAGAGCTCTGAAATGGATTTGGGGGTCTTCTTGACCGCCGTTGAGAAAGAAGAACTTTTTGGGTTCGGGTTTAAAATAAGCAGGTTGTGAATTAAAACTCCATAAAAAACTGGTTGATGAGTTTTAAATAAAGGTATAATGGGTAAACCCTCCCATCCCGTTAAAGTTTTTTTTTTTTGAGAAAAAGAATGGAATACCACAAAGGTATTCCAGCCAGCTAAATTAAGATAATTGGTTGTTACAAAAAAAGAATATACTCTCAACCATAGAGCATGAACTGCTGTTTAAACCAAAAGCTTACAAAGCCAATCCACACCCCCATAACCAAAGCATCATACATAATCTCCCAAAAAGAGAACAAAAGAAAAACCGACATAGCAAACAAGTATGCTGAATACAACCCCATGTTATACACAACAGCAGAAAGCATAAAACTTATCTTTCCATCCACCAAACCGCAACAAACAATCTGTGAAAGCTTCATTCCAACTGGATCACCTAGAGCCCAGCCATCCCACCAACAGCTGCGCCATCACTAGTAAGTCTCCCAGCAGTTTTTTTCTCCTCCTTTCCTGTAACCTAGCAACTCGAGCAGAAATCTCTTTAGAACCTAACCAGAAGGTTGAATAAGTCACAATTTTATTCAGGAGGAGAAGAGAACCTTTCTGTTTATTAGAAAACAATCTATCATCGCGTTCCTGCTACACACACCAGATCAGGGAGCAAATGAAGGGGGGAAAAAATCAGAGAATTCTTTTTTGGGACTCAGGAGAAGAGATCGATTTTCTGTGTGTTTAGAGGAGAAGAACTCCTCTCAATTTATAGGCATTCTCTCAACGCCTCCGTCCCCAAAAATCTGCCCCAGTATCTCTCTAAACCAATTTCTCCGTAAGACCCGTTCTCTAACGGAAGAAATCCCAGAACGTGGGATATTCCCAACAACCGGGTTGGATTCTTAACGGATCGGGTTACAGATTTGGCCCATGAGGCCAAAACCACTTACATCACCCACTTGACCGAAATGGCCAAATTCTTTTCAAGCACACACTCCCACTATCCGTGAGATGTGACTCAAGATGTAATTTCATACTCCCACTATCCGTGAGATATATGCATATTTTCACTCTACGTGAATAAGCCGAGTACAACCATTATCCATGATCGTCTCCTTTCATTTTTCATGAAAGCTTCTTTGACTTAGACATTTCTAAGTCCCATCAAACCAACATGTTTGATGAATGTACCTGCTGGGATACCCTTCGTCAAGGGATCAGCAATCATGTCACTAGTAGGAATATAAGTAACACTGACTTCTTCTTTTTCCACAATATCACGAATATAATGATATTGTATCTCAATATGTTTTCCTTTAGAACTGTTTGCACCACTGTTGATCAAGCTGATGGCTGCTTGATTATCACAGTATATCTCAATTGGTCCATCCACCAAATTGAGATCCAAGTCCTTTAGGAACCGTCTTATCCAGACTGCATGAGTAGTGGCCATACTACAGGCTATATACTCAGCTTCTTGTGTGTATCTTGCCACACATCCCTGTTTCTTACTACCCCAAGAAACAGCTGCACCACCAAAAATGAACAAATGTCCGGAAGAGGACTTCCCGTCATCTTTGTCTCCTCCGAAATCAGCATCGGAGTAACCAAGAACCTCAAGCGAATCTGCTTGATAAACTAACTTATGGTGCACAGTACCTTTCAGGTACTTCAAAATCCTCTTAACAGCCTCCCAATGTGCTGGACCAGGATTACTTTGATATCTACTAACCAAACTCACCGCATATGCTAGGTCTGGTCTAGTACACAACATTGCATACATCAAGCTTCCAACAGCTTGTGCATACGGGACACTAAGCGGTTTCTGCCCTTCTCCAGGACATTGTTCTTTACACAACCGCTTTCCCATAACCAAAGGTGTTGGCGCAGGATTACAATTCTGCATCCCAAACCTTCTAAGTATCGTATGCAAATACCTTTCTTGATTTAGACTTAACATTCTAGACTTTCTATCCCTAAGGATCTGTATACCAAGAACATAGGATGCATCTCCCATGTCCTTCATCTCAAATTCACTACTAAGTGCTGACTTGATTCTGTTCAGCACTTCTATGTCATTTCCAGCCAGCAAAATATCATCCACATACAAGGATAATATTGTAAAACTGCTGCCACTCTTCAAGACATATACACAGTTATCCAATTTATTTGCAACAAAACCAAGTTGGATAACAGTATTGTGAAATTTGAGATACCATTGTCTAGATGACTGTTTTAAACCATATAAAGATTTCTTTAATTTATATACTTTGTTTTCTTGTCCTTCAACCTGAAATCCATCAGGTTGATTCATATATATTACTTCCTTCAACTCTCCGTTGAGGAATGCAGTCTTGACATCCATTTGGAAAAGTTCCAAGTCAAGATGTGCAACAATTGCTAAGATAATTCTTATAGAAGCAAACTTAGCCACCGGAGAGTAAGTCTCCTGATAATCTATACCTGCCTTCTGAGTAAAACCTTTAGCAACTAATCGGGCTTTAAATGTATCAATAGACCCATCAACCCGATATTTCTTCTTTAACACCCATTTACATCCTATGGACTTCCTATCTTCTGGTAAGTCACATAGCTCCCATACATTGTTTCTCTCTATTGAGTCAAGCTCCCTTTTCATGGCTTCCAGCCATTGTTCTGATTCATGTGTGTTCATAGCATCCACATAATTCAAGGGATCAGCTTGCTCATCTATGTCAATATCTACCGAGAAACATGATGGTTCTGGCTTCCAGCCATTGTTCTGATTCATGTGTGTTCATAGCATCCACATAATTCAAGGGATCAGCTTGCTCATCTATGTCAATGTCTACCGAGAAACAGGATGGTTCGCATGAATACAGATAATAATCATCCATCCATGCAGGTGTTGTTCTGGGTCTTTTATTACCACTAAGGTTGACAGGTTGGACAGGTTCTGCTGGTTGATTTACCATAGGCATATTCTCATTTAAGGGCTCATCTTCCGTTATTGGATGATTTACTTCATCCACTATGTCCAGGTCATCGTTGGGAACATCATCTAAGTCTAACAGAGGTTGTATTGCCTCTTGAACTTGTTCCTTTTCCTCTAGATTTTCTAGAAAAGTAGCATCTCTACTTTCAATGACCCCTTTCTCTTCATGGAAGAACCTATATCCTTTAGACTTTTCAGAATAGCCTATAAATCTACACTTTAAGGTTTTGAGATCCAGCTTATCTCTAACTTGATATGGAATGAGAACATGTGCAACACAACCCCATTTTCTTAAGTGACTTAATTCAGGTTTGTGTCCATTCCAAATCTCATACGGTGTTGACTCGACTGATTTTGTGGGAATCCTATTCAAAATATAATTCGCAGTCAATACTGCTTCTCCCCAAAAATCCTTGAAGAGACCAGAATATGACAGCATATATCTCACTGCATTCATCAATGTTCTATTTTTTCTTTCAGCCACACCATTCTGTTGTGGCGTGTAAGGCATAGTGGTATGTCTCTTAATACCATAATGAGTGCAATATATAGTTTTTAAATTCCTTTGAGTTGAATTCTCCACCTCTATCAGTTCTTAACACCTTAATATATCTTCCAAGTTTCCTTTCTACTTCTGTCTTGTATCTTTTAAAACATTCAAATGCTTCTGATTTTCTGTTTAAAAGATACACAAAAGTATACTTGGAATAATCATCTATGAAAGTTATAAAATATTCTTTATTACCACGTGTCTTTACGCTTAACGGACCACAAATGTCAGAATGAACTAACACTAAAAGTTTACTTGCCCTCTGATTTCAGAAAATGACTTTCTAGTCATTTTCCCTGTTAAGCAGTGTTCACAGGGTAATGTCCTTACACCTGTCAGATTTGGTAACAAATTCATTTTAATTATCTGATCTATCTTTCTATTACCAGGGTGTCCTAGTCTCATATGCCATAGATCAAAATCAGATAAAAGACACGAGGAATAAAGCAAATCAGAATTCTTATTGCAAATTTTAGGTTTTACAACAGAAAGACAGAACAAATCATGTTCGGGTACAAACTTGCCCATAGCAAACACTTTCTTGTCTTTCCCAATAGAGACCCTATTGTTGTAAAACCTAACTTCAAGGCCTTTCTTCAGGAGAGCTGGGACGGAGATCAGATTACGTCTTATGCCAGGCGCATAAAACACTTCCTTGAGAACCATGATGCTGTCCCCAAGATCCAATCTGTATGAACCAATACCTTCAACATCTAGGTAGGTATTGTTCCCCATGTAAATCCTTTGATCTCCCTTCTTCAGCTCCTTGAAGTCGCATATCCCTTCCTTCGTCTTTGCAATATGTCGGGTAGCTCCCGAATCAATCCACCAGCCACCAGCGTCAGTAGTTGCAGCATTGCACTCAATGACGCCGATGAACTCCCGCTTACCGGATCCTCCTTGTTCCGGGCGTTTGGGACCGCCCTTATTCTTCGCCTGTGGACAGTTGGCTTTGAAGTGGCCGAACTTCCTACAGATATAGCATGATCCAGGAGGTCCTTTCTTACCGCGAGCACGTTGCTGGCCAGGTCCTTTGAAGGAAGGCTTGACAGGTCCAAACTGATGAGTTCCTTGTGCCTTGCGATAGTGAGCTGCATTTGCTTCTTCTTGCTGCACAAGGTTCACATCTGAACCTTTTCTTCTAGCTAGTAAATCCTGTTCCATTGCTAACTGGGCTGGCAAGTCAATAACACGTTTAATGGTTCCATTAAGCCTAAGTGTTGTGGCAGCCATATCTAGTGAAGGTGGCAAGCTATTCAAAATAGTTGCCACCTGTAATTTCTCAGGAATTTCAGATCCTGCTGAAGCTAGGTCCTTAGCCATGACAATCATCTTGTTCACATGTTCGGTAACATCTTCACCTTCTTGCATACGGCTTGAATTAAATCTATGCATCAAGAGCTGTATGTTCACCTCAGAGGTAGTGTCATACTTCTCTTTAACTGCAAGCCACATTTCCTTAGCCGTATTATAGTTTTCAAAAATTTTGATTAAACTATCCTCCATGAACATTAACATCAGGCTTTTAGCCTTATTGTCCTTAAGCTGCCACTGATCAAGCTCTCTTTTCTGAGCGTCAGTAGGATCATCACCAAGAGTTGGTGCAGAAATATCTAGGACACTATCTAGATTGTCATGGATAAGTCCGTACTTAATCTTCCTATGCCACATATCATAGTTGGAACCATTAAGACGTTCTATCTTTGCCAGTTCAGATGCAATCAACTTACTAGCCATGACGATAATAAAGCTGTATGATATTTCAAACAGAATTTATTTCAGGTTGCAAAAAAAATAAAAATAAAAACTAACTTACTTAATTAATTGGTACTAAAAAAAACTTATTAAATTTTTTTTTAAAGATGTACTGTAATTATAAGTATAAAGTTTTTTTTTTTTATAACAACAAGATTAATTATATATACAAAATTAATTCAAGGAAATGAATAAACTATTAATTTTAGTAAAAGTTAACTATTATCAAAGTTAAAGCAAAAAAATCTAACTGCAGCAGACTGAGGTTTTTATGAATATACTTAGAAATAATGGATTAATAAAAGAACTTATCCATTCCTGTCTTGTACTCTTCCACAAAAAAAAAAAAACAAAGGTACATCAACTATAAGAGCAGGTGCCTGATAAAGAGTTTTAAAAAAAAAATTCTAGAAAAACGCAGCACCTCAAAACTTTCCCAAATAAAAAATAGAAGGGATGGGTACTTACATGGAGGCGGTGAAGGAAGAGTGAAATTTTTTTTTATTTAGAGAACTGGGTTCTTTCTTCCGGAGAGCAGCTGCGGACAAGCTGCTGTGTGGGTCGACGGGCGCGGTTCGGTCGGAGATCGGAGGATCGGAGGATGGCGCCGGTTAGCAGAGATCGGAGAGAGGAGGGAAGCAGCTACGATTTGGGCGGCTGATCGGCGATTGCAGAGATCAGACGGCGCAGTTCGAGGCGGCGAGCAGTGCGGCAATTGAAGGGAGGGAGGCTGAGATTTTTTTGGGGAAAATCGGGAACTAGCTCTGATACCAGTGAAGGGGGGGGAATCAGAGAATTCTTTTTTGGGACTCAGGAGAAGAGATCGATTTTCTGTGTGTTTAGAGGAGAAGAACTCCTCTCAATTTATAGGCATTCTCTCAACGCCTCCGTCCCCAAAAATCTGCCCCAGTATCTCTCTAAACCAATTTCTCCGTAAGACCCGTTCTCTAACGGAAGAAATCCCAGAACGTGGGATATTCCCAACAACCGGGTTGGATTCTTAACGGATCGGGTTACAGATTTGGCCCATGAGGCCAAAACCACTTACATCAAATCCACACTAACTTCTTCAAATTAGATTCTCCACCAATACCACCACTGCAGCATAGCCAAACTTCTTTCAAAGAATTCATTCTAAATTCATTATCAGTTTTCAACTTGAATTGAATAGATCTCCAAATTGAGTATACAAACTCACAGTTAAGAAATAAATGTGCATGATCTTCATCTTTTTCTGAACATAAACAACATGTTTTCTCTAATTGAATACCCTTTCTATTCAGCATATCTTTAGTATTCAAACCCTCCCTTAAAGCCAACCAAACTAAGACCTTAACCTTTAAAGGAACACAGCATATCTTTAGTATTCAAACCCTCCCTTAAAGCCAACCAAACTAAGACCTTAACCTTTAAAGGAACATGGAGGCCTCATAAATTCATACAGTCATATCTCACTCCTCCATCATTAAGAAAAAGATAAAAGGACTTAACAGTAAACATCTTTTTTGTCTCCCATATCCATTCTCTTTTATCACCATGATACAAGAAATTCTTTGAATTAATAAGATTCATCAAATTAAGATATTGCAACACCAAAGTACTTGTCAACTGCCTTTTAAAATGAATCTTCCATCTCCACGAATCATTTTCAAACTCCCTCAAACTACTCACACAAGCATAAGGAGATGATGTGAAAGAGAACAAAGAAGGAAATAATGAGGCAAGAGTAAATGAACCTAACCATTTATCCAACCAGAATAAAGTATAATTTCCATTGCCAATCTCCACTCGAGTACTGCATAAGAAACTGTCAGCATTAACCAAAATACTTTTCCAAAAATATGAAAGATGCAATCTGTCAGAATATAAAAATTCAGACCAAGGTTTTTTTTTTGCAAAATAACTATGAAGACTGATTTGTTTCCAAAGACCAGGTTTACCATCAAACCATTTCCATAGCCATTTTCCTAAAAGGGCTTTGTTCATAACCTTCAAATTTTTAATTCCCAAACCACCACACTTTTTTGGTTTGCAAACTTCTTCCCATTTAACCAAATTTGAACAACCTTTATGTTTAAATTTTTAATTCCCAACCCATCCCCTTGTTTGCTATATCCACTCCCAAACAGTAATTTTGGGAGTTGGATTGCCGAAAATGCCCTTTTGATGTTGAGGGTGTTTCTGGAATGGACTTGGCCTGTTTTGGTTTGGGAGAGGGTGTTTCTGGAATGGACTTGGCCTGTTTTGGTTTGGGAGAAGGGTAATTTAGTCCTCACACACCCCAAAGTTACTGTTTGGGAGTGTGAATAGTTGGACCCACCCATCCCGTTAAAGTTGACGGAGTATTTTCCTCAAAAATCACATTACTAAACCAAAGAGGCGAAATTGCACTAGATTTGAGGGGCTAATATGCAATTGACGCTAACAGAATGTAAGGACATAATTAAAAGAAGGGAAATGCCAGTGAAGTGCTGGAATTTCAGCGAAGCTCCACACGGGAGAAGCGAGCGTTGCGCCGACGTACCAACTCTTTTAACGGAACGGAAAGACAGTTGATTGTCTCCTCTGTTATTTAAATTTGATGGCGGTGAGATCGATGAGAATATTGATTATGCTAATAGTTGTTCGTTTATTGACGGGACTTGAGGGAGCCTGTGCGAGTACGATCGCGTGTTTTCGGAAGACAGCTGTAACACCTTCATCGTATTCACGCCTCGTCGGGTTGGATGGGGGTTTAGTGCTGATCGAACGCGTTGACTTTGGATCGCAATTTACGATCTGGGTACTATTTTACACTTCGTCAGCCGACTTTATCCGAGCTGGACTTGCGGAATGAGTCTTAATATCGACTGCTGGTTAGGATGGAATCAAAGTGGGCCCAATTTGTATGGGTGAGTTGAGGTTGCCGAGTTTTACGAGGAAAATAAAAACTATCAGGGGAACGGAAGTATGCACACGCACACGCACGTTACACTAACAATTTTAAATCAGATTCAAAGTTACACACTCTTAAAAGCTTTAGAAAGATTTTCCCGCTAAGTGGCCAAAGCGGCTTATAAGCCGCTGTAGGATACCCTAGCTTAATTTTTGGTGGCGGATAAGCCATAAAGTTTGACCAAGTAATGGACCTATATACCCCCCATTATTTCATAAAATTTCAAGCCTCATTTATCGCTTTCCAACTCCATCGGTGTTTTCTGATCATTTTAACGATAATGATGGCTTGTAAGCAACTCATTTGCCAAAAACTCTACTATTATAATGAATTAGAGTCCGCTAAATTTACAAATATTTTGGCTTGTAATCCACATAGCTTCTATTCCATTTGTGAATTATAAGCCAAGTGGACTATAATCCAAAGTTGCTAAATGTGCTCTTTATATGACTCATGTAACCCGTGGAGAAATATTCTGTAAATTAGTCTAAAAATAATAGATTCGCAACATAAAAATTTGACAGAACAAGTAAATTCCCCTAGTAATTAATATGCCCCTTCAGAGTTTTAACTTCCCGCAGTCAGATTGATATAGGATTACTTGCACGTGGCATAAACAAAGAAGCCCAGTATAAGCCCGTTTAACAGGATTCATTAAGAAAAATGGTGGACGGCCTCATTTGCAACAAAATACTTTCAAACGAACAGGCCCAGCATTAGTGTTCAGGCCGCCAGCCGCAAAAAAAACTACCTGCTTTGGTTCGGGCTCTTGCTCTCAATAAAACAAAGAAAACGAAAGAGTGAATTGACAAAATGTTAACGTCTAATTTCTAACTTCTAATCTAGCTCAACAACAATAAGCTTAGGATGACTTAATAATTTTCATAACGATGTAGAAATGTGAAAATTTAATAGACCAACATAACAACTGAAATTAATTCAAACCAGAATTCTATTGTGGAACTTAGACCAAGCCTAACTTTGTGTATGTTGTTTTCGAAGAAATGACCCTCATAACATTCCAATAATCTGCAATAAATTCTAGCCAATATGTGGAGGTCGACTAGTGTCCCCTCAATAACTTCCAGTTTTAACAAACTTTTATCAAAAGTTATGCTAATTCTATGTATAATTAGTTTACCCTCACATATTTGATTTTTTTTATATGAAAATATTAGTCAATTTTCTCCCGCTTGTTCTACCCTTTCTCTTAAGCTATTGCCTCCTCCACAAAACACCTTTAGGTCCCCGTTTTCAAGGTCATTTTCTGTGCAAGACGCAATCATCACTATCAGTCTCTACTGTTTCAGATACTACAAGAAGTATAAAATTATAATCCCTATCTAAGCTTCAAACTTTTTGGATAGTGATCAGACTCTTTAACATAGTATCAGATCAATCTAACTTCAAACCGGTTACAAATTTGTGAAGTGGATTAAAAAGAAGATATCGCTTCGTGACTCCAGATTTCACTCCTATGAGAAGGATCTCACCCCGTAGGACCTAACTACAACCCTTATTGTAACTTTGGAGTTTTAACGTAATGACAGGGACCTTTGACCGATTAATTGTTTACTTAACAAAGTTGGATTCCTTTCTGTTCTTAAAAATGACAGCTATTGTATGTGTTTCCATTCATCGTTCTCACTGTGATCTTTGAGCGCCTAGATTCGATTCTCGGACTCGTATTCATTGCTGTTGTGTGGGAATAAAGAGGGGGCACAACACCTAGGATTTTCTTGGTTAACTGGAGGTCTTAAGAGAAATGCAATGTGTGAGGAGAGGTCCTAGTTTTCGAACTCGGGTTGTCACTCTGATTATAGCTCTCCTCAGCCAAGGTCCCCTTGTCAAAAAAATAGAAATATCCAATAGAAATTTCAAAACCATTAACAAGTCAAAACCATACAAAAATATGAAAAAGAAAGAAGGGTTTTTAACATGTAACTATCCAAAAATCAGGCCCAACTTCAGGTTACTAATCATAATTATCCAAGATTTAAAATACCACCCTTGTTGTCATTTCTTTAACATATAACCACCAAAAGCCACTTCTATCCAATTTATTCATTAATATTTGTAATAATCAACATTTTTCAGATGAAGTTAATTAATTTGGTTAAGTATGCAAGGCCTTATACGAAAGGCCCACGTGATGTAGGAATTGGAAATGAATAAATAAATAAATAAAGTGTTCTAAAAGGCCCAATAGTGTTCACAACCTAGTAAGCCCACAATATATACATCTCCACTTTTCCTTTTGATTCCTCTCTCACCAACGAGATGTGAGAGTTAGTTTGAAAAGGAAAAAAAAAAATCTACAACAACCTTCGCGATTTTAACTCCTAAATCAAAAATGTGGGATTCTTTTGTAGTTTTTCTTATTGCAACTACCCGTTTACCACTAAATAAAAATTCCTTAGTCTTAGGGATTCTTAAATCAAAACTTTCCTTTAAAAAACATTCTTCTCTCCTCCCCCATCTTAGTCCCAAAACTACAAAAAAAAAAAAAAAAAAAATTAAAAAAAAACTAAAACTTTCCTTTAAAAAACATTCTTCTCTCCTCCCCCATCTTAGTCCCAAAACTACAAAAAAAAAAAAAAAAAAAAAAATTGAAAAAAAACTCAACAGAGAACAAGAGAAGGAGAGGGATGAGATTTGGATTTTTCTCTTGGATTTGGGATTCATAGTCTCTTTTTCGACAAATTGGCAAGCATCTTTTCCTCAATTATTATTATTATTATTATTTGGATTTTTTTCCCTTCATGCAAGCATGTTTTTCCCAGTTTTTGATGTTAGAATTTCACTGCATATTGATGTTTTATACATAGGGTTCATGCTAGAATATTTCTCTATTTTTACTAAGTTTTTATATATTCTCTCATTATGCTCATCGTCCAATAGTCTTTATAATTAAGGTCGTTTTAGTATAGTACTATAAGTTCCTTTCAACTTTATATATTTGATTTCCATGTTTAGATCTCTTGCTTGTGACACGTAGAAGAACTTGACGTGAGTACGTTGCATTTGCTGCTTTGAAGCCATTGTGCGCTTAATGAACTTCATATATAAAAGATGAGACTTGCAGCAACGTGGATCTACCATTGTTGACAAATAGTTAAATATTATATTTTTTTTCATAATAAACAACAAGTTCACAAACTTGTACTATAATTCACTCTAACATACAACATTCAAACTGAATAGAACATAGATAGCTGAAGTCAGGCCCTTGAACTTTTAGTTATAATGTTGGAGGTATTAACGTCGCTGTAGGAGTATGCGTCATATAGTAACATGTACATACATTTAGAGCTTTTGCACCCAAACGTTCTAGTATTTTTGCATACAATCATGACAATCCTCCTGTGTGTTGACTTATCTTGCTGGTAGTGCCTACCAAAATTTCGCCCTGATGCATAGGGTACTCCTCATAACTGACATCAGATAGCTATAATTAAATGGTTTTATTCTTGTGAGTTTTATCTTTATAAACTTCATTTTTTTAGCCACTACAATGATTTTAACAGATATGAAGAGTAGTTTTACTTATATTATTCTGGATTAAAAATATATATTATACTCCTTTATTATTCATTTAAGTATTTTCTGGATTCTTGTAGACTTTGAACTATGTATGCCTTGTGACGATGATGTTGGATCACTTGATGCTATGTTTGGTCACCTAGTGACATTGAATAGGGTTGATTGTGCAAGAAGACGACTTTCGTTAAGAAATATAATTCATAAACGTGATATCATAACATGGCTATACCCTCGACATCGACATCCCGATGTGAGGAGTTTCTCTTGATTGTTAATATTATTATTATAGTATTGATTAGATGATGCACTATTTTTTATTAAACATGTTTTGTGTCACGGTTATTTTTCATAAATTTTACGTAAGTTGTTTCACGGTGACTCTGTGGTTAGTGAACAATATTTCATGCACAATCACTTAAAATAAATGAATAAATGTGGGGTTTATAAAGGGGAATTAGATGGAGAATATAACATGTATAAAAGCGGACTTTTATATATATATATATATATATATAATATATATATATATATATATATATATATTATATATATATATATATATATAATATATATATATATATATATACTATTGGCCTTCTTGTTTTGATGATGTTTAACAAATAATTTACGACTAATATTGTTTGTCTAGTATTTGTGTTTATATATTTATTGTAGACAAACAATATGTTGGAGGATGGATGGAATTACGCCTACATGATCATATCCAACGAAGGTTGGAGGAATAGTGGTTGAAGCCTATGCAATTCAAAGTTAAAGATCCAAGTTCAAGCTTTTTAAAATCCGCAAGGTTTACCATAGTCGAGCTATTGCAAGCGTATAGCTTGGGTAAATTTAGTTTAGGAGTTTATATTATGTGTGTTAAGTACTTTAAGCTCAATATCATATACACACACATTATATTGGTGTCTATGTATATATATAGTTATATATATACATACATGTTTTGGTTTCCTATAAATATATATAGTTATATATATATACACATTTTGGTCATATATATATATATAGTCATATATATATGTATACACAAGTTATGGTTTTGGATATATTGCAAAACATGTGTATCCTCGTCAAAATATTATATTCTTGTTTATGGACAAAACAATCATGATATACATCTTTTATTAAGTCTATAAGAACGTTTGAAAATATTTCAAAGTTGTGTTTATGTCAAAACATCAAATTTTATGTATATCAACTTTTCATGTTTTGGACATACTTACAAAATACATGAGTTTTCACAATTGGAAAATATAATTTAAAAAAATTCTTCGTTTACATATTTATATCCATATATACAAACATTTCCCCAAGTTTTACTAATTTTGGAGTTATTTTGTTATTTTCAATTGAATTTACAAAAACGAGTATTCAGCAGTTTTTCAGAAACTGTTTATCTATGTTCAAACATTTATTTCTCTTAACTGAGAAGTGAGTTTTCCGAAATTCTTTCTCTAACATGTTAATATACATGTCTAGAACCTTTTCTCAAAATTTCATAATTTTTGGAGTTGTTGTACTATTTTTAATTGATTTTACAGGTTAGATATGCAAAATTCCAGAACTGTCAAAATCTGAAAACTAGCTGTGCACGTTTTGCTACAGTGCCAGTCGACCGCCAGTGGCTCTGCGGTCAAATGTCAAATTTCCAGAAACTTTTTTTTGTTGTTGTGAATAGTGCGGTCGACCGGATGTGGCTCTACGGTCGACCGCTGCAGTAGCCGTTGCCCATAACGGCTAGTTTCCTGGTTGTGTTTTTTAAGTTGGGGTTTTCTATATATACCCCCTGTTGGCCTTCTTGTTTTGATGATGTTTAACAAATAATTTATTACTAATGTTGTTTGTCTAGTGTTTGTGCATTCCTATGTTTTATAGACAAACAACGTAGTTGGAGGATGGATGGAATAGAGCTTCAACGATGATATCCAAAGGAGGTTGGCGGAATGTCGGTGAAGCCTTGCTATTCAAAGTTCAAGATCCAAGTTAAAGCTTCATCCGCAAGATTACCTAGAAGAGCTTATTGAAGATCAAGATCTAACTTGGGTAATTTAGTTTAGGATTTATATTATGTGTGTTATATACTCTAAGCTCAATTATCTATACACACACATTTTATTAGTTTCCTTGTATATATATGTAGTCACATATATATACAACATAAGTTTTGGTTTTCATGTTTATAAATATGAAATTACATGTTTCATATTTATTATTGTGATTTGGTTTATCTACATAGATATGAAACAAATATATTTTCATATACATACTCATAGGTTTCATTTTCTATTGTATTTGTGAAAATACTATATTCTTAGTTTATAGACTTCAATATCAGTTTATACATGTTTTACTAAGTCTACAAAAACATTTCACAAAGTTTCAAAAGTTGGTTTATGTCAAAACATCAAAATTCAAGTATCTCATATTTTCATGTTTTGGACTATTTTGTAAAATGATGATATTTTTCATTTGGGAAGTCCTTTTTCGAAACCAGTCATTGTAGCATGTTTATTATCATGTCTACAATCATTCCCCAAAGTTTTACATTTTTTGGAATTTATTTGATATTTTTAAACAGCGTTTTAAAATCAGCAAAACAATTTTTGAATATGTCAGATTTCGGTCGACCGCACCGGTCGACCGAACCTGAGGTCAAAAGTTCACTGGGCGACAGAAAGCCTGTCGGTCGACCGGTCCGGTCGACCGATGAAAATTTTCGGTCGACCGACGAATTTTTCACCGGTCGACCGGATAAGTGTTTGCTTGATTTCCTGTTTTCGACCTGGATAACGGTCGACCGAACTTTCATCGGTCGACCGAATTTTCCATCGGTCGACCACGCGAATTTTTCGTCGACCGACAATATAGCGTTGGCTTTAACGGCTATTTCTGAGCTGTTTGTTTTCTGGGGCTTTTCTGTCTTTCTCCTTAGGATTTTTGGCTGAGCTTTGAGTGGGTATATATACCCATTGCTGCATGTCTTTTCAAACTAGCCAAGAGAGTTTTAAAACAAGTTTAAGAAAGTTTTTAATCAAGGGTTTTAAGTTTTGTTTAAAGAGTTTAAGAGTTTGTTTGAGTTTAGTTTGTGAAGCAAATTTCACAAGAGCAAAGATGGAGATCATTCTTTGGTGTTTGGGCATTCAACTCATCCTCTTCTCACTCTTGAATCTATAGAGAAGTTTTCCTTAACTCAATTCTAGCTATTATTGTTTTGATCTTTAATTTCCATAAGCTAGATTTATATATATTGGTTTAATTGTTTTATTGATACTCTTTGTTCACACACAACCTATTTGAGCTTATTGTATTTTCATTCATAGTATAATTTTGGGTTGTGAGATTAGTGACTTAGAGTGTGCTTAATTGAGTTCTCACCTTGTTTAGAGAACAAATCATTTGATTTATATTGTGCTTAATTGTGAGGATTCACTTGTAATACACTTGTACACCGAGAGAAGTGTGTGGTGAGAGACGGGTCGAATCCAAGAGGGTCGGCGTCGGTTGACGTGCCTAGGAGAGGTTGTAACGAGCACTTGAGCGAGGAGGACACGGCTAGGACCAACACTTAGTGTGTGAGGTGTGATACATAGTGATTGTATTGTGAGGTGTAAACGTTGTTCGGTTGACGTAGAAACCCGATTGTGATAGTGGAGATCTCCTCGAGGTGAGGAGCGGGGACGTAGGTCGTGTGGGACCGAACCTTCGTAACATATCGTTTTGTTTTGTGATTGATTTTGGCGTTCTTATTCTTATTTTCATATCTATATTCGCCTTTGTGTATTGCCTCATCATATTGGCCCTATCACTTGTGTAGATTGTTTATTTTACCCTTGTGCTAGTTTACATATCCTCACATATATCATATTGCATATCTATTTGGTAGGATATATCACCTTGTGTTAGTGTTTATATCCTTGCACATATCATTGTATATATATTTCATCATATTAGGATATATTTCTTGTTTACATTGCTTATCCTAGCCTATATATCTTGTTATATTTTATACTTGCTAGGATAACTTTATTAATTAGTTTTAATTGGCATTTAATCGGATTAGATTAGCATAAGACCCTAATCACCCCCCCTCTAGGGTCTAACAATTGGTATCAGAGCTTTGGTGCTCTTTTGATTTAAGACTAACCGCCTTGAGTTAAAGATCCAAGTTATCTTATTTGTGCTAATCTAGTTATGATTACATTAGTCTTGCTTGCATATTTTTACATATATATCTTGAAATATGAATGTATTTTGTTTAGGCTATAAATCCAATGTTGCTCCTAAATGTCATTAATTTTCCTATGCACAATGGGCTTCTAGATTTAAACTAATTCTGTTGAATCTAGAAATATTAACTTATGGAAAATTATTGATTGTGCTTTATATTGTGCCCACATTGGAGAAATCCAAGTGGAGCGATCATGATAAGAAATGTTTTCAATGAATAATTTTTGTTAGAATACTTGCTTAATGCCTTTGACTCATCATTTTCTAACAAATTTGCTCATTTTGATAGTGCTTATAATTTATGGAAATTCATAGAAGCACATCAAGGCAACTTGGAGGAAATCCGACGTAGTTTGGAGGATTATTCTTCAAGTGAGTGTGGAGCATCATCATGCACACGGCCACTACGGCCGATAGCCCTAGTGTTGGTAAGCGATTCGGAATCGATAGTGATATATCCATCAATGAACTCGCTTGTGCATATGATAGATTATCTCTATGCCTATACAAAATTGCAAACAATTTTTTGATCTTAAAAGCAAGCATATTAATTTAAAATCGATCATGAGTCGCTAGCTTCCAAACTTGATATTGTTGTCAAAGAGAATCTATTTTAAAGAAAACAATGAGTTATTAAGTTTGGAAAATAATAACATGTCTTCATCTAGGCTAGCTTAACTCATGCTAAAAATAATGCCATGCATAGCAAAATAGAAACTATTAGAAATAAGTTTAATTCTTTTAGAAATGATCATGTTTCATCTACTTCTATTTCCAATGCTTGTATGCATAATGATGAATTGAATCTGTGAAAAACCGAATATCATCTTTAGATTCAACCCTTAAACATGCATTGTAGATAATAAGAAACTTATGGACTTGGGTGCAAAGTCTAGTTACTACAACTTTCTAAACCCGTACACTTTGCACACTTGTATAGTAAAACTTATAAATGCTCCATTTGTGGTCGAAAAGGTCATGTAGCTAAGTTTTGCTATGATGCACAAAAACATAAGAATATTAATTCTTTCTTGTTGCATCTCATATAAGGCTTCTTCTCCATCACATGTACACACACATGCACCCATTGTTCATCATAAGCATGCAAATGTGATCATGTGATTTTTGTGGTAGAGTTGGTCACTTAGCCAAGTTTTGTTTTGATTTGCGAAAAGTTTCTAAATCGCAAAATATTTCAAGTAGACCAATATTATTTCAAAATGTTTCTCATTTTGCCCAAAATAATCTTAAAAGACCATCTTTATTTGCAAATGTTCCTCGTGCACATCCACATTGTCAACATAACCAAATGCATCCTCTTCATTGCACTTATTGCAATCGAATGGGTCATTTGCATAATTTATTGCTATGACCGGACCGCCGTGCACTAAATGCCGCCAAATGGGT
>NC_033797.1:74239996-74339480 GCF_001876935.1 Asparagus officinalis
GACTCGAAGCCATTTTCCCGGGATGGTTTATAGGAATCCGTTTTATATACATAAAATTGTTCTTCTTTAACTCAAATAACATCTAAAATAATAATAATGTGTTGTGTGCAATGTGGTAGACCTTGTTTGTTATCTAAAATTAGCATTTTCTTGTTTCACCTGACTCGAAGCCATTTTCCCGGGATGGTTTATAGGAATCCGTTTTATATACATAAAATTGTTCTTCTTTAACTCAAATAACATCTAAAATAATAATAATGTGTTGTGTGCAATGTGGTAGACCTTGTTTGTTATCTAAAATTAGCATTTTCTTGTTTCACCTTTAATTTAGAATTTCATTTCTTCTTTATACCTGCCATACACACTTGCACGCGCACATTTTTCTTCATTTTACATGCTTGTTGGAAGTTTTTTTGACTCCCCTGGGGTTTGCTCACCCCAGATTCGGGAACCTTCTTTCTTTGCAGGATCAAGAGTATTTCGAGGGGCAGGCTCATCGGCAGTGATCACTGTTCATTTTTATCAGTTCTCCACTTCACTTGTCTTAGGTAGTTATTTGGTTGAGACTTTTCCTGAAATCACTTGTGGTTCTTCAGACTATGATGTATTTTTTTTCCTCTTTCCTTCTTAGCCAGTTGTGGACTTGTAGTAGAACTCTGTCTTTTCAGAAATTTCTTTAACTATTTGTTTTCTTTGTTATCTTAGTACATGTTCTATGGTGTAGTTTTGGCTTTATATCTGTATATAGGATGATCTAGAGGCGTGAATATGACTGTATGGTTGCATTGCCGACTGAGTTATGTTCCAAGTTATTATATTTTGGAACTGGAGCGTGACAAGATTTTTTATTGGTATCAAAGCCAGGTTTAGGAATTACTGCCGCGTCTTGTATACAAGTAAAAAATTGAGATTGAGCAAAAAATAGAGCATGTATAGAATGAGTTCTTTCCTTTTTAGAAATACGTCCTTTGACTCCCAATACCTGGATTCTCAAGTCCTAATCTTAACCAATCTCATTTCTGGTGATCACTATAGCCCCAAAATGTCAACCCCCTACTCCAGTTATCCCTGAGGGATATCAAGTCGATCAGGCTGATCTTGCAGAAGCGATTAGGGGGCTGGTAGCTCATAATAGGCAAAGAGATGGGCAGAAATCGGTTGCAAGGCCGGGTAATGTGTCCAATTTTTGGAAGCTCAACCCGCAACACTTTGCTAGGACTAAAGGTGGATATGAGGCCGAGATGTGGTTGTAGACCATGGACCGCCTATTAAGGACAACAAATATACCAGATGAAGACCGAGTGGATATTATACAGTTGTAGCTCGTTAATGTAGCCAGAACCTAGTGGGGCGTAGAGGAGGAGAAGCTGCCTAAGCCGATTTCATGGGAGACATTCCGGGAGAGTTCCTAGAGGCATTTTTCTTGAAGACAGCTCGTCTGAAGATGCAGAGGCAATTTGTTATGCTGAGACATGGAGCTAATACTATTGATGAGTATGCAGCCGAATTTGCCAAGCTTAGTAGGTTTACCCCGAGAATGGTGTCGAATTAGGTGGATAAGGGACAGAGGTTCATACAAGGTCTAAATTTTGATATCTAGACTTAGATTTACAGCCAGAAGGGGATTGAGACTTATGCTAATGTTTTAGAGGCAGCTTGAAAAACAGAACAACTGATTGGGTCATGAACTCGGTGAGGAGAGGGGCAAACAAGCGCCTTGCAGGACAGACCTCATGAGGTAACCAGCAGAAGTCTCAGATGGGAGAATCACCAGCCAAGCGCCAGCAGACAGGGACTCTGAGACTAGCTCCGTAGCCAACCAACATGATTTGTCATTTTTACAGCAAGCCGAGCACTTGATGAAGGACTGCCGGAGAGCTAACGGGTTATGCCTAGCATGCGAGGTGGCGGATCATCAACTCACCATTTTTCCTAGTAGAGGAGTCTCGGGAGGAATTTTAGGTAGAGCGATAGTGCCAGCAGGCCAGCCTAGACAGAGTGGACTATAGTTGAGGTCATCACTTCCCACGTAGCAGCAGATGTTTCGAGGACATCAGAGGGGTCAACAATTTCAAGGCCATATACAATGGAGAGGTCCCCATTTCTAGCACTCATACCAGCCGCAATATCAGGAGAGGTACCCAGGGAAATACAGTCAGCAAGCTCAGCAGCAGCATAAACAAGGTCAGGTTATGACACTTACCGCTGAGCAGGCTGATGCATCTAGTAATGTAGTTACATGTACCATTTTGGTTTATTCAGTCCTTGCATTTACCCTCTTTGATTATGGTGCATCGCATTATTTTATATCTGCTTAGTTCCATTACGCGATACACCATACCATGTGATAGTTTAGATGCAAGCTGGAATATCCATACAGGCAGTGGGGTATTAATGTCTAGTAGGGAGTGTAAGGGATGCCCAGTGGTAGTTTATGGTAGGGAGCTATTTGCAGACTTGTTGGTGATTGACACTAACGGGTTCAATGTTATTTTGGAAATGGATTGGCTATACAACTTCCATATGATGATCGATTGCCGATAGAGAATCGTTGTGTTCAAGATACCAGGTCACACAGAGTTTGAATTCATGAGCGGTAGCAAAGTGATGGAGCACCAAGAGTATCGAACAGGAATGGATGGAGTATTAACTTGTATAGAGTTAGAGGGGAAACATATACCAGAAATTATCGAGAAGTTCCTTGATGTTTTCCCTGATGAGTTGTCGGGTCTGCCACCAGATAGAGATATAGAGTTTGTCATCGATCTTATTCTAGGGGTTGCACCTATCTTAAAACCACCTTACCGGATGTCAATAGCAGATTTAGAGGAGTTGCGAAAGCAAGTCCAGGAGTATCTTGAGAAATTTATCAGGCTTAGTACTTCACCTTGGGGAGCACCAGTAGTGTTAGTGCCAAAGTTGGATGGTAGCTGAAGGATGTGTAATGACTATAGGGAGTTGAATCAGGTTACTATAAAAAATAAATACCCAATTCCCATGATTTGATGACCTTTTTGATTAGCTCAGAGAAGCTAGGGTGTTTTCTAAGCTAGACCTCAGGTAAGGCTATCATCAGCTACCCAAGATCGCATTCCACATACGTTACGGGCACTATGAGTTTTTGGTGATGTTGTTCGGAGTGACAAACGCTCCATATACCTTTATGAGGTTGATGAATAAGGTGTTTTCCCAGTATCTCGACCAGTTTGTAGTGGTGTTCATCGATGACATTCTTGTATACTCCAAGACCAAGGAAGATCATGTAGAGCATCTACGTACGCTGTTGGAAATAATGCGAAAGGAGAAGCTCTATAAAAAATTGAACAAGTGTGAGTTGTGGCTGGAGCAAGTGTCCTTTCTGGGGCATGTGATTTTAGGAGCAGGTATCTTTGTGGACCCGAAGAAGGTTGATGCAGTGTTGAGATTAGATCCGCTTATATCTATAACAGAAGTACGGAGTTTCTTAGGGATGGCTGGATACTATAGGAAATTTATAAATGATTTCACTAAGATTGCAGGACTCCTTACTAGGCTGACTCAGAAGGAGGTCAAGTTTGTGTGGACTCAGGACTGTCAAGCAGCATTTGAGGGGTTGAAGAAGAAGTTGACGACAACACTGGTTTTGACAATTCCAAATGAGTCAGGAGGATTTGTAGTGCACACAGATGCTTCTGGTTTGGGTTTAGGTTGTGTTCTGATGCAACATGGGAAGGTAGTAGCTTATGCATCTAAATTGAAGACACATGAGAGGAATAACCCGATTCATGATTTGGAATTGACGGCGGTTATTTTTACATTGAATCTATGACAGCACTACCTTTTAGGGTAGAGAATGGAGGTGTACACAGATCATAAAAGTTTAAAGTATATCTTCACTCAGAAGGAGCTTAACATGAGGCATCGGAGGTGGTTAGAGCTTATGGCGGATTATGATCTTGATTTACAATATCACCCAGGATGAGTTAATGTAGTGCCAGATCATTTGAGTAGGAAGCATGTGGCAATGAGACTCACCAGACAACGGGACTTGCTAGCTGAGTTCTGGAGGATGAACATGGAGGTTATATTGCCTGGAGTAGGAAGATAGTTGATGAGTTTACATTTACAGTCAACTCTGGTGGACCGGATCAAGGCTACCCAATTCGAGGATGCTCGGTACCAAAATTTTAAGAAACAAGTGGAGTCTGGGGAGGGAATTGATCTACAAATTCATGAGGATGGATCCTTGTGATTCTATGGTAGGTTGTGTGTGCCTAAGGGCGATGTTAGAAGAGAGCAGTTGGAGGAGGCGCACAGTTCAGTGATTTTTATTCATCCTGGAGGCACAAAGATGTATCAGGACTTGAGAGAGCATTATTGGTGGACAGGAATGAAGATGAAGATAGCCTGATTTGTGTCAAAATTCCTAATATATCAGCAGGTGAAGGCTGAGCATCATAGGACAGCTGGGTTATTGTAGCCCCTTCCTATTCCCGAATGGAAGTGGAAGCATGTTATAATGGACTTTGTCACAGCTCTGCTGAGGAGCCAGAAGGGAAACAACGTCATATGGGTAGTAGTAAACCGACTCACTAAGTCGTCTCGATTCATACTATTTCGAGTTAGACAGACGACAGAGAGTTTAGCCGAGTTGTACATGAGGGAGATAGTACGCTTACATGGGGTACCGGTTAGCATTGTTTCTGAAAGAGACACACGATTTTTATCCCACTTTTGGAGGAGCTTGCAGCAGTGTCTTGGGACTAGACTGAGTTACAAAATGGCTTACCACCCTCAAACTGATGGACAATTAGAGAGGACTATACAAATTATGGAGGACACATTGCGGGCATGTATGCTAGATTTCAAGGGCTCTTGGGAAGACCACTTACACTTGGTGGAGTTTTCTTATAATAACAGTTATTAGGCCAGCATCCAGATGGCACCTTATGAGGCATTATATGGAAGAAAATGTAGATCTCCTATATGTTGGGATGACTTGGGAGAGCGGCGTCTGCTAGGTCCTGAGATGATAGCGCAGACAGTAGACAAGATAAAGGCAATACAGGAGCATCTTAGGTAAGCTCAGGATAGACAGAAGAGCTGAGCTGATGCTAAGCGCAGACCTCAACAGTTTCAAGTTAGAAAGCATGTTTTCTTTAGGATATCCCAAACCAGAGGAGTTATCAGATTTGGCAGCCACGGGAAGCTTAGTGAATGTTTCATCGGTCCTTTTGAGATATTGGAGAGAGTAGGAGAAGTGACATACCGGCTAGCTTTGCCTCCATCGTTGGAGGGAGTGCATGATGTGTTCCACGTATCACAGTTTTGATGATATGTGCAAGATGAAACCCACATCCTAGACATTGCAGAGCTTCAGATTAGGACAAACTTATCATATGAGGAGCGACCAATAAAGATTTTGGACAGAAAGGAGAAGGTCCTCAAGAACATAACTATCCCGCTTATTTTAGTATCTTGGGGATATCATGGAACTGGTGAAGCAACCTGGGAGCTAGAGGACGACATTCGTCAATCTACCACATCTCTTTGCTATAGGTGACATTTAGTTCTTCTTATAGTTGGATAAATTTCAAGGACGAAATTTCTTTTTCTTAGGTGGGTAGGATGAAATAATCAATATTTTTTAGATGAAATTAATTAATTTGGTTAAGTATGCAAGGCCTTATTGGAAAGGCCCACATGATGTAAGAATTGGAAATGAATAAATAAATAAATAAAGTGTTCTCAAAGGCCCAATAGTGTTCACAACCTAGTAAGCCCATAATATATGCATCTCTACTTTTCCTATTGATTCCTCTCTCTCGAACGAGATGTGAGAGTTAATTTCGGGAGAAAAAAAATCTACAACAACCTCCGTGATTTTAACTCCCAAATCAAAAACGTGGGATTCTTTTGTAGTTTTTCTTATTGTAACTACCCGTTTACCACTAAATAAAAATTCCTTAGTGTTAGAGATTCTTAAATCAAAACTTTCCTTTAAAAACCAATCTTCTCTCCTCCCCCATCTTAGTCCCAAAACTGCAGAGAAAAAAACAAAAAAAAAAACCAATAGAGAACAAGAGAAGGAGAGGGATGAGATTTGGATTTTTCTCTTGGATATGGGGTTCATAGTCTCTTTTTCGACAAATTGGCAAGCATCCTTTCCTCAATTATTATTATTATTATTATTTGGATTTTTTCCCTTCATGCAAGCATTTCCCCCTGTTTTCGATGTTAGAATTTCACTTCATATTGATGTTTTATACATAGCATTCATGCTAGAATATTTCTCTCTTTTTCCTAAGTTTTTATATATTCTCTCATTATGCTCATCGTCCAATAGTTTTTATAATTAAGGTCATTTTAGTATAGTACTATAAGTTCTCTTCCACTTTATATATTTGATTTCCATGTTTAGATCTCTTGCATGTGACACGTAGAAGAACTTGACATGAGTACGTTGCATTTGTTGCTTTGAAGCCATTGTGCGCTTAATGAACTCCATATATCAAAGATTAGACTTGCAGCAATGTGGATCTACCATTGTTGACAAATAGTTATTTTTTTTTTTTTTTTTGATTTTTCTTTTGTATATACTATATAAATATATATATATATATATATATAAGTATATTATATAATATATATATATATATATATATATATATATATATATAATAATAGATTAATGGATCCTTGTCCATAGGAGGGGATTTCCTCACTTGACGCCTCCTAACAAATCACATGATTGAGCGATCATTTATGGGATGATCCGCTCCGTTGGAACTTGATACTACATAATTCTAAAACCTAACACCCAAGTTTTGGGGTAAATTCTTTGTCTCTGTCTGATCCATCTGAAGCCATGTAATATATTATTTCAAAACTAATAAGATACGAGTGGATGAAGGTTCAAACACTCTATCTTGGTATCTCTCCTAATATTATCTTGGTTTTTTTTTTTTTTTTATGTGTGTTTAGAATAGTTATGATCTCTAATATGTTTTTCAACGGACGCGATCATCCATTAATTCGTCGCTCTAATCAATGTGATTTTAGAGCGTCATAGGAGGAAATCCCGACTCCATGACCAAGGATACCCACTTAATCTCAATAGTATATATATACTATATAGTATAGTGTAGTATTATACTATATATACTATATAATATATATATATATATATATATTATAATATATTATATATATATATATTCACAATAAACAGTTAGTTAACAAGCTTGTACTATAATTCACTCTAACATACAAACCAAATAGAACATAGATTGCTGAAGTCAGACCCCTGAACTTTTAGTTATAATGTTGGAGGTATTAACACCGCTGTAGGAGCATGCGTCATATAGTAGCATGTACATACATTTAGAGATTTTGTATCCAAACGTGCCAGTATTTTTGCATACAATCATGACAATCCTCATGTTTGTTGACTTATCTTGTTGGTAGTGCCTACAAAAATTTTCCCCTGATGCATAGGTTACTCCTCATAAATGACATTAGATAGCTATAAATAAATAGTTTTATTCTTATGAGTTTTTTTTCTAAACTTTATTTTTTAGCCACTATAATGATTTTAACAGATATGAAGAGTAGTTTTACTTATATCCTTCTGGATTAAAAATATATATTATACTCCTTTATTATTCCTTTAAGTATTTTCTGGATTCTTCTAGACTTTGAACTATGTATGCCTTGTGACGATGATGTTGGATCACATGATGCTATGTTTGATCACCTAATGACATTGAATAGGGTTGATTGTGCATGAAGATGACTTCCGTCAAAAAATATGATTCATAAACGTGTTATCATAGCATGACTATACTCTCGACATCGACATCCCGATGTGAGGATTTTCTCTTAATTATTAATATTATTATTATAGCATTGACTAGACGATGCACTATTTTTTATTGGACATATTTTGTGTCACGGTTATTTTTTATAAATTTTACAGAAGTTGTTCCACGGTGACTCTGTGGTTAGTGAATAATATTTCATGTATAATCACTTAAAATAAATGAATAAATATGGGGTTTATAAAGGGGAATTGGACGGAGAATATATAATATATATACTATATATGATATAGTACTCCTACATCAATATATATTATACTCATATATATATTATATACATTATATATATATATATATATATATACACACACACATACCCATACTGACTTGAAGCCGTGTCCCGGGACAGTCTTACGAAGAACTAATATATATACCCATACTACTTGAAGCGGGTTCGGGATAAATTTACGGGAACCCGTTTTACTATACATGAAATTAGTTTCTCTCTAATTCAATAACCCCTAAACATAATAATAACTTGTTGTGTGGCCTTGTGGTAGACTTGTTTGTTATCTAAAATAGCATTTTCTTGTATCACTTTTAATTTAGAATTTCATTTCTTCCTTTACTACCGCCATACACACCTTGCACGGGCACATTTCTTATTATCCTTACCATGCTTGTTTGGGAGTTTTCTGACTCCCCTTTGGGGGTTCTGCGCACCCCCAGTTCGGAACTGTTCATTCTTCCGCAGCGATCCGAAGTTATTTTCGAGGGGCAAGCTTATCAGCAGTGATCACCCGTTTATTCCTTTAGTTTCCCATTCACTTTGTCTTAGGTAGTTATTTGGTTGAGACTTTTCCTGAAATCCACTTGTGTTTCTTCAGACTCATGATTTATTTTTTCACTCCTTTCCTACCTTGGCTTAGTTGTGGACTTGTAGTAGAAACTCATCATTTTCGGAAATTTCTTTATCTATTTGTTTTCTTTGTTATCTTGGCACATGTTATATGGTGTAGTTTTGACTTTATATCTGTATACAGGATGATCTAGAGGCGTGAATGTGACCGTATGATTGTATTGTTGACTGAGTTACGTTCCAAGTTATTATATTTTGGAACCGGAGCGTGACAATATTAATGGAAAAGCAATAATATTCCTAGTGGCCACTCCAGTGTTTAGTGAGAGGACAAACATGTGTGAGCAAGAAAAACAAACACAAAGAAAGGAGCCAAAAAAAAAGCCCTGTGATTTTTATAGAGATGTAAAAAGTCAATTGAGGGAAATTGTTAGTTAGTGGATAAACCTCTTAATTGAGAGGAGGGAAACATTCATAATGATTAGTTTTTCATTAATAAGTCTTGTGCTATTTGGTATATGATTAGTTTTCCATTAATAATGAAGAAACTGAACAAGATTGGATATAGAACATTATATGAGATGGAATGACACTTTTTTTTTATTGAGAATAAAAACAGCGCGAGAAGCGCTATTCATGATATATTATAATATTAAGCATAACATGTACGAAAGAAAGCCAAAAGACCCAAGAAAACAAACTAAGATATGACCTCAGTCCCACCAAAAAAAGAAAAAAAAAGGAAAAAAAGAAAAGAAAAGCTAAGCTGACAGTCTAAGAAAAGTTACAAGTATCTGAGCAAAACTTGCTCTTAAGTATATATCCAAATCTGAGTTTAATAAATAAGCAAGACACATCCAAAAGTTAGAGATAAATTAGCTGAGAGCAAAAGAATTTAGGCATTAGCATGGAAGTTATACACAGGACTATTAGTTCCGTGTATATCCTGAACATGCACAAACACGCACGCAAGGTTTGTGCATTGTCTCTTATAAATATGCAATGTATATTGTGAATAAAACACTTCAAATTCACCTCATAGTCATATCCAAACATTATATTATCTATAAACATATAATTTTTATAAAATCATATACCTAACTTAATACACATCTACACAATCGAAAGCATCATAACAAAACGCAATAGATAACATTCCATGACAATACACATTATTTTCATGCACCAAAACATCATTGCAAACCCAAATATATCAAGTGTATTAGTTTACAGATAACCTATTTTGATAAGTTAAATAGTCTCCTTGAAGAAAATCCATAAATCGATCACACACAACCCAGAAGTTCGCCAGTTGCCCTTTATCCCCTTTTCTTATCCTCACGGATCATTGTTGTTCTCTGTGCACTTGAGCTGCAAGAGCTCGCTGTCTAGTTGCGTGTGTGGTTATGACAGGCCACTTTCATCGTCATTCTTGCAAGATCTTTTTCGTCTCCAACGATTTGATCAGCGTGTGTATAAGAGATCCTGCTCCACCATCACCTCTCGACCATCATGAAGATCCTCATGAGTTAGATTCAAAGTTCTATGAATCCTCCGTACTATCCATTGATATAGAGATGTAAGTACTCCTGCATCTGTTCTTGCGACAGAAAATATTAATATCTCTATTTTCATCACTAGACTAATAATCCCATGTATTTTGTTGGGCAAGGCTAAAAGTCTATGTTATACACACGAGACTATTACACTCATGTTTTTTTTACTTTAATTAGCTTTGTAATTAATGCTCGCTAAATACATGGGACTAGTAGTCCCATGTATTTCAAAAATTATTTTTTTACAAAATCGACCTATTTTTTGCCAGCCTTGGTGAGGTGGCCATAAAAAGGTTGGCTTTGCTAAGTATTTAGCAAAATGACCATTTATGTTTTTTTAAATATAGTGTTTTTTTAATTCTTTTTTGGGAAAATTACTTCCATGCCCCAAATTTTAATTTTCAATGTGCTCTAGCCCTCTAACTTTTAACAATGTGCTGCTGCCCCATTTTTTTTTAAAAAAATTGTGCTCAGACCCCTTTTCCCAAGTTCCAATGCAAACTCCATTCAAAATCTCGATTTTACCCTCCTCCTCATTCAGTCCTCCTCTACCGCCTCCCCCACCTCCCTCCCCAGCTCCGCCTCCCTCCCCCGCTCCGTCGCCGGAGCCTTATCCCTCCCCTCCCCCGCCTCCCTCCCCCGCTGCACCTCCCCTTACACCTCCCTCCTCCTCCTCCGGTCTCGCTCTGCCCCCTCCCTATTTCCCTACCTCCCTCCCCCGCTCCGCCGTCGGCGCCGTTCCGAGGAACTTCACTTGGGCGGCGACGATCATGGTTATCATGTTAACATGTTAACTCTTACAAATAACATATTAACTATTAATAGTTAACATGTTAACTGTAATAGTTAACATGTTAACTGTAAGAGTTAACATCCACTGGTATGAAAAGGAGGAGGGTAAATTTGGGGTTTAAGCCAGCTGGCATGTCTAATCATGAGCTGGAATGTCTAATCATCCGCTGACATGAGCTGGAATCATGATGGAGTAGCCTAGACTCAATTTTTCAAAAAGAATGGGCTGCAGTACATTAAAAAAAATACCGGGGGCTGGGGCACATTGAAAGTTGGAATTTGGGTCCTTGACACAATTTTCCCTTCTTTTTTTTTCCTCCCTCTTTCTCTGTTTCTACTACCTCCAGCTCCCTTCTTCAATATTATGATTTTTTGCCAAATTTATTTTCACCTCCAAAATCGAGAGCAACCACTCCTCGTCCTGGTTCTACATCGACCATATTCTCTCCATCGATTCCCTCTTCAACTCCTTCTCCTCCCACAGCTTTGATATCCACCAATATCTCCTCAGTCACTTGACCTCCTCTTTTCACCACAATGTGTTATTATCATGTGAATTAATTCAAAGATTTGGGCTTTGTTTTAGTTGATTTTCTGGTGGATTTTATGGTTGTGTGTTAAGTTCAGTAGATTTTTTCTCTATAAATTTTAATTCGGTCCTAATTTAAGCATATTTTGGGTTTAATTAGCCCTAATTTTGGGAGCAATTCCTATCTACTGCCATATTGAGATTGGAGTGTGCATGACAAACGAAATGTAATTTTGGTATTTGGTACGCGAAAGGTCTTTGATGACGTAGATATTGGGCTTCAAGTGGTTTGTTTGCGTAAGAAATTCTTGTCCTCGGAGCTAGTAAATTTTTTCTTTGAGACACTTAATCTGAAGTAGACATGAGAGAACCAAAATGGTGGACTAGATTATGGGTTCCTAGAAACATACTGTTGGGGGAAGAAGAAGATGAGATTGAATTTCCTGACGGGTTCAGATCCATTAAAGTGTGGGTTTGGGTTTTGTTACGAGGGACATAACTGTTCATTACTATCCAATGTTAAAGTTAACGGAATATTCTTTTGCATTTTTAACAATAACTAACTGCAGTGACCAATATCAATAACTTATGCAATTTAAAAGACTAATATTAAAATATGAAGATTTGAGCGACTGATATCAAAATAGGTAATAAGCTTGTCAAATTGATGGTTTTGGTTAGGTTTTGGGTGGGTCATAAATGGGTGGCTAAATTTGTGCTCATTTGCACATTTATGATTCATTTAACATTTGTTAAATGAGTCATTTCTCACCCATCCATTTATTAAATAGGTGGTTCATGAGTGACCTAATAACGCATTTAGCTATTGGACTTTTATATATATAAATTATAGAGGTCTATTTTCAAAACCTACAAATGACACATAAAATTTAAAAATTACCAATAACCCCGTGAATATTTATAAAAAACACCCTTAAAATTTTAAAATTTATAAAAAAAACACCCTTAAGAGTTAAAAATTACAATAAAATCTCAGATTTTCTAAACTTGCAAATAACACATGGAATCTAAAAATTTTCAACGGTCTCCTATAAATTTAAAAATTACAAATGACACCCTCAAAGTTTTAAAATTTATGGAAAACACCATCAATGGTTTAGAATTACAAACACCACCTTAAAATTTCAAAACCTACAAATGACAAATGAAATCCAAAAATTACTAGTAGCGCCCTGTAAATTTATAATTTATTAAAAACACCCTCAAGGTTTAAAAAATTGTAAAAAGACACCCTCAAGAGTTCAATATTACAAAACAATCTCAAAATTTTCTAAATTAATAAATGACAGATGAAATTTAAAATTTTCCAGCAGTCCCCTATAAATTTAAAATTTATAAATAACACCCTCAAAGTTTTAAAAATTGCAAAAAACACCCTCAAGGGTTTAGAATTACAAAAACCACCCTGAAATTTCAAAACCTACAAATGACACATGAAATCTATTACTAGCAACCCCTCATAAATCTATAATTTATAAAAACACCCTTAAATTTTAAAAATTGCAAAAAGCACACTCAAGAATTCAAAATTATATAAAACTCTCAGGATTTCCAAATCAATGACACATGAAATTTAGAATTCTCTAACGTCCCTTGTAAATTTAAAATTTGTAAAAAATACACCCAAAGTTTTAAATTTTGTAAAAGAACCCTTTAAATTTCAAAACTTCATAAAATACCAAAAAAATTCCAAGACATGTAGATAAACGCACTACAAATTACCTAGAAATTACAAGCGTCTTCTGGGGTTGTGTTCCATAAATTTCAAACATAGGGGTGTTTTCCAAAATTTTCAAACTTTCAGGATGTTTTTTGTAATTTTTAGATTTACAAGTGGCTGGGGGCAATTTCCAATTTTCATGTGTCATTTGTAGATTTTGAAATTCCAAGGCGGTTTTACTAATTTTTAAACCCTTGAGGTTATTTTCGTATTTTATAAAACATTAATGGTGTTTTCATAAATTTTAAATTTATGGGGGATGCTAAAATTTCTTATTTTTAGATTTTATATGTCATTTGAAAGTTTAAAAAAATCTGAGAGTTTTATATAATTTTAAACTCTTGAGCGTGTTTTTATAATTTTTTAAACTTTAAGGGTGTTTTTCTATAATTTATAAATTTATAGGGGGCTGATAGTAATCTTTAGATTTCATGTGTCATTTGTAGGTTTTAAAATTTTAGGGTTGTTTTTATAATTTTAAACCCTTGAGGGTGTTTTTTATAATTTTTAAAAATTTGATGGTGTTATTTGCAAATTCTATATTTATAGAGGACTGCTAAAAAATTTTAGATTTTATTTATTATTTGTAAGTTTAGAAAATTCTGAGATCGTTTTATAATTTTGAGCTCTTGAGGGTATTTTTTTACAATTTTTAAAATTTAAGTGTGTTTTTTTACAAATTATAAATTTTTAGGGGGTTGTTGGTAATTTCTAGATTTCATGTGACATTTGCAGGTTTTAAAATTTTATGCTGGTTTTTGTAGTTTTAAACCATTGGGGATGTTTTTTATAAATTTAAAATTTTAAGGGTGTTATTTGTAAGTTTTAAATCTATAGGGGACTTTTGAAAATTTTTAGATTTCATGTGTCATTTGTAAGTTTTCTATTATTTTGTAATTTTGAACTCTTGAGGGTGTTTTTCTCATTTTCTAAAAATTTTAGGGTGTATTTTGTGAATTTTAAATTTATGTGGGCCTACTAGAAATTTCATGATTTTATTTGTCATTTGTGAGGTTGAAAAGTTTTGAGAGCTTTTTTTTATAATTTTTAACTCTTGAGGGTGTTTCTATAATATTTTAGACTTTGAGGGTGTTTTTTGTAAATCTCAAAATCTTAAGGGGTTGTTGATAATTTTCTAATTTTAAGTTTTTTCTATAACTTTGAGCTTTTAAAAATATATTTTGTAATTGTTGAAACGTTGAGGGTGTTTTTGAAAGAATACCGGTAAATGGGCAGGTGATATGAAAGTACCCTAGAGGGTGAATAGTGTATATGCTAATCTACTCCGATATTAATGTCAAATTAAAACTTATTAACTAATATCCTAACAATTTATGATATACAACAAGATATGTGCAACGATATGTAATTAAACAACGGGCGATATAAACATGAACACAAGATATAAGAGAGATAGTGTACAAATGACAATCGTAAACACAAGATAAATGATCACAGAGTTCGGTCGACCCACGATCTACGTCTGCACTCCTCACCCTCAAGGAGAATCTCCACTATCTCAAAAAATAACTACACAATTCGGTTTTCAATGCTCACCGATAACGTTTACAATCTCACACAATTATCAATACACAATACACCCCTCTAAGTGTTGGTCTAGCCCATGTCACCTTTCTCAATTGCTCGGAATTACTACATCTCCCTAAGATTTACAACCAACGCCACTCCTCTTGGAATTGACCACGTCTCTCACCAATCACTTCTCTAAGTGTCCTGGTGTATTACAATATGTTCTCTCAACAATAGACTCAAATACAAAAATTTGTTCTCTAACAAGAATGAGAACGAAGTTAAGCTCACACTCAATGTATCACTCACCACAACCCAAATTATACTTAATGTGAAATACTAAAAGCTCAATGGGTTGTGTGTGTAATTAATGAGTAAAATAAAATGTAAACTCAATTTAAAATCTAGCTTATAGAAATGATAATAAAAAATATAAATAATTAGAGATTGAGTTTAGTAAAACTTTTCTAAAAATTCCTCTTGTGAAACTTTCTTCACATAAACAATACATCAAAATTTTCTTTTAAAACGCTTAAACAATCTCACAAACTTTGTTTAAAACTTTTCTTAGTTGCCTCAGAATGTTGAGGCTAAGGTGTATATATAGGTTCCAAGAACAAACCCCAAAAACTCAGAAAAATCCAACAAAAACAACAAAATTCCTAAAAATCGAGAAACTGAAAACTAGCCGTTACAGTAGCCGTCAGTCGACTGATGGGTTCATTGGTCGACTGATGAGCTCACCGTTGGCAGCCGCTCAAAGCCCGCCGGCCGACTGATGCACCATCAGTCGACTAATGAGCTGCTTCGGTCCACTGATGGTGCATCAGTCGACTGAACAGAAACAAATGCTAATTTCAGGCGATTTCTTCAGTCGACTGATGGTCCTTATCGGTCGACTAAAAACATGCACAAGGACTTATTTGCACAGTAAAAATGAGTTTTGAAGCGGGTTAAAAAATAGCAAATAAATTCTAAAATTTATAAAACTTGGAAAAATATTTATAAACATGAAAATAAACATGTTACAAAAGAAACTTTTAAATATCATTTCTCATTTGTGAAAACTCATCATTTTGCAAAATCGGTCAAAATACGAAATCTCAAAATACTTGATTTTGGACAAAATAATTTCAAACAAGTTTGAAACTTCTTATGAATGGATTAATGAACTTTATAAAAGATGTACAATAGTTATATTAAGTCTTTAATCCAAAGCACATTATTTTGCAAATCGGTAAAACACACGAACTTGTTAAAACATAATTTTGATAAAATTTTCTTCAAACAAGTTTTGAAACACTTTTCAATAGATTAATAGACTTGAGGAATGATATAAAATAGTGTAAACAAGTATTTAAATAATAAACACATTATTTTCCAAAACAAAGATGATAAATATGAAACGAATGTATATGTATATCAATATATCTATTGTTTCATATTTATATGGTTAAACTTAAAAACGATAAACCAAAAACGTGTATGTGTGTAATATTTAAGCTCTAAGTATAAACACACAAAGTGTAGAGCTAAACACTATACCCAAGCAATAGATTTTCAATTAGCTCATCTTGGTTGCGGATGAAGCGTTGATGAATCTTGACTTGAATTGCGACGACCTCATTCCGATTTCCTCCAACCTCCTTTGAATAGCATCGTGAAGACGTAAGTCCAATCAACCTCCAACTAGAGGATCTTTGTATAGAATACCTAACAAGCAAATACAAACACTCTACAAATGATGTTAGGAATTGTTTGTTAATCATCAAAACTAGATTAGATAGTAGGCTCATAAACATGAGACCTAACATTAAGCCCGCCTATTTATAACTCATTAATCTTTAATAGAAACCATACTCACTCATTTATAACTCATTTAACTAAATGAATGGGTTTAGATGATTCATTTGACGGGTGGGTATGCGTGGGCAAATGGTCTTGGGTCAAATTTGCCATCCCTAGATTTAAGGGAGTAATACCTAAAAACCTCCCAGCTGAAGAAAAAACGAAGAAGAGAAGGAAACTACATCTAGACATAATTGCTTAGGATCTCGCCCCACAGTCTGCGCCCAATATTGGACCTTAGTGCATTATATCGCAGTATGAAACCAAAAGCCAGCTGCAAACTCCAATTAAGCTGAAAAAATTCCAGATTTGGATTAAAAAAACAAAAACATTGGCCTCACATGCTTCACTTCTCGCTTCCAAAATAAAATGACAAACGCATGGCTATAAATGTTGATTCCTGACACTAATTTAAATCCTTAATGGTCATGTGCAAACAATGTGCGTGCTCCTATTTCTAATCTTAACAATGGACATTCCGTCTGTTTATTACCCTTAATCAGCAAAATTAAGCAATTATTTTAAAGATTCTAACAACTAATATCAATCTCAATTACTTCGTAAATCACGATAAAATATTATGACATTATTATAATGATTATTAATTAGCATCAGATTGAGACCGTTAAATTAGCAAAGGAACATGTAACGTGGCCCTGTGTCGTCGGATTCATCAGCAAGCTGGCAAAGATATCCGAATATAGATGAGGACAAATCCCTCCTCGTGGAAAGTTGAATAAGTTTGGATTTCGAGCTTGGGTTGAAAATGACAATAGATGACGAAAATCTTGCCATTTATTTTCCATTTGTGATGGGTTTTTCTTTCCTTTTTGTCCGAGTATGAGAATATTATCCGTTTATGCTGGCATATAGACAACCAGTAAGACAACTACAAGCACGCTAAAAGATTGATCAGATAATTAGTCAGAGATAAGAAAATGTTGAGATTTACTAGATGTTGTTTAATTAAGAAAAAAACATTATCTCCATCTGAAAAGGTGAACTGATAATTGTTATACCCGGGAAAATTACCGAGACTAATAAGAGCGGTCACATGACAATTAACTGATCGATGCATCCGCAAGCGTAATCCGAATGGTGCCCCGGCCGACTCGTCTTGTGATCCTGACCTGAGGAAATAAGGCGTTCCTGACATGGATTCCATTGGATGTCCGAGATGAATGTCGTTCCCCACTCGGAAAAAACACAAGTCGTCTCAAAATAGTGGAACGACCTAACAAGCGTAATCAAAAGTCACATTCGCACATTCTCCTCCCGCACTTCACCGTCCAATCACCACCTAACAATTAATACAGCATCAATCATTATGACCTTTCAAATCAGAGTCTTCAAAGTTCCTCGGACATGCCATTACTTCAATAGTCTCATCATAGTGCAAAGGCGACTTGGCCAATTAGCCGCCGACACATGTAAAGTAAGGCCTGAACCAATACTGCACACACTCGGCTGAAATTATCTACATGCCCCCATAAACCCTCTATAAATAATAATAGTTTCTACTAAACCAATGTATGCAATTTTACACGTAAAGAGTTAATAAGACTATTACTCTGTTTTTCTTTTCAAAATAACTAGAATCACTGACTTGAGCGTTGGAGGGTACACTAGAGGGAACTATTGGATTTTTTGGTCAAAAAATAACTTTCCAAAATGAGTTTTCGAACTACATATATATTAACTACAAGTATTTTTCATAAATGCTTTGTAGCCTAGTGGAAAGTTAAAGTTTTGATATTTCAAAAGGTTCCTTGTTCGAGGCTTGCCAACGACAAGCCGAGAAGTGTTTTATTTGAATTAATCCCTCATAAGTTCTAGTGGGCCGTGGGCCGTGGGCCGTGGGCCAATGGGCCGGGGATCGGGGCTAATCGGGCTGAGACGCTAAGTGGTCGTTCGACGAGGTTCGTCTGTCATACAAGGTTCGCCTGTTTGACGATGTTCGTTCGTTCGACGAGGTTCATTTGTCATACGAGATTCTCTTGTTGACGAGGTTCGTCTGTCATACGAGGTTCGCCTGTTTGACTATGTTCGCTCGTTCGACGAGGTTCGTCTGTCATACGAGGTTCGCCTGTTTGACGACGTTCGTTTGTCAAACGAGGTTCGTCTGATTTGTTGAGACGTGACTCTCGCGTTTCCGTAGCAACGCGTCCATTGATTGCCTCGTATTCAGGAGTTAATGCTGCAGCAGTTACAACAGCATTAAGAGCAATTTAATGCATTGATGTTACAATCTTAATTGTTATTAAGAATTGTAACGGTCACATTAATTGCTAGTGACTCTTGAGCTGGCCTTAGAGGCCTATAAATAGTGCCCTTAGGCAGCTCTTGGTTGCTGCTAGAAATCCTCTCGTGAGCGTGGAACACGAATGTCGAGAGCTGAAAATCCTCTCGAGTGCGTGGAACACGAACGTCACGTGCTGGAATACGAACGTCGATCCCGACGTTGTTCCTGTTGTGCTGCTGCTACATGAACTTGTGCCCACAGGAACTTATCTTAAACCAAAAGGTTTTGAACCGAAAGGTTCTGAGATCGAGGAGATCTTTTGCCTAGATCGAAAGGTCTTATAGATCGAGGAGATCTTGACAATACTGGGTTGGTGCACACCAGAGTATTACACTGCTGTTCCTGGAAGCAGTTTGGCCTTGGGATCCTTGCACCGGAGTAGGCCAAATATTGCTTTAAGCATAACATTTCTATAACGCACAACAGTTAACTGAAAAAGTTTAAAAATACAGCACATCTAATTCCTTGCTTCATTGCAGATTTAACCTTAATTTCCAACAATCTTAAAGCAATATATCTGATCTACTAATGGATCCTGCGAAGACTCTTGGAGTGGACTGTCTCAAGTTAGAAAACTTTGATGGATCTAACTTTAACGCATAGCGTCGAAAAGTGATTTTTTGGATGCAACTCCTGAAAATCTACTATGTGGTTTCTGAGGAGAAACCTGATTTTGAAGAAGACTCAGAGTCTGAAGCCTCTTGGGATAAAGATGATCATTTCTGTAGGAGTTATCTCCTTAACTGCCTGGCTGATTATCTAGCAGATGCTTACACCAACAAGCCGTCTGCAAAGGAAATCTGTAATGCTCTGGAGGAGCAATACAATGATGAGGAGAAGCTTTCCAAGTCTCACCTCATTGACAAATTTCTGGACTTCAAGTTTGAAGATGACACTGAGGTTTTGCCTCAAGTCAAAGAACTCGAAAAGCTTGTTATGAAGCTGAATGATGAAAAGATCAGTCTTTGTCAAACCTTTATTTCTGGTGCAATTGTCAACAAGCTTCCTCCATCTTGGATGTCGTTCTCCATGGACATTCAAAGAAGGAAAAGACAGGTGACTCTGTCTGATTTGAAGAGGTTTATTCGAATCGAGGACGAGATTCGAACTCGCACAAAGAATGAGCTCCTAGCTAAGCAGAAGGCATCTGCTAACATGGTGGCAACTAACTTTGAGAAGGGTACCAATTCTTCTAAGAAAAAGAAATCTTTTAAAAAAAGAAGAATTATAATCCGAAGAACCTGAATGTACAAAAGAAAGATTTCAATAAGAGCGGCAAATGCTTCAATTGTGGGAAGCAAGGGCATTTTGCCAAGGACTGCAAAGCACCAAAGAAGGGAACAACACACAATGTTAATCAAATTGATAATTGTGTGGCTATGCTTTTTTAGGTGATAACTCCCAGCAAAGTCTCTGGTTGGTGGTTAGATACAGGTACTACTTGTCATGTCTGTTCCAACAGAGATTTGTTCACTTACTATATTGCTGTCAAAGAGAACGTATCAATGGCTGATCGTTCTGTGGTTCTTGTTCTTGGAACTGGGACTGTGGTGCTGACTCTTTCTTCAGGGAAGACTCTCACATTGAAGGATGTGAAACATGTTCCCTCAATTGCTAAAAACTTAGTCTCTGGAAGCCTGCTGTGTGACGCTGGTATGAGGCTGGATTTCCAAGGAGGAAAGGCTGTGTTATCTTTTAAGAAAATGTATTTTTGGCAATGCATATCGTACTGATAACATGTATAAGATCAGTACTGTTATACCCAACTTAGTTGTAAATAAAGTATCCCCTTCTGCTTACTCCTCTGTATTATGGCATAATAGGCTAGGACATGTAAATTATAGAAAGTTGTCTAGCATAGAGAAGTTAGGATTACTTCCGAAATGTGGGGGTAACAAACCTGATAAGTGTGAAGTATGTGCGCAAGCGAAGCTGACAAGGAAGCCATTTCCAAGCGTCACAAGGATCACCAACCTATTGGATCTAATTCACTCAGATACTTGTGATTTCAAGAGCTTCGTCACTCAAGGTGGCATGAAGTACTCCATCACCTTCATTGATGACCACTCTCGCTTCTGCCACGTCTACTTGCTGAAATCTAAAGATGAAGCCTTCAGCAAGTTTGTCGAGTTTCGAACTTGAGTGGAGAAGCAGCTTGGACTTCAGGTGAAAATACTCAGGAGCGACAGAGGAGGAGAGTACCGATCTAAGGAGTCGGAAGCATACTTCAAGGAGCATGGAATCATTGCTGAAACTACTGCTTCGTATTCTCCGTAATCTAATGGAATTGCAAAAAGGAAGAATCATACATTGACCAGATGGTGAATTCAATGCTAATCACATCTGGTCTACCTACATGCTATTGGGGAGAGGCTTTGCTGATGGCAAACTGGATTCTGAACAGAGTACCCTATTCTAAAACTGATAGTACTCCTCATTAGTTATGGTTAGGATATCCAGATCCTTTGGATAGTCTCAAAGTGTGAGGGTGTCTCGCATATGTTCGAGTTCCAGATATCAGAAGGCCTAAGCTCAGACCAAAGGCAAACATATGTGTGTTTCTTGGCTTTGCTGAAGATAGTGATGCTTGCATGTTCCTTGATCTTGATCTTGGAACCAACTCCATCATTGAATCTTGGGATGCAGAATTCTTTGAGGATAAGTTTATCAAAGATAAAGGATTATTACTCAAAGATATAGCAGAGAATGCTAGTATGTCAGACGCACCAGAGGAGCCAGTTTCGCGAGAAACTGAAAATGTCAGTGATGAAGGAGTTACTGAACCATCTTCCAAGCGTGTTAGAAGACAGAAAGATTTTGGAGATGATTTCATCACCTATAATGTAGAAGGAGACCCACAGACTTTTAAAGAAGCAATACAGTCAACAGATGTTCTTCCGTGGAAAGAAGCTATAGATGATGAGATGGATTCATTGATCCAAAATCACACGTGGGAGCTGGTGGATGTACCTGAAGGTGCTAGGCCTATCAGTTGCAAGTGGATCTTCAAGAAGAAGCTTCGTCCTGATGGTACTATTGAGAAGTACAAAGCAAGACCGGTGGCGAAAGGATTCTCTCAGAGAGAATGAATAAATTTCTTTGACATCTATACACCAGTTTGCAGGATCACTACCATCAGAGTGCTTATCGCATGGGCGACGTCGTCATACATTAGATGGATGTGAAGACTGCCTTTCTCAATGGAGACCTCACAGAAGAGATCTACATGGAGAAACCAGAAAGACTTAATGCTCCAGCTGGTAAAGTTTGTAAGCTTATTAAGTCTCTATATGGACTTAAACAGGCACCGAAACTCTGGCATGAGAAGTTCGATGGGGTTGTTCGCAATAATGGGTATCAAGTCAGTGAGTCTGACAAGTGTCTATACATCAAGGTCGCTGAAGGGAAGATGGTGGTTATCTGTCTCTATGTGGATGATACTGGGAGTGATTTGGAGATAGTAACATCTACCAAGAAATTTCTATCAGCTCAGTTCAACATGAAGGACCTTGGAAATGCGGACGTGATTCTCGGAATCAAAATCATATATCCTGAAGAGGGTATTGGATTGTCCCAATCTCATTATGTCGAGAGCATGCTAAGGAAGTATGGCTACTACGACCTACCATAACTGTCAGTGCCGTATGATTACAACAAGAAGCTTCGACCGAACACTGGAAGACTAGTAGAGCAGCTAAGGTACTCAAAGATAATTAGAAGTCTTATGTACGCGATGAGCTGCACAAGGCCAGATATAATATTTGCTGTAGGAATGCTTAGTAGGTTCACAAGTAATCCTGAAAAGCTTCATTGGGATGCTGTCCAGAGATTGATGAGATACTTAAAAGGAACTACAGGTCTGGGCCTATTCTACACTGGATATCCGACTGTAATCGAAGGCTATTCATATGCGAGCTAGTGCTTAGAACCAGATGAGTACAGATCTACTAGAGGTTTTGTCTTCACCATGGGCGGAGCTGCCGTCTCGTGGAAATCTAAGAAGCAAACTATGATTGTACAGTCATTAATGGAATCTGAGTTCTTCGCACTCTGTGCTACAAGAGATGAAGCTGAGTGGCTCAGTTGTATTCTCCGAGACCTTCCATTGACAGAATTGCAATGTGCAATTACAATCTATTGTGATAATCAGGCAACGGGTGCTGTGGTAGCGAACTCGTTATTCAATGGAAAGAAGCGGACCATTCGTCTGAAGCATGGCTATTTGAGAGAACTCATTTGCCAAGGAGTCATCTCGGTGATTGACGTTCGGTCTTCAGAGAATGTGGCTGATCCTTTGACTAAAGGTCTAAAAAAGGACATAGTCGAAAGGACGTCTGCTGCAATGGGTCTCAAAGTTTTGTGAGTCTTACAATACTTACCATGTTCATCCAATTATTAGTTTAAAGCTTATGCTACTAATAATAAAGATAACTGGTTCAAAAGTCAAGTAATATTTGCAAAGTTTGGTGAGTCTTACAAATACTTACCATTTCGTCAAGTTATTAGTTCAAAGCTTACGCTACTAATAACAAGATGATTGGTTCAAAAGTCAAGTAAGATTTACAAGTAAAATCCTATCATGTAAAGAGGTTGGCTGTTAAGCCTTAATGGGTCCAAAGCATTTCGGATGCGGGATATTGGATAGGTAACATGCCTAAAGGACTCACTGATAATCCTATCATGTAAAGGGGCTGGCTGTTAAGCCTTAATGAGTCCAAAGTATTTCGGATACTGGGTGTTAGATAGGAAACACTCCTAAAGGACTCACCTAGAATCCTATCATGAGAGAGGATGACTCTTAAGCCTTAATGAGTTCAAAGCATTTCGGATGCGGGATGTTTGATAGGAAACATGCCTAAAAAACTCACCTATGCCTGGATGGAGATTTGGTCGTCTCCTATGGTGTCTTGTGGAGAGATACCTAGAGCCCTAGCGGAAACCAGGACTAGCACATGCCCATAAATGTGTAAAGGCAAAGACAAGTATGGTTCAAAATGAAAACTACCACAGATGAGTTTGATCTTGTGTGATCGTTGGATTTTAGACATGTGCTGGTTCAAGTCTCTGTGACACCATGCATCTATCTTCTATTCAGTTGGTCTAAGGGGGATTCAAGTCCTTGCAACATCTACCTTATGCACAACGATTGAAATGACGACACCATAATACGACACTAGTTTAAAAACTTATGGGGGATTGTTGGATTTTTTGGTCAAAAAATAGCTTTCCAAAATGAGTTTTCAAACTATATATATATTAACTACAAGTACTTTTCATAAATGCTTTGTAGCCTAGTGGAAAGTTAAAGTTTTAGTATTTCAAAAGGTCCCTTGTTCAAGGCTTGCCAACCACAAGCCGAGAAGTGTTTTATTTGAATTAATCCCTCATAAGTTTTACTGGGTTGTGGGCCGTGGGCCGTGGGCTAATGGGCCGGGAATCGGGGCTACTCGGGCTGAGGCGCTAAGTGGCGCTTTGTTAGGTTCACTTTGCACTTCGCACGGATGCATCGGGGTGAGGTGGCGCTGTTTGGCGCCACGTTGGCTGCCACTATGGTCGCCACGAAGGTTGCCTCGCAAGCTGCTTCGCAGTATGTGGACGAGCTACGTATTCGCACGAGGGTGACCCTAGCGTTCTCGTAGTTTGACAAGTTTCATTTGTTCGACGAGGTTCGTCTGTCATACAAGGTTCGCCTGTTTGACGATGTTCGTTCATTCGACGAGGTTCGTTTGTCATACGAGGTTCACTTGTTGACAAGGTTCGTCTGCCATACGAGGTTCGCCTGTTTGACTATGTTCGCTCGTTCGACGAGGTTCGTTTGTCATACTAGGTTCGTCTGTTTGACGACGTTCGTTTGTCAAACGAGGTTCGTCTGATTTGTTGAGACGTGACCCTCACGTTTCCGTAGCAACACGTCCATTGATTGCCTCGTATTCAGGAGTTCATGCTGTAGCAGTTATAACAGCATTAAGAGCAATTTAATGCATTGATGTTATAATCTTAATTGTCATTAAGAATTGTAACGGTCACATTAATTGCTAGTGACTCTTAAGCTGGCCTTAGAGGCCTATAAATAGTGCCCTTGGGTAGCTCTTAGTTGCTGCTGGAAATCCTCTCGCGAGCGTGGAACACGAACGTCGAGAGCTGAAAATCCTCTCGCGTGCATGGAATACGAACGTCGCGTGCTGGAATACGAACGTCGATCCCGACGTTGTTGCTGTTGTGCTGCTGCTGCAGGAACCTGTGCCCACAGGAACTTGTCTTAAACTGAAAGGTTTTGAACCGAAAGGTTCTGAGATCGAGGAGATCTTTTGCCTAGACAGAAATGTCTTATAGATCGAGGAGATCTTGACAATACTGGGTTGGTGCACACTAGAGTATTGCACTGCTGTTCCTGAAAGCAGTTTGGCCTTAGGATCCTTACACCGGAGTAGGCCAAATATTGCTTTAATCATAACGTTTCTATAACGCACAGCAGTTAACTGAAAAAATTTAAAAATACAGCACATCTAATTCCTTTCTTCATTCCAGATTTAACCTTAATTTCCAACAGGAACAACCTCCGGTGTCTCTAACCTTTAATTGTTATCTCTGTGGTGATAAACAAGCGAAGATCCAAAATAGGAGAACCAACCATCAAAAACGATTAAGGGACATAAAAAGTTAAGTTTAACTCTTCTAAATTACGCATCAATTTGGCGACCCAAAAAATAACAAAAACTGTGTTGGTAATTCAAAAGTAGATGTGTTTTCTCATTTTATGTTAAAAATACCATTGTGCACTATGTTGAATTGACTGATCGCGTATTGGGAAAAAAAATAAAACAATAAAAAATTGAAAAGTAAGGTTTCTTATATAATCTCCCTTTTTTTTATTTCTGGGTGTTACTAATGGGCATTAGTGCCCAAATAAGAGGGCATTGAGCACTGTGATAAGCTTGATATCACCTCCATGCTCTTGTTTTGAATTTGAAAACTTCTATAATTAATGTTTTCCTTTTTGAAAAGGTAGGTATAGTAACCTAACCAGCCAAGTCTTCAACAACACTGTCTTAAAAACAAAGGGATAGAAATAGATCAAAAACAAGAGGACAAACAGTCAACCGATTTAGCTAGGGAATGAACAACACCATTACCAATGCGCCTTACATAAGAAACTTTAGAACAACCAGTAATAGTCAGACCAGTGCGAACTTCATCTGCAATAGGAGCCAATGAAGCAAAAGGAGAAGGAGAGTCCACCAAGGAGACAACCTTTAGAGAGTCAATTTCCACCACTAAAATCCTCTAGTTCATACACTGAACAAAATGAAAGCCTTCCAGGACAGACAACAGCTCTGCATGATCCACAGACATAGGACCCCTGATCTCCATAGAGTAGCAACCAATCATATGTCCATGGTGATCCCGAATAACATCTCCCAAACTAATAATATCTCTTTCCAGAGGAACAACAACATATGTGTTGAGCTTTAGCAAACCAGGAGCAGGAAGATACCAAGCAGAAGACCATTTGGAATGGGTGAAAATATCATGAGAGAGACCTCTAACTCTATCCCCTTCCTCCACAAACCAGAGAATTCGAGTCACCAAGACCGAGGCCTCTCTAACACCATCAGCATGAGAGCGCATATTCCTTCCCCCCATATAAACCACATGGTTATGAAAGCCAAAGCCAGAGAGTCCCTAGGGCAAACAAAGGTGAGATGGAAAAGGAAATCACCACAAGACGTGCCTCGAAAACCATTAATCATTTCTCAAAGATCTAAGGACTCCCACACTAAACGAGCAAAGGAGCAGATGATGAAGATATGAAGGGAGGTGTCAAAGGCAGCAAAGGAAAGACGGCAACTAAGGGGCACAAAGATCTCCCTGCGAGATAAACCAGTTGAGGTGGGGAGAGCATCATAGGACAGATGCCAAAGGAACACTCTAATCTTCGGTGGGATCTCCGCATGCTAGATCAAGGACCACTACTTCGTTACCCTAGAATCCGAGGTGGAAGCAGTATCAGGAATAGTATGGCAAAGAAGTCGGTATCCACTCTTGACTGTGTAGCACCCTTCTCCTTATAATGCCAAATGAGTCTTTCAGGGATAGGAGAAGATGGCAGTGGGATAAATGAATGCCCTCCCGATCTACCTGTCAAAAGCAGGTAGCAATCAACTCATGATTCCAAGTACCCAAAGCAGAGATTAGCTCAACCACTCTTCTGGAAGGGTCGATCGGAGAAGTGATTGGCCTGAAAAAAGGGCCTTGGGATCCATGAGTCAGCACTAATAGAGACACTCTGGCCATCACCTATCCTCCATCTCAGACCTTAAGCCAGAAACTCTCTGTCCTAAATAATGCTCTGCCATAAATAAGAGCAATCAGGCCCGACACCAGCTGAAAGAAAGTCCGAGTCCCTGAAATACTTCCCCTTCAAAACCTTACTAGCTAGAGAAGAATGGTCCTGAATGATTCTCCATGTCTGCTTAGCCACCAGTACCTGATTAAACATCTGTAGATCTCTGAAGCCTAGACCACCCTTTGACTTTGTACGACACACCTTCTGTCACCTAACCTAGTGAATCTTTCTCTCGCCAGAAGTTGAGCCCCACTAAAATCTCATAATGATAGACTCAATCTCCCTACACAAAGAAATTAGAATGTGAAAGATACTCATCACATAGCATGGGATCGCCTGCAAAACAGCTTTCACTATAACCTCTCTCCCCACCCCACCCCACCCCACCCCCCCAACTGAGAAATGATCCCTCCTTCAAGCTTGGACTCTTTTCCAAACCGAGTCTCTAATTGAAGCAAAAGTCTGACGACGGCTTCTTCTAACCACCGAAGGGAGGCCTAAGTACCAATCATGTGACTGGGCCCTATCAAGCCCCAAGATAGAGAAAATAGAGGCCCTAGTATCCTTATCTACACAGGGGCTAAAGGTGGTGGCAGATTTATGAAAGTTAACTTTCTGACCGGTTGCAGCCTCATATAGTAGCAGATTACTCTGGATAGTTTGTGCAGCGGCTTGGGAAGCCTGAATAAAAACCAAAGAGTCATCTGCAAAGAACAAGTGAGAAATTCTTGGTCCCGACCAGGAATAAGATAACCCTCTGATGCACCTGTTCTCCTCCTGTCTGATGATCAGTGTTGAGAGAGCTTCCGTGCAGAGAAGAAGCAAATATGGAGATAGTGGGCATTCTTATCGCAGACCACGAGTAGGAGTGACCTGACCCACAATCTGCCCATTGAGGCAGAAATAGAGTGAGGAAGTAGAGATACAGTCCAAGATGAGATGCCTCCAATGATCTGGAAATCCCATGACCTGAAGGGCCTTGTCAATAAACCCCCATTCCACTCTATCATATGCCTTACTCATATCTAATTTCAGTACCATATAGCCAGACTAACCCCGTCTTCTTTTTTGTAATGTGTGGAGAAGTTCAAAAGCAACAATGACATTGTCCTGAATTGATCTCCCTGGGATAAAGATACTCTAAAAGCATTTGATCAATCTGCCAAGAACTCGCTTCAGCCTATTAGCAATGGTTTTCGTGACAATCTTGTAGACTATATTATATAGACCAATGGGTCTAAAATCTGTCTTAGTCTCAGGTGAATCCTTTTTGAGGATGAGAACCACATTGGTTTTATTCCAAGACCTGATAGACGAGCCCCTATTTAGAATCTTCAAACATGCAGCCAAAATATCTAGGCCAATAACAAACCATTGGGACTGAAAAAAGGATGCATGGAAGCCATTCGGGTCGGGTGCCTTAGAAGGGCCCATAGATCAAAGAACACCTCATACCTCATCACTTGTAAAAGGCTCAGAAATGATCCGGAGGTCATCCACTAAAAGTTTAGAAGAGATATCACCACCCACTTCTGCCAAAACCTCCTCTGAAGGAGTGGAAAAGAAAATAGTTCTAAGAAATACTCCTTAATAAGCGTTGCAATTCCCACTTGATCCTCCACCCAAGTTCTATTAGGATGACGTAGACGGCTAATGAAGTTTTTCATCCTCCTAGTAGAAGCTCTAATATGGAAGAATTAGGTGTTACGGTCCCCATCTCGGAGCCAATCAACCCTAGCTCGCTGTCGCCAGAAGCTCTCTTCCCTATACTCAAGAACCTCCCTCTCCTTCTCAAGCCTTCAGATTATAGCCATATTATCCCCCACATCAGGAGAAGAGTAAAGAGACTGGAGCTTTCACTGAATAACTGATAATCTATGCCTCCATCTACTAATACACTCATTTCTCCAACTACTGAGATTTGTAGCATAAGAACCTAGATTCTGACAAACTAATTCACATAGACCCTGTTGTGTGGAGATCCCAGGCCAGACCCTGCTAATAACATCACTCAAATCATCCTCTTTGAGCCAGAAGGCTTCAAAGGGGAAGGGACAACCATGCCTAACTGGAAGGGGATGAGGAGTAGCAAAATATAACATAATAGGATAATGGTCAGAAACAGAAAAATCCAAAGTGGTGTACCTCAACAGTGGGAAATATGTCACTCCAGCCAGCGTCAGCTACCATCCTGTCCAAGCGCTCCTGGATATGAGATGTACCAGTCTGACAATTATTCCAAGTGAAGGTGTGCCCGCAATACCCCAGATCAAGTAGCTCACAATGCAGTAGAACATTTTGGAAATCTAGCATTCTCGAAACATGCGTCTGTTTCTCCCTTGGGCTCATAATGACATTAAAGTCACCTCTACATAACCATGGCTCAGAAGAAAGACCCATCAACCGTCTTAACAGATCCCAGGACTGGTACCGTAAGTATTTCTGAAGATGGCCATAAAACCCAGTGAATCGCCAGTTCCTTCGCGTTGAGTCAACAACTAATGTGTCAATGTACACTGAAGAAAAAGAACGAATGGTCATATCCATTTCATCTCCCCATAGTAACATGAGTCCACCATTTCTGTCTCTACTATCCACCACAAATCAATTCTGGAAACCTAACTGAGATCTCATTATTTGCGCCCACCTACTAGAAAGTCTAGTCTGTACGACACAGTTCCAATGCGCTCCAAAATCCGGAAGGGTCCAATATACCTGTTCGCGGGAAAAAATCGTATCTTTCTTCATTGATTCCACTGCACACTCTTGTAAAAGTTTATCGATTACAAAGATCCGGTCTTTTTATAAGATCCGGTTACAACGAGATCAAAAAAGGAAATAAAAAATTATAATTTTTCTCTTTTGTCGAACAAATCGCGAACTCCTGTTTTGCGGTCGTTCTCTTGCGTGGGTTGTTTGCCTGCGCCGGGGTTTATCCGTGGACCACCGCGAGATCTAGATCCGGTCGGATCTACGCAGTACGACGGGTATTATTTCGCCAAGGAAATAATAGCCGGGGGGATTGGTTCACCAAGGAAACAATCGCCCAAATCTCGGGATCAAAGACCAAGCTTTGATCCGGAGTATGCCTGCGTAGATCTGAGATCCGGTCCTCTCGAACTCTTGCCTTATTTGGCATTGACGATCGCCGAGCACCGGATCTGGATGAGCAAGTCCTCAAAGTCCCAAAGCTTGGATTTTTTTAGATCTGAGTCTTCAATCCAGCAGAGCTTCGCCTCTCCAAATTTTCTAACCTTTGACAAATGAGCCTAGGCCTCCTATTTATAGACTCTCTGAACTGTGCCCGCGCACAGATCTGGGCCGGCCACCTATAGGTGGCCGGCTCTGGGCCGAGCCACCTATAGGTGGCTGCAGTAAATCTGATTCCTGATTTGGCAGTAAATCCACTTCTGAGTTCGAGTCCGAAACTGATCTTGATTCGATCGTGATTCGTCCGAGTCTGCCCTTGGTTGGATGACTCGTTGACTCTTCGAACCCTTGGCTTGATTCCACACGATGTATTCTGTTGCTTGCGTGCGATTCGTTAACCTCGTCGCCTCGTTAATCCGCTTCGTTGCGTGTCACTTGGCTTCGGCGTTGTGGACTGACGCTCGTGTTTAGATACGTCACCCGATGGTTCGTCGGTTTGTGCCGAGCTGTGCTAAGGGACCGATAAGCAATTTTATACTCCTACAGATACCCCCTCCAAAGTATTTCAGTCTCGTTCTTTTATAGAAGAGTCTGGAATACTTTGGATATGATTGTCCCAACCTTCAGTCGGTGTAACGGGACTTTGGAATGGCTTCTGTTCTTGATTCCTTCAATCCTTCAGGCTATTCGGTGCTTTGTCGAATGTCCGTAAGGTTTCCGGTGCTGCATTTATTATCTGACCGTTGTCGGAATTTCGAATTTGAAGTCGATTCCTAATTTTCTGATCTTTAGCTCGTGTTTGTTGGTTCAACATAGAACTGACCCTCGAATGTCGGCGTTGAATCTTTATTTGCGACGCGTTGTCCGGCGTAGTGTCGTTGAGTTATCCTTAAGAATATTTTTGGAAAAATATTCTCTAGGAACTTCTCAACCAAAAATAGGGAATAGTTTATACTCGTATACCTTATTGGAGTATTAAGAAGCATTTTATACTCATATACTTTTCGGAGTATTGATTTTTTTATTGCAACGCATTGATTGGCGTTGACCTAGGGTTACGCGTTGACCGGCGTTGACCCTAGGGTTTCGAACGTCGTACGTTGACTGTTTGATCGCAACGCGTTGACTGGCGTTGACCTAGGGTTACGCGTTGACCGGCGTTGACCCTAGGGTTTCGAACGTCATACGTTGACTGTTTGATCGCAACGCGTTGACTGGCGTTGACCTAGGGTTACGCATTGACCAGCGTTGACCCTAGGGTTTCGAACATCGTACGTTGACTTTTTGATCGCAACGCGTTGACTGGCGTTGACCTAGGGTTACGCGTTGACCAGCGTTGACCCGAGGGTTTCGAACGTCGTACGTTGACTTTTTGATCGCAACGCGTTGACCAGTGTTGACCTAGGGTTACGCGTTGACCGGCGTTGACTCTAGGGTTTCGAATCGCTTGACGTTTGTTGGAGTATACACAGTTTAAGCTCTTGAGGTATTGGAGCATGGCGGTCCTAAATATTGGAGTTGTTATATGCTCAAGTCACGAGACCAACTAATGAAGATGATGCTTCAATGACTTGCATTTATAGAATTTTTGGCAAATTTTTAGCCATCAACGAGTTTGATAAGCCTTTACCGACTACCGTTTGAGTCGGGCTAGCATGCGGATTGTTTAAGTCCGTTCCACATGTGACGTTATGCTAAAAGAGTTAACCCTTTTAGTGCCACGATATTGAATACGTAGACTTCGTCTTTCTCCTGTGAAAAGACTAAACAGCAACGTGTATCAGACGTTGACTTAGGATTTTTGGCAAATCCTCAGCCCTCAACGGATTTGACATGCTTTTACCGATTAGTTGACCCTAGGGTTTTGAACGTCGTATGTTGACTTTTTGATCGTAACGCGTTGACTGGCGTTGACCTAGGGTTACGCGTTGATCGGCGTTGACCCTAGGGTTTCGAATGTCGTTGGATGCTCAAGTCACGAGACCAACTAATGAAGCTGATGCGTCAGTGACCCTCGCATTTATAGGATTTTTGGCAAACCCTCAGCCTTCAACGGGTTTGATAAGCCTTTACCGATTACCGTTTGAGTCGGGCTAGCATGCGGATTGTCTAAATCCGTTCCGCATGTAACGTTGTGCTAATGGAATGAACTCCCTTAGACTCGCTGCTACGACTTCGAATACGTAGACTTCGCCATTGTTACGGGAATAGGCTATCTGGCGACACGTGTTAGGTGTTGACTTATCCCTACTTAGGCTTCGGGATAAAATACCCCAGAATCGAACTCTGGTGTCTTTTTCTACGGAAAAAGACTAAACCGGCGACGCGTGTTAGGCGTCGGCATATCCTTTCTTAGGATTCAGGATGAAATTCCCCATGCGTGTAAGGCATGGATTTTGGTGTTATTAATAACAACCTACCACAATGTTGAATATGTGGGCGGGTGTTCTTTTTAGCGGTTAAGAACTAACCGGCAACGCGGGTTAAGCGCAGACTTATCCCTACTTAGGTTTCAGGATAGAATACCCCAGAATCAAACTCTGGTGTCTTTTTCTACGGAGAAAGACTAAACCGGCAGCGCGTGTTAGGCGCAGACTTATCCCTGCTTAGGATTCAGGATAAACTTCCTAGGATGAATCTTAGATTGAAAATATCAGTGCGGGAAAGGAAGAATTTTATATTCTATTTCCCGGTCTTCTTTTAGGGTGAAGGCGAACCCGACACGGGAGAGGAAGAATTTTATATTCTATCTCCCAAAGCTGAAGAGGTAGAATTTTATATTCTATCTCCAGTTGGAAAGGAGACTCGAGGTGAGATCTCCACCCCCAGAATCCGAAGAGGTGAAACTAGGAGTGGGATCTCCACTCTGAGAATCGAAAGATTCGGATAATTTTGACTGTGGTCCTAACTGTAAGAAGGTTTGACCAATTGGGAGGTTTGAGACGATCCTAACTGTTGGAAGGTTTGATCGCTCGATCTGTAGACCTCTCATTCATTGGAGGAATCGAGAGGGGGATTTTGACTGTGGTCCTAACTGTAAGAAGGTTTGACCAATTGGGAGGTTTGAGACGATCCTAACTGTAGGAAGGTTTGATCGCTCGATCTGTGGACCTCTGTTCATTTGGAGGAATCGAGAGGGGGATTTTGGTTGTGGTCCTAACTGTAGAAAGGTTTGACCAGGTGATAGATCGAGATTTATTATATCCGGACTCTAACTATGAAAGTGTTGAGTGCACGAACATAGCGTAAGTTTGATTGGATTAAACTTGATCGAATTTGGTGGTCCCACCGTCAGTTAGTCTGATCGGTGAGAGATTTAGTGTTCATCACTTTATTCATATCGATCGGGTTATCCCTAAGAATATTAACATTCTTTTGGGAACTTCCCGTTACACGAATTATCCACCCCCAGCTTTCTTGCAAAACTGGATGTAACGAGGAGTACATTATCCTCAATCGCATGTTCAAGTTATCCTTGAGAATATATGATTCTCTAGGAACTTCCCGTTACATAAATCGTCCACCCCTAGCTTCCTCTGCGGAACTGGTTCGGACATTATTCTCAGTTACCTGACCGGGTTATCCTTAAGAATATTAGCGTAATATTTTCCAGGAACTTCCCGTCAAAAGTGGGAAACAGTTTAGACTCATATACCTATTGGAGTATACAGGGAGCAGTTTAACCTCTTGCACCTGTTGGAGGATTGAGAAACAGTTTATACTCGTATACTCTTTGGAGTCTTAAGAAGCAGTTTATACTCGTATACTTTTCGGAGTATTACCGTTCTCAACTGGCTTACCTTAGCGTTATGACGCCGGCTTCAACCAAGGTCTGAATGCTATTCTTGAGAGCAAAGCAATCCTTGGTGGGATGAACGACCCTCCTATGGTATGCACAGTACTTTGGGTCCGTAGTGTTGTCAGCTTCCTCCTGATTTGTGATAGGCGGTAGCTTGATCTTGTTACCTTCAAGGAGGGATTCGAAGATGGCTGGAACGTCTTCGTCCTTGAAGGAATACTCTCTTTGGAGTCTCGGACCCGAAGTCTTTTGCTGCCTTCGCCTTACCACGGGAGGCGAAGTTTGAGTTCGGAGGATTCGCCGTCGGTTGGCTCCTCTCGGCTTTCTTCCTTCGGAGGAAGCGTTCGACTTGCTCTCCTTGGACCTTTAAATCCTTCCATATTTTGGATGGTGCTGTCCCCATTGCTTCCAACACGTCCAATGCAAGGTTGTTGTGGCAAGTCTGGAGAATGAACTCCTCAGTGATCGGGTCTCGACAATTCATTGCCTTGTTCCGGAACCTTTTGACGAAGGTATCAACTAATTCTCCGTCTTCCTGTTTCTCATCGAGCAACGATCCGATAGATATCTCGGTGTCGTCGTCGAAGAAATTGGCCAGGAATTTGGTCTCCATGTCGTCCCAGCTGTTCACGCTTCCTGGCTTGAGGCGACGATACCAATCGAAGACGGCTCCGCGAAGAGTGCCAACGAAGGACCGTACCATCAGAGGCTCATTGCCGGAGATTACCCCCAGGCATGATTTGAAATAAATCACATGCTGAGTGGGTGAACCCTTCCCATCAAACGGCGTGAAGTTGATTAAGTTGAACTTCACCGGATAGGGGATTGATTCCCATTCTCATGGGTATGGACAAGGAATACCAGTCTTCTTCATTTCTTGAGCGGAGATCAACGTATTGATTTTGCTCTCGAGATTTTTAATCTTCAGGTTTTCACCTGAGTCTTCGTCAGCACGATTCTGAGGTGGAAGCGTGGTGTTGTCCTCATCTTCCAGGTTGACCTGGTTACGACGACTTGGTTCGCCTTGCTGGTTTGTCAGCGCTCGGATTTGCTGGTCATGCATTTCTTTCATATTCTGCATGGCCATCTGCATTTCGAGCTTGAAGCTCTCTTGTTGCTTAGCCATGGCTTCTTCGAGCATCTTGGCCACTTGTTCTACGCTTATCATCAGTGACTCGCGGGGTTGTCCCTCGCTGGATACTGTATTATCTGATGCGACAGCAGAGCAGGAATCCGATTCTTCATCTTCTGACGGTAATCTTAACCGAACCCTACCATAAGTTCCTCGTGTAATGGCTCCAGACTGCAGATGAGTTAGATATCAGGGTACTTCCGGAATTGACTCGGGATTATCCCTTGTCGATGCCCTTTTGCTGGTCATATTGGTAGTGACCCTCGGAAATTCTCCGTCTTTAATTACCCTTCTTCTTTGTCGGAAGCGCCTAGACCTTGGTCTTGGCGTTTCGGCATTGAGCCTTTTGAAAACCGAAACTCTTTCGGGGACCGTCTTGATGCAGTTGCACTCAGACAACACCGCCCGAATGAGTTTGGAACAGGAGCATTGAGTTTCTGGTCGTCGGGGACTCCTCTTTCTAGTTTTCCTCGTGCTCCCATCACGATAGTATAACTCGTCGGTTTGAAAGTTAGAGTAACCTATCGTGTGTCGGCACGACTTCTCAGGTATAATGTTATCGTCATCAGACGACAACGTTTCCTTCTGAGGACGAACTGCCTTCTTTGGGCTCTCAAGAGTCACGCGCCTCGAGACATGCCTTTTTGGGCGTGAGTTCTTAGCGGGCTCTTGGACTTCGATGCGTAAAGTAGTGCGCTTGGGTGCCACGATTTCTTTGTCATGTTGAGGGTTGCGGCGACCCCCATCATGTTGAGTCGTTCGGGGCTTCTTCATCGGGCCCAAACGTTCTTGGACTGGAGCTTTGCCTCTCTCATCATGAATTGGACCAAGGCGCTCCAAAACTGGCTTCTTCTTTCGGAATGATTCTGCATGATCTCCCGGAGAAGCTATTGGAATTATCGGCGACTTGGGTTGATTCGCCGGTGGTTGAACTTTTGTTAGAGGTTGCTTCGGCCTCCATACTTGGCGGGTTGGTGATGACTTTTTGGCCACTCTTCCCTCCTCCAACTTCTTGGCCTCCTGCACAAGAATTTTTGCTTGTGCGAGTAACGCGCGGCGTTTGTGAATCCGCTCTTCAAGTGTCGAACGGTTCCGTTTGACCCGGATCCATTCGTTGTTGAGGCTGTTTGCCTCCCCTGTTCTTCAGATCCGCATTGTAGCGGATCCCGTCAACTGACTCCATGGCCTTTGCGAACTGTTTCGCAAGGCGTTGACGTTGCCTTTGGTGGGCTCTCTTCGAGAGAGTCACCACGCCCTCTACGGCAGAAGGGTTGGCCAGAGCAGCTCCGACCTGGTTGGGAATTGGAGGAATCTCGAGCAGCTCCGACCTGGTTGGGAATTGGAGGAATCTCGCCCGATGCGGCTTTGGCATCCAGCGGGGTGAGATCTTCGTTGGTGTTTTCAACATCTTCGTACCAACGAGCCTTTCTCCTGGAGGAGAACTTCTTGGACTTGCGGGGGGAGGTTGATCCGGACGAGGACGACAAGTATTCCTCGAACTTCTGCTGGTCGAACTCGTATTCGACCTCCTCCGCGACCGGGATTGAGATCCGCGGCTACGACGCTCCGATCTCGGCAGCGAGATCGGCAGCTCCCACTGTGGTCGCCAGATTGTTCGCGGGAAAAAATCGTATCTTTCTTCATTGATTCCATTGCACACTCTTGTAAAAGTTTATCGATTATAAAGATCTGGTCTTTTTATAAGATCCGGTTACAACGAGATCAAAAAAGGAAATAAAAATTATAATTTTTCTCTTTTGTCGAACAAATCGCGAGCTCCTGTTTTGCGGTCGCTCGCTTGCGTGGGTTGTTTGCCTGCGCCGGGGTTTATCCGTGGACCATCGCGAGATCTAGATCCGGTCGGATCTACGTAGTACGACGGATATTATTTCACCAAGGAAATAATAGCCGGGGGGATTGGTTCACCAAGGAAACAATCGCCCAAATCTCGGGATCAAAGACCAAGCTTTGATCCGGAGTACGCCTGCGTAGATCTGAGATCCGGTCCTCTCGAACTCTTGCCTTATTTGGCGTTGACGATCGCCGAGCACCGGATCTGGATGAGCAAGTCCTCAAAATCCCAAAGCTTGGATCTTTTTAAGATCTGAGTCTTCAATCCAGCAGAGCTTCGCCTCTCCAAATTTTCTAACCTTTGACAAATGAGCCTAGGCCTCATATTTATAGGCTCTCTGAACTGTGCCCGCGCACAGATCTGGGCCGGCCACCTATAGGTGGCCGGCTCTGGGCCGAGCCACCTATAGTTGGCCGAGCCACCCATAGGTGGCTCGGTTTTGGTCGAGTCCCCTTTGGTGTTTGGGTTTTGCCGTTTTTTCCGGTCTCGTGGTTGATTTGAACTTTGATTTGTTGATCTGATTTGACAGTAAATCCGATTCCTGATTTGGCAGTAAATCCACTTCTGAGTTCGAGTCCGAAACTGATCTTGATTCGATTGTGATTCGTCCGAGTCTGCCCTTGGTTGGATGACTCGTTGACTCTTCGAACCCTTGGCTTGATTCCACACGCGAATGGATGTATTCCGTTGCTTGCGTGCGATTCGTTAACCTCGTCGCCTCGTTAATCCACTTCGTTGCGTGTCACTTGGCTTCGGCGTTGTGGACTGACGCTCGTGTTTGGATATGTCGCCCGATGGTTCGTCGGTCTGTACCGAGCTGTGCTAAGGGTCCTATAAGCAATTTTATACGCCTACAATACCTCGGTGAAAGCCTAATATACCTCGGTGTAAGCTTTCCCCGTCTCCCGAATTGCTGAACGGCTTTCATAGGCGATACCTTCAGCATAATCGAATCTCCAACCTGAAACTCTAAGGGTCTTCGTCTCTTATCTGCATAGCTCTTTTGCCGACTCTGAGCGGCTAAAATCCTATCTCTGATCAATGCTACCTTCTCAGTAGTCTGCCTTACAAGTTTTGGTCCAAGCATTAAGCTGTCCTCTGGCTCTGCCTAATATATCGGTGATCTATAAGATCTGCCGTACAATACCTTATACGGAGCCATACCGATCGTCGCTTGATAACTGTTGTTATAAGAGAACTCTATCAGTGGAATATGATCCTCCCAGCTACCTTGGAAGTCAATGACACATGTCCGTAACATGTCTTCCAACACCTGATTCACCCTCTCTGTCTGACCATCCGTCTGTGGGTGGAATACACTGCTATAAGATAGCCTGCTATCAAATGAGTCCTGCAAACTCCTCCAAAAATATGAAGTGAATACCGATCCTCGATCCGACACGATCATATCTGGAACTCCGTGAAGTCGAACTATCTCCCGAATGAAGATCCTCGCATAAGCCTCAGCTGTATATGTAGTCCTCACTGGATTAAATATGATAACTTCGTCAACCGGTCCACTATCACCCAAACAGAATCATTCCCCTTCTTCGACTTCGGCAACCCTACAATGAAGTCCATAGAAATATCCGCCTATTTCTACTCTAGGATGGGTAAAGGCTGAAGTGTTCCTGCTGGTCTCCGATGCTCTGCCTTCACCTGCTGACAGGTAAAATACTTAGCCACATACTCTGCAATCTCTCTACGCATACCACTCCACCAGAAGTGTCTCTTCAGGTCCTTGTACATCTTGGTAGTCCTTGGATGTACTGTGTACCGAGTACGATGCACCTCATCAAATAACTCCCTCTTCAGCTCTGTAGTGGCTGGCATAACCAATCTACCCTTCATCCGTAGACCTTCATATGCTCTAATGGTCCAATCGGCCTTAGACTCTTTGGAAATCCCCTCCTTACGAATTTGAATCTAAGAGTCTTCCAACTGAGCTCTGACAACTCTAGTACTCCAAGATGGCTGAACTGACACAGCTCCCAAAAACGCACTGGTTCCACTAATCTCGGGTCTGAAATCAAACTGGCTAAGAGTAAGAAGATCTCTATACAACGAACATCTCAAAGCCGAAACCCGATGTCGACGCTTTCTACTCAAAGCATCTGCTACGACATTCGCCTTCCCCGGATGATACTGAATCGCGAATTCGTAGTCCTTGATAAACTCAATTCATCTCCTCTGTCTCTGGTTGAGTTTCTTCTAAGAAAAAAGATACTTCAGACCCTGGTGGTCTGTGAACAGCTCAAACTGCACTCCATACAAATAGTATCTCCATGACTTCAATACAAATACTACTGCTGCTAACTCCAAATTATGAGTGGGATAGTTCTGCTCATGCACCCTCAACTGCCATGAGATATATGCTACTACCCTCTGAGTCTGCATCAAGACGCCTCCTAATCCTGCCAATGATGCATCTGTGTAAACGATGAAAGTTCTGTCGCTGCTCGGAATAGTCAAAACTGGTGTTAAAGTCAACTTAGCCTTCAATGTATCAAATGCCTTCTGGCACTCTGTGCTCCAAATAAACTGTACACCCTTCTTCGTAAGGCGTGTAAGTGGCGTCGAAATCTTCGAGAAGTCCTGGATGAACTTCCTGTAATAACCTGCTAATCCTAAGAAGCTACGAATCTCCGTCACCGTCTTTGGCAGTTCCCAATCAAGCACTACTATAACCTTAGCTGGGTCTACTGATATGCCCTCTCTGCTGATGACGTGTTCGAGAAATCTGACCTCTGAAAGCCAAAACTCGCACTTGCTGAACTTGGCATATAACTGGTGCTCCCGTAGAGTCTGCAAAGCTAATCGGAGATGCTGCTCATGATCTGCCTTCGATCTTGAATAAATGAGGATGTCGTCGATGAAAACAATCACGAACTGGTCCAAGAAAGGACGAAAAACCCGGTTCATCAAATCCATGAATACCGCGGGTACATTGGTCAACCCAAATGGCACGACCATGAACTCAAAAGATCTATATCGAGTAAGAAAAGCGGTCTTGGGGATATCCATCTCCTAAACCGACAATTGATGATAACCAGAATGAAGATCAATCTTCGAGAAGAACTGCGCTACCTGTAACTGGTCGAACAAGTCATCAATCCTAGGTAATGGGTACCTATTCTGGATAGTGACCTTGTTCAACTCTTTATAATCAATGCACAATCTCATACTACCGTCCTTCTTCTTCACGAAGAGAACTGGCGTGCCCCATGGAGAATGACTCCGACGAATAAATCCCTGAGCTAATAACTCATCCAACTGGGTCTGAAGCTCCCTCATCTCAGATGGTGCCATGCGATAGGGTGCGCGGGATATCGGGGCTGTGTCCAGCTGTAACTCAATACAAAACTCAACCTCTCTCACAGGAGGTAACCCAGGTATGTATTGAAAGACATCCTGATACTCTGAGACAACTCTAGTCTCCAACAAATCAGCACCCTGATCCCGTCACATCACCTCCTCGATGTACGTCAGAAATGACTCCGTAAAACGGTTGCCCTGAGAAGTGGCCACAATCATCTCGGACCCATCGAATGCTCATAATCTGACTATCTTCACAAAATAGTCAATACTAATATGATAGGACGACAACCAATCCATACCAAGGATGACATCAAACTCGGATATATGCAACACTATCAAATCAGCGACGAACTCTAACTCATCTAGACTGATAGTACACCTCCTACAAACGCTCTCCAGAAGCGATATCTTACCTAAAGGGGTGGAAACTGATAAAGGGGTGTCTAATGGCTGAGCTACGAGCTGGAGTCTAGTCATAAAATCATACGAAACGAAAGAATGCGAAGCTCCCAAATCGAAAAGAATACAGGCGGGAAAGGAATTCACGAGGAATGTACCATCCACAACTGTTCCGCTAGCACCATGATCACGGGGAACCACTGTATATACTCTGCCTGTGGCTGAAGACTGCTCTACCACTGGTGCTGGAGAATATGGGACAATCTGTCCCTGGGGAGCCTCCTGGACTGCTCGAACCTGCCCCTCTGTCCTCTGTGTTGCTAGCGATGCCTCAAGCCTGATCTGCTAGCCCTGACCTCTGCCCTGCTGTCACTGCTACTGCTAGATCGGACCCCTGCCTGGCTGGGCTCCTGCTGGTGCACTACGATACTCTGATGCCTTGTGTCCCACCTTGCGACAGTTATAGCAAACCCCCTGGAACTTGCGCTGCTGATGCGCTCTCTGACCTGCTGAGGCCCCTTCTTATGAGGGCCTTGCTGCTACTGTTGGGATCCAGAAAAAGGCCTCTTGTTCTTGCCCTTATCCCCTGACTACCCTATCTTGGTCTTTTCTTCCTTATCCTTCTGAAACATGGCAGTCTCAATCTCCTGTGATGTGGCGGCTTCTGCTACCTCTCGAACCGAATAGAACTTCCTCGAGACGAGGTATCAATGAAGATTAGGGTGGAGCCCTGCTAAGAACATCTGAGCGTGGTGCTCGCCTATCTGCCACATGCCCATGAAGTGCAGCAACTCTATAAACCTGCTCTTAAAATCTGCCACTGACATGTCCCTCTGAGTCAACCGGGACAACTCAAGCTTCTTCCCAGTCCGTGCTGCAGAAGAAATATATTGTCCATCGAAGAAATAAACAAAGTCCTCCCATGCGAGGGTCATCCGGTGCTCTGGAGTGAACTGGAGCCTATACCATCTCCCGGCGTCTCCCTTCAGACTGTAGGAAGCCAATCTCTGCTTCTGGACCGAATCCATATTAAGTATATCGAGGATGTTACTCACATCCTCCTTCCAATTATGGGCTGCAAGAGGATCTGTTGACCCCTGGAATTCTGGTGCTCTCATCTTCTGGTACCTCTCAACCATACGGAGCCAAGCCTCCTACTCTGTGGCTCTATCTGGAACTGCTGATGGAAAAGCTGTAGGTGTGACCTCTAGGGGTCTCTCACTGATAGGAACTATAGGTATCCCCTACGGCTGATCTGCTGCTGGTGGTGGTGGTGGTGTCGGTGGCGCGATATGACTCGCCACAAGCTCCTTAATTGCTGCCATCCTAGCTACGATGGAAGCCATGAGATCAATAATGTGGCTCAGGTTGAGCTTATTGTGGCTCAGGTAGAGCCTGCTGCGACTCTGCCTGTCCAGCTCTCCGAGTATGAGGTCTACCACGTCCTGCCATCTCTCTGATTATAAGAAAACAAGAGTTTATGAGTCAAAATAGACATATACACATACACAACATATCACAATATGATTTTCACAACAATTTAATATTCACACAAATACTTTAAATTTACACAAAAATAGTTGTCATAAAAAAAATATTCTCAAATTTTTAGATATACGCATATATCGTCCTCATTCATACTAGGAAATCTTACGGATTCTATACATGAATTCTAAAAACTCTATCCTAGCTCCACGACTTGACACAGGATGATCCTAAGGATACTGGAACTAGAGCTCTGATACCAACTGTGATGCCCCTGAGTTCACACAAGGTTGCAGTCCAAGGTAAAACCAAGAATATCAAATCTGTCATGCACCACACCGTGCAATAACATGTTTCACCATCACAATTACTATCTCTCTAGTAGAGTCAATAAAAGGTGTAGGTACAAAAACAAGTAAAAGATAATATAGAAATCAATAGATGAAATAATAGAGATCAAATTAATATTCCATCATCTAGCATACTAAAGTACAAGTCAATGTCTGGAATAAATAAACTGAAGTACTCAACAAGTCTCAAATACAAAAAATATCTGACAAGAGGAAATAAGGCACACAGCCTTTACAACTTCTAGAATAAAACTCTCAAATATCTAAACAAAAGTCTACAGTGGAGCTCAAAAGAAAAATATAACTAAATAGACAGCTGAAGCTAAAATGCATCGCCATCAACCTGCGACTCTCCGGGCTCCTGGCCCGTTACCTGAAAGAGGGAGGGACAATGAGCGTCAAAGCGCTAGCGAACAACATCACAACCAACCCCAAGGGATAGAGCTCGTTGTATAAGAAAATACAGTTAACACATAATAATATAAAATTATTTATCCTAACAATAATGGGTTTTAGTACTCAGGAAATTACAACACGAGCATAGGTACGTCGAGCGAAATAATCCAAACAAGGAAACCCTCATGTATATACCTTGTATCTCAAATCGTAAGTCCCTAAGTACCAAACCCAGAGTCTAATACATGAACAATAAAGAAAAGAAAATAAACCCATCTCTACTAATAAACATAGTCATGTCAAAGCCACAATAAGTATCATGTTCAGCCTAGGTAGATATCATGTCCCAACTTCATAAATATGTCATGCTCCAAACTCGATTATGTATCATGCTCAAGGTTTAGCAAAATATGTCATGCTCCAAACTCGATTATGTATCATGCTCAAGGTTTAGCAAATGTCCAACACATGGACTAAATGTAATGCTTGTCCAACACATGGACTGAATCATGCTCAAGGTTTAGCAAATGTCCAACACATGGACTAAATGTAATGCTTGTCCAACACATGGACTGAATAATATGCATGTCTAACACATGGACTGAAATGATAAGTATCCAACACATGGACTAATAGTGATGTATGTCCAACACATAGACTATAAGTAAAGAGGTGCAACTGTCAAAGGTATATGTGGAAAGATATACATATCCTAAACTCGCACGTGTCTCGATGTGCAGGTCTAAACTTGTGTCAAAAGTCAACCCCTATGTATAGATAAATCACTAACATTGAAATCAAATGTCAAGTCGTCGAGGCGACCCCGAAAAGCAACTCAAACAGGTTAAGAACCTGTAAAACATCTCATCAGTCGACTCATGTGTCAACTGATGCAATCAGACGACTCATTGGTCGACTGACAAGATCAGGCAGAACAACCTCAACTCACTAGTCGACTGATCGGTCGACTGAGAAACTGAGAAAAATAAAATCAGCCCATCAGTTGACTGATCAGTCGACTAATGGCTGATAAAATGCAGCCCGTTGGTCGACTGATCAGTCGACCAAACTGGCACAGAAACTGTTTGAACAAGTTTCGATTAATTGCCAAAATATCATCAAAAATTTATTTTTTTCATCATTTCCATGTAGTACTCTACTGATTCTAACATACATGTATCAAACTAAAACGAAATTTCACATGTAAATACATAAACAAAACCCTAAACATATGCATTCATGTTTTAAAAACATTTTGAAAACAAAAACTCGTGTTTGATCTCTTATTAAAACATTACAGATCTAGATCTTTGATTCACAAAACGTTGGTGAGTTTTTAACATTCTGAAATAACATATCTTCACATTATATGCTATAAAAAATCAAACCTTTGTACACAAAATACGTTTTGGCTCATCAAAACTCATAAAGAAAATCATTTTAAAACGTTTAGAAATATGGGACAAGGTTGGACGAGATGTTACTCGCCTTAGGGGTGATGAAAGCTCCTGGATCTGCGAGAGAGTGATTTCTTTCGCTGCAAAGTGAAAATCTCGATGAAAATCCTCCGAGTTCTCCCCAAAATCACCAAGAACGAACCTAGGGTTTGAGAGAGGAGAGAGGGGGCTAGGGTTTCTCAGATCTGATGATGAGAGGGGGTGTTTTCGGGTAGGGGAGATCATATATGAACAGCCAGACCCGACCTAAAACCCAAACCAATCAAAACAGACCCGAAACCTGGAAAAACTGAAAAACAGCTCGTCAGTCGACTGATCGATCGACTGATCTCGTCAGTCGACAGATCGGTCGACAGATCTGGCAATTTCTTGTTTCGTGCATGTTTTGCTTATTTGCAAAACCAACACAGAAAACTCTAAATACATACACTCATATCATCTCAAATAACTTGTTATCATGTACATCTATGACCTCAAGCTATTTATCACAATAATTCACATATATACATAAAAAAATATGGGGTTTTACAGTTCCTTAGTACCTGAACGTTCCAACTAAAGCAAGTTGTGGCTCCTGCCGCCCTTGGCCACCAGGGTGTGCCTCAACAAGAGTAGAATCTGGACTAAAAATCACTGATTGTGCCCTCTTCTCATGTACATCCGAAGGATCCTTCAGAGAATCTTTCCTGTGTTTTCCTCCTTTCTCTTTCTATTTGGAGCCCTACTGCCCAGACCCTCTAGCAAGCCTCTTTCAGGTCAATATAGCTCGTTTTCCGAAGGTGGATGTAGAAACTATAACGTCATGCAAATCAGAGCCAATATCGGTATCCATGGGCAAGGGTACATGAGGGGTTTCACACCTCACCGTGATTGGAATGATCTGTAGTGGAGCACTACTACGTGAATCATCATCCTGAATATTATCTGAGACCATCCGAGATGATGGTTGTTTCTGCCCCTCACGATCTGTTTCAGTTGCTCCAGAAGACCGAGTCTCAAAGGCCTTGAAAGATGGAGGGGGTTCTCCGAGCCAAGAACCATATCTGCTTTTGAATGTGATAAAAATACCATCGACTTATACACTTCGTTTGTCACACTCAGCAGCTTTGTGGCCAATAATGCCACATGAAAAGCAAAAGTCAGGAAGCACACTCAGCAGCTTTGTGGCCAATAATGCCACATGAAAAGCAAAAGTCAGGAAGTCTCTCATAGGTGAGGAAGAGCTCAATAATGCCACATGAAAAGCAAAAGTCAGGAAGTCTCTCATAGGTGAGGAAGAGCTTCTCAATCTCCCCAATCTCTTCAAAGCAAACACGTATGCCTCTTTTTAGAGGCTTAGTAATATCCACGAGAATTCTCAGCCGCATCATGTTATCCCGCAAATCCATCCCTTTAGTTCTCCTATAAGCGAGCCATAGTCTCTGGCGCACCTCTCCTTCATCGCAGCCAGTGGTACATTCTTGATATTTATCCAAAATAAAGTTAAAGAAAAATCTAGAGAAGTTGGGGCACCGACCCCATGAGGAACAATCAAATTGAGCAAGTTCCTTTCAAAGCACCATGACCCACCATCAAGCACTTTCTCCCTCTCTGCATCAGAACCGAATCTGAAAAGGAAAGTATTCCTTTCACTGTAATATTCCACCTAGAAGGGGGCATCTACAATCCATATCTTCCTAAGGACACACTCAAAATCATATCTATTAGCAATCTTCCTACCAAAAACCTTCCCAAGAGACAATTGTTAAGAGAATGTGAATTTGTCTAGTCTTTAGTTGACAGAAAAACAGGGCCATCTTCGTCGTCTAAGTTGCATTTGGCACAAAGCTCGGCCAGCCTATCATCATCAATTCTCGCCATGTTTCAAATTGATTTGGAGCCGAGATGCTGCTTGAAATGGTGATGCCGTTAATATGAGACCGATAGACGGTCTTAAAACGACGATGCCGTTAATTTGAGTCTGAGAGACGGCTTAAACGGCAATGCCGTTAATTGAAGACGAAAGACGACCCTAAAGCAACGATGCCGTTAATTGGAGACGAAAGACGACCCTGAAACGGCGATGCCGTTAATTGAATATGAAACGACAGTGCCGTTAATTAAATATGAAACGGCGATGCCGTTAAATAAATAAGAAACGGTGATGCCGTTAATATGAGACCGATAGACAGTCTTAAAATGGCGATGCCGTTAATTTGAGTCCGAGAGACGGCTTAAACGGCGATGCCGTTAATTGGAGACTGAAATGCAGCCCTAAAACGACGATGCCGTTAATTGAATATGAAACGGCAATGCCGTTAATTGAATATGAAACGACAATGTCGTTAATTAATTATGAAATGGCGATGTCGTTAATTAATTATGAAACGACGATGCCGTTCGTGTGAGCCGAGAGACAGCTACCTCGGAGGCCGAGATGTGGGAAACCCCAAAGACTGCCGTGAGGGTTGGGGACGAGACTCAGATCTCGCTAAATAATTCGCCGCAAAACTATCAGAGTTAGACAGGAAGGGCCGTGCCTCAAAAAGATTGTAGAAATCGGCCAGAGAAAAAAATAAAAAGAGACGGTCGTGCCGATGGAGATCCATCACGAGGGAGGGGGAGAGAAGCGTTACGTGCTTCCATAGAGGAAAAGGAACGGACTAAGATCTAGGGTTTTCCAAACTAGGGTTTTCAAAACCCTCTATAATTAATCTTTTACTTTTACTAACAACTACGTAAAACTATTCAGTTGGCGGTGTCTGCGAGATAAATATAGAACGATAAATAATTTCCTCAAACTAAAGTATGTAAATGTTGAATTTAATTTTTTGGATATAGAATTTCCATTTTGTCGGTAAACATGTGATGGATATCATTTGAAACATAGATAATTTTCACAACTGAACTTAAATAGATAATTAAAATAAAAATCAAATGCTGGATTTTTAAACTATGGACTCCGGGGGAAAATATGGACAGAGAAATTAGCAATAGTTGTGGAGAATCATCGACAATCAGTCGTAAAATTATGATTGATCTAGAGGTATTAGAATTCATTTATGAGTATAATTTCAAATAAAAAGAAAGAATAACAACTTGTTTTATATCCTACTTAACCTCCAAACCGACCAAATTAATTCCAATTATTAGTATCGAAGCCAAGTTGTGGACCAAAGGGAGTAAAAAGTCCACCCACCTCAAGTCTTATCAGCCCCCAAGAATTTTACTCATGCAGCTAACCTCAAAGGAATGGGATATAGAATTCATTTTGCAGTTGTAATCTCACCAAAAAAAGTAAATCACAAGCTAAGCGGCAATTGCTCTTTATCACATTAGGATTATACTCACGATATCTGACGAAGAATCATCTATAAACACATTGGGATATAAGGGCAAAAAAGAAAAAAAAAAAGTTTAATCTGGAATTTTTTTTTTTTTTGAATTTAAGCACCCATTAATTTAGGACCGCAAATCAAGCAAATGCGATTTCCATTTACATGTTGATAACCCTTCTAGAAACGGTACCCGGTCACAGCCGGTCACCTCCTCCACACGGACCACACATAAACATAGAGCGTATCGGAACAACACCGTGAAAAAGTGAGAACGAGAAGCATCAGCCGGCACAGAAATCAAGCTCGCGTGACCTCACACGTGCTACTTTCAAAAAAAAAATCAAAATACTTTCCCCAGTGGGCCCCCCACCGTGGCTCCGAGTCTCCCCCACGCGAAAAGATCTGGAACGCCTCGCGAGCACGAAAGGAGATTCTACCAACAGCAGAGCGGTGTCCTCGCCTCCGAGATCTCTCTTCCTTATCCTACACCCACGCACCTTGACTCCTCGGTCTCGTTGACTCAGTTAACCCCTCGATAAAAACCTCCTGCGTAACATCCTACCGCATCCGCCCCTCTAATAAATAAATTCGTCTAAACCCTTCCTCAAGGCCCTGCCCTCCCTCCCTCGCTCTCTCTCGCCCCCAAACCCCCTCCTCCCTCCTTCGTCTGAAATCTCCAACCCCAACGGTAAATGGCATGCGGGCGCTTCTCCTGTGCGACCGCCGGGTAGTGGGCGCCGGAGCGCTCCTCATACTGGTTCTGATGCGCGTCATGCGGCCTCCCCAGGTCAAAGGCCAGCGCGCCGTCGACTGAAGATGGGGTCCATCACCAACGACAAGGTCCAGGACAACTAGCAACAAGTACTGCGTCGTTTTTCCGCCGCCCAAGCGCAAACGGCCTCGACTCGCGGAGGAAATGTCCCCGACTTCGTCGACACCTCTACACACCTCGTCACGACGCATCTACGAGTGGGGTGGGGGCCAGTCCTGTCCACTTCTCCCCTCTCTCCCCGGCAAAATCCCACCGCGAGGAGACCCGGATCCACGAGGAGCGGTTGTGGATCTCATCGCGGCCTCGGCCGGGCCAGAAGATCCTCGACGTCGGGTGCGGCGTCGGCGGGCCGATGCGGGCCATCGCGGCCAGGTCCGGATCGAATGTCGTCGGCATCACGATCAACGAGTACCAGGTGGGCCCGAGACGCCGCCGCCACAACAAGAAGGCGGGGCTCGACTCACGTGCGAGGTCGTCTGCGCGCAACTTCCTCAGAGTGCCGTTCGCCGACTCGAGCTTCGACGGCGCGTACTCGATCGAGGCGACGTGCCACGCCCCTCAGCTGGAGGACGTCTAACGGCGAAGTCTTCAGGGTCCTGAAGCCCGGAGGGCTGTACGTGTCCTACGCAGTGGGTGACGACGGAGCTGTACAGGGCCAGGAGCCGGAGCAGCTGGAGACGATCAGGGGATCGAGAGGGGGGACGCTCCTGCCCGGGCCCTCAGGGCCCACGACGAGCATCGCGGCCGTCGCGAAGAAGGTGGGGTTCGAGGTCTTGGAGGAGGAGGACCTGGCGAAGCCCCCGGCCGGGCCGTGGTGGACGAGGCTGAAGATGGGGAAGATCGCTTACTGGAGGAACCACGTGCTCGTCAACGTCATGACCTTCCTGAGGATCGCGCCCAAAGGAGTCGTGGAGGTCCACGAGATGTTGTACGAGACCGCGATCCATCTCGCCAACGGAGGGGACAAGGGGATTTTCAGCCCCATGCACATGATCCTCTGCAGGAAACCCACCGGGACGAATTGAGGGCTGGTTGGTTTTTACCGTCAGCGGGTCGGGTTGTTGTTGGGTTTTTTTGGGGATTTGTTATCCCCCTCCTCCTTGTGTTTCGCTTAGTTGTAGCTTCATTTCATTGGTGTATGTTTTACTTTCTGCTGTTGACGATGCTAATGTTTGACGAATCACCCCGACGGGGTTAATTGTGGCAGTGAATTAATGGGAATTAAAAGCGCGAGAAATCTTACTAAAAAGAGTAGCGTTTCCTGACTCGATAGAGTAGGTGGATCACGTGAAGGGGGGGAGACATCCCTCTCTGGCTCCGCGCCTGCGCTGCGCTGCGCTGAATAAAAGTTTTGAAACTTTACGCACAAGCACGATGTTCTTTCTCTTCTGGTCCCCTTGGCTTTTGGCTTGGGGTTTCTCAGTTGTCTGTTGTATTTATTTGTTTATTAAAATTGAATGAATTTTTAGGATGCCAGCTTAGAGGTTGTTTGTAAAATATTCTTTTCTAACTTTATGTGCTCATGCTTCTGCAGGGAAGGGATTTAATAATTGCGATGTCACATGCGCTGCGCATTATGTTCTTTTGGTATGTGTGTTGACAGATGTATGCACTGACGCGGTAGCCCTGGTTCTGTGCTCTGTAGGGGTGAGCACGGTTCGATTCGGGTCGGTTTTTATCAAAATTTGAACAACCGAACCAAACCACCTACAATTCAAAACCGAACCGAACCATTGCAAATCGGTTCGGTGCGGTTCGGTTCGGTTTGTTCGGTTCTAACTTCATCAAGTATAACTTCACTTCAATTTATCTTTTATATATTCTTATTACCCTATGCCAGCATGTATTTATTTTTTAACTTCACTTCAATTTATTATTCTGGCTCATGTATGTATATTGTTTTTAAGTAAAGTAACTTGTCCTTTTGGATTAAACACTAGGCTCTGACGTTGTAATTTTTTAGTAACGGACTTGCTTTGTCTTTGGGTAAACGGGTAGGGTTTGAGGCAAGGGAATATATTCGGTTGGTTCGGGTCGGGTCGGTTTGAAAAATTGTCAACCCGACCCGAACCGTCTTACCCATAAAACCGTTTTTTTCGGGTCGGTTCGGGTCGGTTCGGTCGGTTTTTTCGGTTTGAACCGAACCGTGCTCACCCCTAGTGCTCTGGGTTTTTTTATACTAGTTTAAAGCACAGTATACGTGGTAAAATATCATGATTAATTATTTTTAATTTATTTTTTTATTAAAATTTATTTTTCAGTTTTACTTTAATAGTTTTTGGTCACCTATATCTCTAAGCTTTAACGGTGTGATTATTTATTTTTTTGCGCTTGTTTGAATGGACTACATTAAATTTAAATTTTCATGTTGATAATTGAACTGACATGAAACAGATCTAACAAAATTCCTTCTAAATATTCATAATTTTACCCAAAAAATAAACTATTCTCTATAATATTTAGAAAATAGATTTTTTATTCTTTTTATTTTATTTTTATTAAGTCAAGATCAATCGTTCTCCACCATTATCTTTTTCTTGTATAAATCTAGAGTAGTGTTTTCATTTTCTACATCGATTGTGACATCAGACTAGAAGTGGATTTTTTGTACTGTTATTTTTTCATGGGCTCAGTTCATTTTTTGTCTTCTCGTCTTACTTTACAAAGAAATTGTATTTATTTTCGATGTTCAACACAAAATTCTAGAAATATAAATTTTGATTATTTTCTAATGGGATGCACAATGATCAATATTTTTAGGCATAGTGGATTTTGGTGCATCATAATAAAATTTAGCAGTATGGTTTTTTCGGTCGCAAATGGTACACTTGTAAACTTTGTTATACATGTGTGCATAATGAATAGGTTTCTTGGAAACAATTTTGTGGGACTTTACACACACGTCTATAAGTTTTTCATTGTTGACAATGCATGTATTTAATATTGAATCTAAGGATAATATCCGTTTCTTTATTTGATTCAACTCATCATTTGAAATATGTACATTGTCACAAGAAGTAGAACAAACAAGAGTATCTAATTTATTTTTATTAGCCTCTACTTCTAACATGACATTATTCTTATCATAAATCAAACATGCGATATCCAATCTTAATTTTTTATTGCATTCTTTAAGATTAACATTTTTATTTATAATAAAATCAAACTTTGATACAAGGGACTCATGATCGGATTTTAATTAAACATGCTTGCTTTTTAGATCTTTAAAATTATATTTTAATTTATTATGGTTATGCAATAATTTTTCATATTCATGTGCGAGCTCGTCATAAGTAAAATAATCATCGTTATTAGGCTCGCATGCCTCACTAGGGCTATTGCCTAGTGGTTGTGTGCATGAAGATGAAACTCCTTTTGAACTTGAAGCCGAATCCTCCAAATCTTGTCGGATTGCCTCCAAGTCACCTTGATGTGTTTCTATAAATTTTCAAAACATATAAGCACTATCAAAAGAATCAAGTTTGCTAGCAAAAGATAAGCCAAATGCATCAGTAAGAAATTCAAACAAAGACTTATTCATAGCAAACAATCTAATATCATTATCACTCCACTTGGATTTCTCCGTAGTGGGTACAATATAAGCGCATTCAATAATTTCTCATATATCGTTATTTGTAGATCTAGCAAAAAGTTAAATCTAGCACACCATTATTCATAGGGAAAATTACTAATTCTAGGAGCAATGTTAATAGCATAACCAAGACTAGTGCATTGTGCATGTCCATGATATGTGCAAGCAAGAAACAAATAAAATCAAAACTAGATAAGCACCAAAAAAAAATAAGAATAAGAGATCTTTAACTCAAGGCAGTTAAATCTTAAATCAAAGAGTATCAAGCTTTGATATCAATTGAAAAATCCTAGATGGGGGTGAATAGGATCAATGCTAATCTAATCCCGATTTTATACTAATTAAAAACTTTCTTGATTAAATAATTCTGTAAGAGATATGTGAGTGAGGTATGAGCAAGAATGTAAAAAAACAAGTACAAAAAATATACGCAAAGCAAACTCAAACACAAGATATGTTCACAGAGTTCGGTCAACCCTTGATATACGTCTCCGCTCCTCACCTCGAGGAGATCTCCACTATCGACACACCCGGTTTGAAAGCAGGAACTTCTCTACACATTCGGTTTTTTAGCTCATCAAAAACTCTACAAGTCACTCATAATGTACATACACAAACTACAACCTCAAGTTTCGGTCCTCACGAATCGCCTCCCTCAAGTGCTCGGCTTTACTACCTCTCTCTAGGCTTTACTACCGACGTCACTCATCGTGGTATCGACTACGTCCTCACCACACACTCCTCTCGGTGTAAATGTGTATTACAAAGTGAATCTCATAATAATGCTCAATTACAAGATTTGTTCTCTATAATAGATGAGAACACAATTTAGGCTCACTCTCAAGGTTACACTCACCACAACCCCAAATGATACAATATGTGAGAATATTAAGCTCAATGGTTGTGTATGCAAGCAATGATAAAATAAAATCAAACAAAATTAAAGTCTACCAAATATAAATATGACAATGTAAATATAAAAAAGCTAGATAAATGAGTTGAGAAAACTTCTCTAGAACAAGAGAGATGGAGATGTGAAATGGAAAGCTCAAACAAAAGATGACCTCCTCTTCTTGTGAAACAATCTTCACAAAACCAATTTTATAAACAAACACTTAAAGAAACTTAAACCACCCTTAAAACTTATTTTTAAACTATCTTTTTGTTAGGTCAGAAGTGAAATAGTAGGGGGTATATCTAAGATGAAGAAACAAAGCCCAAAATCCAAGTGAAACCCAACAAAAGGACAAAAAAAAATAAAAACAGGAAAATTAGCCGTTACAGACCATCAGTCGACAGACGGGTTGGACCAATCAACTGATGAGCTGGCCGTTACAGGTAACTAACAGCTCATCGGTCGACTGATGAGCATGGTCAGTCGACTGATGATCTCATTAGTCGACTGGTCAGTTAACCAAATAAGAAACATAAACTTTTGATGATTATAGGTAGTTTCATCAGTCGATTGATAAAACCATCAGTCGACTGATAACATGTTTTTAGCCTGAATTAAATAGTAAAAATAAAATTCAAATCTTTTTTAAAAATAGCAAATAAATTCAGAAAAATATAAAACTTTGAGGAATGCTTGTAAACATGAAAATGAACATGTTACAAAAACTGGTTTTCAAATAGCACTTTATATTTGTGAAATCTTATCATTTTGCAAAATCACATAAGTATGAACATGTTAAAAACTTGATTTTGTCAGAATGACTTAAACAAAACTTTGAAACACTTTAGAATGAATTTATATACTTATACAAGATATGAAAATAGTATAAATAAGTCTTTAATTTATAAACATAATATTTTACAAATTTAATAGAATATAAAACACATAAATGTGAAAATGAAGATATATATATTGCTTCATATCTATATAGCTAAACCAAAACAACTTATCCACATAGAAAACAAATAAATATTATATATCTATTTGTTCGCAAAATCTTTGTGGATAAAACAATAAACCATTAAGTTTTGTGTGTATAATATCGAGCTTAAGATATTAACACACAAAGTATAAACCCTAAACTAATTTATCCAAGCTTGATAGATCTTCAATATGAAAGCACCAATTGAAAGCACCAAGCTGGAATTGATCTCCAATATGCTTGTCTTGGTAAACTTGCGGATGAAGCTTGAACTTGGATATTGACTTGAATGCATAGCTTCACACCGATATTTCCTTCCATCCTCCAATGGATATGATCGTGAAAGTTCTAGTCCATCCATCTACCATCATCGATATTTGTGTAGATTACGTAACAAAATAAATACAAACACTCAACACACGTTATTAGGAATTGTTTATGATTATCAAAATAAGATTAGGGAATAGGCTCATAAACATGAAACCTAACAAGGCTAACAATCATACTCCTTTCAAATCTTGTGATGAATGTATATATCAGTAATTTGAATTTGTGTTGCCTTTGTAAAGAGCCTTGATGGAGGTGCTTTTGTCAATGTAGCTTCTTCTGACTGCACATTAGCGTTAAAATGTAATATTTTTTATTATGTTATATGGATGTTCACTTGGTTTACTTATCATTCTCTTTTTCTTTTAGAAAGTTATATCTTTGGATTGATAGATATTATTAACGTAATTTACAATGGCCGCATATCTCCTCTACAAATTTAAGACGGATATAAGGTGAATTTTATGTTTAGTGATCTTTATTAAGATTTTTAGTAATGATGTATGCTACCTTCACATTTAAAGATCTTAAAATCTGAACATCAAATAATTACTCTTTTCTTTGCCAAGTTTAGCAATTTCAGCCTTTTTTGTGATTTTGAAAATTTAAGGTTGTTGTTTGTAGGAAAAATTTAAAGGAAATAATGAGAATTGAAAATTATAAAATCTCTCTAACTGACTTAGACAAAGAAATTACAATCTCTCAAAATGTAAAGGCCTCTCTAACTGACTTAGACAAATGCTATTACAATCCTTTTATCGGATTCCCGATTACAAAAGAGAGAAAGATCAATAGAGATCCTTCCCTTTATTTAACACTGAGTTCTTCTTTATGACAATGAGAGCTTGAGTCTTATATTCCGTTGACGATCCGAGCACTTTGCTTCGTGAAACTTTAGTCTTCACTTCTGAGTTTTATGTCGGGAAGAACTTGTTAAGCATGTTTTAAATTCTTACCGAGTTAAGAACTCTTAGAAAGAGTTAATTTTAGCAAAGGAAATCGATCCTTTAAGCCAAAAAGCTGATCTCTCGATCATTAGAATTCAAGATAAAGAGAATTTCCAAGCCTCTAATTCGAGAGCCCTCATCTAGCTAAAATTTTAGTTATTTATAGAATTTTAGGGGTATAACCGACACCATAAATCTCTCAATAATGGGGGCTTAATGGCCCTCTTTATGCGGAAAACGGTTTTAAATTGTTCAAATGATTAAACGTGAGGTTCGCGTTTTGGAGTGGGCTGCGCGTTTGGCTTTGTGAAATACGGGGGCGACCCTCGCGTTTGAGGTTTGGAACACGAGGGTAGTCCACCATGTTTGGAGTTTAGAATGAAAGAGTGGACCCCCGCATTTTGCCTTGAAGAGATCGTTAATTATAATCTCTTTTTTTATTATACAAGGATGGTCAGCTTGTAATCCTTACATTTGGCTCTTAGAAATGTGAGAGTCGTCAATTTGTAACTCTCGAATGTTATTGTGAAAGTTGCTAGATTATAATTTTTATTATCAGTGTTTTATGGGGATCAGCTATATACAGTAATTTTTAGACAGCCTACAAAACCCCCTCTAAAGTTTTTTGAAAGTTCATGGTTCACTCGAACTAATTTCAAAAATTACTTTGGATCTCGATTCTGTTTGATCTTGGAACAGTGACATCGCTCACTAGATCTGTCCCGAAAGCATTATGAATTTGGTTGAAGAGTTTTAACACGCAAGACAAGAGTTCTGGTTTTGCAGATGTGAGGGTCGCATTTGACCTTTGGAACGCGGGGGTGACTCTCACGTTTAGCTTTGGAAACACGAGGTAACCCACATGTTTTGCTTTTGGAACACGCGGGTGACCCACATGTTCTATTTTTGAAACGCGGGGGTGACCCTCGTGTTTTGATTTTGAAGTCGAACCGACTTTAGCGAACGTGAAGATCGCATTTGGGCGGGAGTTTTGCCTAGAATCCCACGCTAATCATAACTGCTCAGCTATTTATAAATAGACCCAAAGGGTCAAATTATAGTCAAGCCGACTCTTTCATCAATGAGAACTTCGATAATTTTCTAGCGATTTAAATCCTCGACCTTTGGGTTTTTCGCTCATCAACAAAGTCTATGGCACCTCCTAAGAGAACTTCCAGATCTAAGAAAGTCAGCGAAGCAACTTCAACTATGTCGTCGGCTGAGGCCACCGGAGGCTTTGTCGCTGATGCTTCGCTAATTAGCGGGGCTTTAAAAACTTGTTCAACAAGTTCTTCTTCAATGTGAAGCTCGCGTTTCAAACGACGATCGTCGTATGAAATGCGAGGGTCGCGTTTTTCCTTTGAAACGCGGGGGTGACCCTCACGTTTTGCTATTGAAATGCGGAGGTGACCTTCACGTTTTTTATTAAGTCTTTTAGACTCTTTAAATCATCTGCTTATTTTTAGATTCTAACTGTTGTCTTCCTCTGTGCAGTGCGTTATTCCAACGAGCCTCTCTCCTTCCATCACCATTTCGGGCATGAGGGGGGTATGGATAATACCGTCATATTTGGTCTACACAAGGAACTCCCTGTTTTCCAAGACTAAGACAAAGAGCATGCGGAAAACATTACTCAGGCGAGTTCAACGAATCTCAGGCCATCGTAACAGATGCTAAGCTGTAGACCGTAGACGGAAAGGCCTTAAAGTATCTAGCCTTCTTATTTGGAATTCTATCAACATTGATATGGAGCTCATGTATGACGGGAATTACAAATGGCTACGGAAGATAGGCGACCGTTTTTTCTTCCTACCAAACATGGAGCGGATGTACCTGATTTCCTACTTCCAGTGTGCTTCCATTTTGAGATCTATAAAATAGGATCTTATTAGAGAACAAAGTAGAGTAGCTATTGGATCCCTCACCCATCAAGGTGTTCGTCTAATCAGTTACAGTCGGCAGTTGATGGCTTTAAAACCCAGCTTGGTCAAAAAGGAGTATCCAGCTAGTGACGCTGCAAATATGGCGAACATCCGTCAGAAAAATTATAGCGGTGAAGGGCGAGTTCCTCGCACAAGACTTCAGAGCTCTGGAATATGTGCATTCCACTGAGGGGGTATGGTGGTCCCGTATGGTCAATTTTGTCATAGAAGAGCTAAAAGAGCCAATTGACAAGTCTGGTCTTGGGAACCCGGTGTTAGCAACTTGATACGGGATTGTACAAAGTCATTATAATCTCTTCGCCATGTTGAAACACTACAATCCCGAGATGTGCACCTTCTTCACACCGGTCGGGGAGCTGGGCTTCGCTCTGCATAAAATGTTTAAAGTCTTGGGGTTGCCATTTGGGGAATTGCCATATGAGGAGTTCATCCCAGGAACTAAAGAACTCATCATCTTAAAAATGGCCAGTTCAGGAATTTATGAGACCTATTGGGAAGTAATGTGTCGCTTCTATATATGCGCTTAGTTGACCGGGATGCGAGGGGGCGGTGTTAAGCAAGGGTCTTGAGCTGATTATCTTTTCCAAAATTTAATAGAAAGATGCCGAAAAGACCCTTATTGTTGTGAGCACACCAGACAAAATCCAAGCTTGTATTGATGCTGCTACTACTCATTACATGAATGAGGCCAAAGAGGATGTTTTCCCCCGTTCACTGAGTTTGATAGTTTCCACTACCAGGCTCAGGTCCGAATTTCCAACATGGCCTTATTTGCTGGATTCCTCATGTTGTGGCTGAAGTGCTGTGTGGTGCCTACTAAACTAATAGATGCCATTGCAACCGAAGTGGAGTACCATGTTATTCTTGTAGCTCACAGGAGACCACTAAACCTTCTCTCGGCAATGATATGTTGCCTGCAGAGTGGCCTACGAGAGTTGGCTTCTGAATTCCTCCTAGTCAAAGAGACGAGCTTATATGGGAAGAAGACTTTGAAAACTCCTAACCCACGCATGCCAATTCCAAACACCAATTTGGTGTCATGGTTCATCTTGCACTTCCCTTCATTGATGACAACACCCGCATCTAGTGACGCCTCAACTCCTCTCATCCAACGGCTTGAGGTTGCCCAGTGGGTGGGCTAGTACCAAGTGCTTGTCTGGCAGATATTGGTGATGGACATCAATTATTTTGTTTTTCACTGCTTCCTCAATTTTGATGGAGATGCATATGGATAAGTATATCAAGACGTGAAGGGTCGCAATCCATTCACCATTCTAAACAAAGGCGTCTTCCGTTGGCTTCTTAATATCTGACTAGGCTACCTTGTATTTTAGCAGGGTAGGAAGTGCTTTATTGAGCCTTACCAGCCTTTTCAATTCTCCCAATAGTTCGGGTATGACCAATTATACATCGGGAATCCCAACCCACGGCTCGCACTTATCGGCAACCTATATGAAGGAGCCAGTGCTTGGTATTATTTGGTGGCTGATTGCACTAGAGCAGCATTCATATTGCCTCACAAGACGCCCAACACATACACTGGTTTGGGTTTTTATACATGGTATCTGCTGCATCTCGGATTCCCAAGTATAAAATGTACACTTGTTGTCTGAAGGAGATTAGAAAAATGTATGAATCAAAGAGAGGTTCCAAGATGTCTTGCCTGAGGGGGATAGACAAATTTTTATCATGTAAACAAGCAACAACCAAGGATGATGAAGCTGAAGCAGCATATACCAGAGAAGAGAGGGCAGCAAGGAAGAGAGTTCTTCCTAAAGGAGACACGAGTCGTCCTGGCAAGCAGACTCATCGAAAATTATCGGTCGAGTCCCCAACTTCTGAAGCTCAGGAGGGGGCTAAATTATTATAGGATGCTTTTAAATCTGCCCCTGTTATGCACATAGAGGAGGAGGTAGAGGAGTCTTTCAGCACTAATGCCAATGATGGGAGCTATGAGGCCTAGTCCAACAACAGGGTTAACTCCCATATCGATGATCGCCGTAAGCTCGCCTCAACCTTCTCCAGCACAAGATGATGAAAGCTCATGTAGAATTTCTTTTCTTGATGACGACGCTAGTGTTGATGAACCAATGGCGGTAACTTCTGGTAAAGGTTCTGCCTTCGCCGCTATTTCTTCCGTAGGTAACCATTGTTCATTTTAAAGTTTAATGAGTTCTTCTTCTATTTTGATTTTCATATGCAAGACCCCCAACACCGGCAGTTGAAGAGATTAGAGCGACAATAACTCCTCCACTAGAGCAACCACTTCCTCTAACGGTTTCTCTAGGGCAAATGCGTGATGCAGTTGCTTCAAGCCCAGCTCGAGCAAGATCGCCAATGAATCTTTGATCGAGCTCTTTGAGTCCAGTGGTTATTCTAGACGTGCTCAAAGAATTCATTAAGCAGCTAGAACGTGTGATGAAGCAAACTATTAGTATCGTTAGTGCCGAGCAAGGTACTTTTGAGGCTTTCAAACCTTTCCTGATGAACTACATGAACAACATCAGGTGTTTGGGTAACGTCCAATGCATTGAGCTATGTACAGAGGGCATCTCTCACCTAGAGGCAGATCTGAAAGCTTTGCACCACCTTGAGTGTGTTGACCTTGAGGCATAGACTGAACAAGCCTTCGCTGACATACAAGTTGAAATAGCTCATCAACAGGAAGTCGTTCAGAAGAATTTAGCTAACAAGGAAGCACCCATTGCATCTTTGCAAGAGTAGCACGATCAGATACAATCAGAGTTGGCCACTTCCGTCGCTGCTATGCGGACTTCTCAAGACTTCATTAATCAGACGAGAGAGGCCATCGATCAACTGTAAGAAGCCTTATCTCAGAGAGAAGTCCAACTTGCCTAAGAAGAAGCCGTTGTGAAAGGACTTTCCTTTCGGAGTGCAGAAGTCTTTGAGCAACACTGCAAGGAGGTACGAATTCTCAATGAAATCAAGAAGGAGGTTGTTGCTGTGCTACCAAGTGAAGAAGAACTTAGAAGATGGGTTGTAGAAATGGCATGAGCAATGCACGAGAAAAATATTTCGGACATCAAATCTCACCATGCATCTGTTAGACTATTGAGTCCGGAAGCTTAATCATGTATCGTTCTTTTGATAAGAACAAAACGATAAGTTTGTATCACTCTTTAGTACCTTGAATAAAAAGTGATAATATTTTGTTTTTCTATGTCTGTTTTTGTGCTACGTTTTTAACTTGAAACAACGAAAATAATTAAAGGTTCCAGAGGTATAATGTTAACTTAGCACGACTTTTGCGGTTATGATTGATATGGACTTATCATCCTATTGAAGAGAGTTGATACTCTACCACATTGAGACTATATGAACAAAGCGTTATACTCTGCCACATTGTTAGTACATGACTCGATTAAGAATAATCCTCTTGGGATCACATGAACGGTTGGGAATACGAGTACTACCCCCACGCCAACTGTGATTCTTCCATCGGGTCTTGCTCTAGACGCATCGTCAAAGAACAATTTTCATACTTGCGTGAATTCTTAAGTTATGCAAGCTTCTGCAACCTCATCCGGTAAATCTTCATATAATTTAGAAGGATTTGGTACCGGATGATCGGCTAAAAAATCTACCAAGGCTTGGCCTTTAATAGCCTTTCGAGACATGAATTGCATTGTATATTATGATAAGAGTATCACTCATTTTGTGAGGTGGCAGTTCAATAAAGAAGGTTTTTGTCATAAGCACCCTCAAAGGGTTTACTTTGGAAATGACATGGATTAATTACCAGACCAGGTAGTGCCGCATTTTCTGCACGATGAACACTAAGGCAAGGTAATCTTTTTCCACCAGATTGTATCGGTGTTCATCTACGATCATGATTCTACTGAGGTAGTAGATTGCCTGTTCTTGATTGTGATCATTGTTCTGGGCTAACAAAGCTCCAAGAGAATGGTCCATGACTCTCACATATAACAGGAATAGTTTTCATAATACTGGGGCCACTAGAATGGGCGGCTGAGTGAGGTATCACTTGATTTCCTCAAAAGCCTTTTAGCAGTCTCCATCCCAAATGAATGAGACTCCTTTCTTCATTAATTTGGTGAAGGGTTGGCAGCGTCATGAGAGATTTGATATGAATCTTCGGATATAAGCCAATCTGCCTTGTAAGCTTCTGAGTTCTTTGATGTTCTTTAGAGGTTGCATTTCTTGGATGACCCGAACCTTTTTTGGGGTGAGACAAATCGAGAAATCCCCTTAGACGTGACTATAAATTTGAGGAATTTACCACTGGCTACCCCCAGGAAAGATTTAGTTAGATTCATATTCAGTTGATGTGCTCGCATGATGTCAAACATCATCCTTAGATCTGAAAGATGATCACCTTTCTTTTGGCTTTTTACTACAATATCATCCACATAACACTCAATCTTCTTGCGTAGATGTTCATGGAAGATCATATTCATGGTACGCTAATAGGTTGCACCAGTATTCTTTAGTTCAAAGGGCATTACTGTATAATTATACACACCCAACGGTATTCTGAAAGTCTTGTATTTTTCATCTTCAGGGTATATTTTGATCTGGTTATTCCCTGAGAATCCATCCGTAAAAGACATCCTTTCATACCCACTAGTATTGTCAATCATGACATCTATTATTAGGAGAGAAAATTCATCTTTCAGACATGTAACATTTAGGTCATAAAAATCAATGCAATCCCGACCTCCTATTTTTCTTAGACACAAGAATAATGTTAGCCACCCAGTCAGGGTACTGTTCCTTGCTGATGAAACTTGAATCGATAAGCTTTTTGACTTCCAATTCAATTGCTTCCATGATTTTTGGACGAAACTGATGTTGTTGTTGTTTAACGGGTTTCGCATCCAGATCGATATTGAGATGATGCATAACTACCTTTGGGTCAAGGCTAGGCATATCTTTGCAGTGCCAAGTAAAGACATCTATATATTCTCAGATGAGAGATATAATATCCTCTTTTTAGGATGGTGATAAGCTCTCACTTATGAAAATTGGTTTGGGATTGATTTCATCCTCCATATTTATTTGGATCACCATATCTTCTGTAGGCGGCTCGCATTGTTCGAAATACATGTCCCATAAAATGTTAAGGTGTTTGATCCAAGGATCATTAATTGATTCAATCAACTCTTCATCATCCTCTTTATCATCATTTAGCTGACTAGTTGAAGTCATGTTTACAGACATACCTTTAAAGACTACACCAATGCTAACATCGGAGTCCCATGATGATGTTCCGAATGAATGGTCTTGATATAGACATTCACCAGATTCATTTTCTAAAGAAGGGGGGGGGGGGTGTTGAAACATAGTCTAACCCTCTCCCAGGTTTATGATAATAATTAGGAGGTTTTCCTTCTGGAGTGAAAGATCGAATTGGTGCTCGTCTTCCTTTCTCGAAGTTTAAACCTTCCTTATTATTAAAATCATAACCCATATTCCTTATCATATAGAGGGACTTAGACCCATAATGATGAAATTATGGGAATTCGATGTCATCCTCTGAGCTTATTTGATTTGATAGCTCAGAGTTGACTTTCCAAAAGTAGATTGGCTTTTGGCCTTTCTTCTTAGCTGGAACTATGAAGAAGGCTTTCTGCGCGTCTTCTATCTCGTTGAATGTAACGAAGGATGATTTGAGCAACATATTAAGTAAGGCCTCGGCATACAATGCATGCCATGGAGCAGTATTTATATCTGTATTGGTCCCTATTTTCACACATTCAGAGGATACATCAGACAAGTAAGTTAAATTAAAATTTTTATTAATGTACCACTCGCTCTCACTAGATACATTATTATTGTTGAGCTCATTCTGGCTCATTACGTTTAAATCTAACTCCCATAAACACTCTTCCTCGAGCTTGGGCCCGATGTTCGCTTCATTGGCACTGTCAGGATCATCTTTCAGCTATTCAGGTTCTTGGGAATCCAATTAGAAGACTGAGTCAGTATGGTAGTTCTCCACACCCTTGAATGGTTGCCTCTCAGCTATCAAGGATCTGACCTCTCCCTCATCATTGAAATAATTCATCACTTGATAGAGGGTAGATGGAACAATGTAATTCATATGAATCTAAGCCGTCCCAACAATAGATTGTAGGACGTGTCTGCATCTATGATGTAGCAAGTCACCTCCATCTTGAGATCTCTAATCTGGCACTTTAGTTTGGTTTTACCTATGGGTCGTGTACTATTAGCGTTGAAGCCAAAGATAGTAGTCCGGGTCGAGCTCAACCGATGTAGAGGAATCCCTAAAAATTGCATGACCATGTATGGCATAATACTGAGCGTGGATCCTGGGTCAACCTGGACACTACTGATCTCAGAAGACCCGATATACCCAGTATAGTACAAAGGTCTATCATACTTGTGCTTGATTCGCATATCTTCTTGTGTGAATGATATGTAGGGTATACTTTTTGTAGCTTGTAGGCATTGTGCATAAGAAGGTCCTTCTGTAGCTTCTAGGACTAATTGAACTTGTATGATAAAGCTATATGTATCCGTTAAAGCTTCGATCAATGCTCTCCCTGTGGACTTTAACATCTTCAGAAGCTCATAAAGAGTGATCCTGGCAGGATTGTTGGCTAATTGTGCTAGGATGTTGAAATAGAATGGAGTGCTTGATCCCCCAGCTTCTTGTTAGAGAAGGTTCTTGTTATACCGAACCTCTTTTTGCTGCTCTTTATCAGCTGATTTCTTAGGAATTGTACCCCTAGTCTCTTTAGCCTACTTCTCTGCTTCTTGAGCAGCTTGATCGCACCATTTTAGGTATGTCTTTCCTGACCTAGTGCCAGATCCATGATTCGCTTCTTGCTCGACTGCAAAATCAGTCCTCTCTTCTTCCGAGTCAGTAAGAGGGATCAAATGTGTATCATCTTCATTTAGAGAGGGGCTGGTCATATTAGATGATTTAGTCTTGTTTCTCTTCTTCTTTCCTGACACACTTGTCCACTGCTGGTCATCAAGTAAATCAGGATGGACCTATATTGTCTCCCCTTTCGGAGTAGTAATAGGTACCAACCTTTTATTTTACTAACCATGGGGATCAGTGTTTGTCAGATGTAGCTCTCCCTTGGGGATAAGGACAACATCAATTGGAACTATAGCAGGTGGAAAATCTCTAAATTGAACCGATATCATGTTAGTGGTCACGGTCTTCTGCTCTGGCTTCAACTTAAGCACTTCGGCATCAATCAAAGCATGTAAAATATCCTTAAAGATGTAGCATCTCTTTGTTGGATGCCCCAACATTCTGTGGTAGAGGCAGCAGTTAGGATCATCCACTTTTCCCACTTCTTCGGATTTCTTAACTTCATGAAGTTTTAACTTATTGTTCTTCTAAAGTAGCTTGAATAGAGTGACCACATGACCCCCCTTGAAAGAGTACTACTTAGGTGCTCTTGGCTGACCCGATGCCTTATCATGCTTAGCTGGTGGTGATCGAGTATTAGCTTTAGTGGCTAGGGTATCTTTTCCCTTCGATCAGGAAGCATTGCCTTGGCCACGTTGCACCGAATGCTTTTGCTTGCCTTCTTCTTCGGCTTTAATCCTAGCTTCAATTTCTTCAGCCTATTCACTTTGAGAGACTAGCTGTTTCCAAGAACGACACTCTGCAACTCCTATTTGGGCTAGGAGATTGGTCTGCAGGTTGTGTCAACAAGTTTCTACCATAGTAGACTGTGTCATACCCATCAGACATTGAAGAACCATGCTTCAGAACCTTTCGATGAAGGTTTTGATGGGCTCTCCCTTCTTATGCTTAGTGGCAAGGAGAGAAGGGATAGACACTTCTATATCATCTTCAAAGAATCTGGCCAGGAATAATCTTTCTAGATCCGCACACTTCTAGATACATCTTGTAGGTAGCTTCATGAACCATTCAAAGGCGACCGCTTGAGGGTGCCAATGAACAAACGAGTCAGTACGATATCGTTTACTATCACATTCCTAGTCTGCAACTTGAAATAATAGTTATATCAGTTCGGTGATCCCGTACCATCAAAAATTTGCAGGGTCGGGACTTTGAACATTGGACGTTAAGGGGCTGTATCCCATTCGGCAGGATAGGACCTAATAACTCCCTCATCTTGGAGCTCACTTCTATTAGCAATGACATTAAGATAGGCTTCTAGTTCTTCCATTTTAGTAGACAGGATTCTGCTCATTTTCGGTCTATTTTCCTTCTTCAGAGGAAGATTCTAAGTTGTGAGCTTCTTGATCAGAAGTCTCGATCACTTTTTCCTTCCCCTTTGATGAAGATGATCCTGCTCTTCAAGAAGATTCGTGTCAAGGTTACGAATTTATTTTCTGGGACTTGGCCCTGTCCGCGACAATTTGAGCCATAAAGACCCGGAGTTCATTGATGGTATCCTACTGTGATTTGAGCATGACTTTCTACTCATCAAGACTTTTCACCAAATCATCAGGGTTTCTCGCCATATAAGTGGAGCTCTCATGTTCTACAAAAGAACTAGATGATTAAGATTCTGCGATGGCTGAATGTTTATCGTCGGACTCAATTCCTTTAGCTAACTTTTAATAGTTGACTTGGGGGTATGATCCCCTTCCGAGTCTAAGTGTGTTGATAAATTCCATTAGACTTATTCAAGAGGTCTTTCAAGCTAGGAGACGGTTCCGTCTCTGACTCATCGGAGCTAGAGCTTGATGATCTCCTGATACTGATCATATTAGAAGTAACTCCAAAGTCTTTGTCCTTTGAAGCTTGGCAAAACGATGTTCGTTAATCGGTCAAATGCCAACGGTTTGGCCATATGTGAGCAGCATTGACATCCCAAGAGGACCGCAGAAATCAGTCCTTCATATTGGCATGAACGAGTGACTTGTTGTACCAATCTTTCTCTCGGTATGAAGTTTCTCAAATCTATTGTAGAGACCCGAGAAGAGCTACTCACTGAACGTAAGGTTTGAATTGGAACCCCTTGTCTACAGTTAGATAGGACTAGCTAGCTCCTGGTGAACATGGATCTTAAATCTCTGATGTTCCTTTTGAACACGACAGATCATATTGCATTTAGTATTAATAACACGAGAATCATGTTTTAACACTAAAATGTGAGGGTCACGTTGAGGAATAAGAACGTGAAGGTTGTGTTTGTGAGTGGGGACATGAGTGTCGTGTACAACGTCCCTCTAAATGCAAGGTTCACATTTTGACTGAGCAACGCAAAGCTAAGGTTCGCATTCAACACGGACTTGAAGTCCGCGTTTTGGCTATGGAACGTGCCATTAAGGGTCGTGTTCAGCCTGGCTTTTGCGAGGCTCATGCTTGGGAACATAAACATGAGGCTCGTGTTCTTAAGTAGAAACATGAAGCCTCAGGGTCGCGTTGAAGCTCACAAACACGAAGTTCGCATTGGTTGGTTGATCGGCCTTTTCTAAGTTGTGCTTGTCATATGGATCTTCTCCTTCTGCGAGCACCGTTCTTCGTCACTTGAGTTGAGGCTTTTGCAATAATGTCACCATATCTATTTATCAGGTTAGTCACAACAATGAGTCTATTGTGACCCAATACCTTTTGCTGAGGTACGGGTGGAAGGTTTTCAACTCGCTTGGCAAGTTTGGCTAAATTAAAGTCTTCTCCTTCAGAGAGGGGACTGTATGAACAATACGACCCCAAGGAGAGACGCTCCCATGGTGAGTCCATAATAAGGGGAGTATTAGTCTCCTTAGAGATCTTGCGGACCTTGCGCATAGCCTTAGGGCTAAGGGATCCGATAGAAAGGAGTTCCTCATATATACTTTGGTTGAACTCCACAATAATAGTTTCGATAGTCATTCTGACGAGCTTGGTGTCAGGTTGCACCACCACTTCTTCATTGGTGAAAAAGCTAGTCCCCAGCAGAGTCGTCATCTTTTTTTTGCGGGAAAATTTAAAGAAAATAATGAGAATTGAAAATTATAAAATCTCTCTAACTGACTTAGACAAAGAAATTACAATCTCTCAAAATGTAAAGACCTCTCTAACTGACTTAGACAAAGGCTATTACAATCCTTTTATCAGATTCCTCATTACAAAAGAGAGAAAGATCAACAGAGATCCTTTCCTTTGTTTAATATTGGGTTCTTCTTTGTAGCGATGGGAGTATGAGTCTTGTATCTCGTTGACGATCTGAGCATTTTGCTTCGTGGAATTTTGGTCTCCACTTCTGATTTTTATGTTAGGAAGAACTTGCTAAGCAAGTTTTGAATTTTGACCGAGTTAAGAACTCTTAGAAAGAGTTAATTTCAACAAAGGAAATCAATCCTTTAAGCCAAAACACCGATCTCTCAATCTTTAGAATTCAATGTAAAGAGAATTCTCATGCCTCTAATTCGAGAGCCCTCATCTAGCTGAACTTTTAGATATTTATATAATTTTAGGGGTGTAACTGACGACATAAATTTCTCCATAATGGGGGTTTAATGACCCTCATTATGCAGAAAATGGTTTTGAACCGTTCAAACAATTAAACACGAGGTTCGTTTTCTGAAGTGAGATGCGCGTTTGGCTTTTTGAAATGTGGGGGTGACCCTCGCGTTTGAGGTTTGGAACATGAGGGTGGACCGTTTGGAGTTTAGAACGTGAGGGTGGACCCCCATATTTAGCATTGAAGAGATCGTTAATTATAATCTTTTTTTATTCTGCCAGGATCGTTAGCTTGTAATCCTTACATTTGGCTCCTGGAAATGTGAGAGTCGTTAATTTGTAACTCTTAATGTTATTGTGAAAGTCATCAGATTGTAACTTTTATTGTAGTGTTTTGCGGGGATCATCTATCTGCAGTAAACTTTAGACAGCCTACAGTTGTGTTCTGCAATTTTTAAAATTTTGATAATATTTTAAAAAATTAAATTTTATGTTTGATTATCATAATTTCTATGTTTCGTGTAAAACCCCGATAATTTATGAATAATATAATTAATATGTGATTAGTTATGATATGTGGATATTTAGTATGATAAATATTATTTAATGGTATATGAGTATAATACCATGTGTTTTGAGTATGAACAAGTTCATACATGAGAGAGAAAAGAGTTAAAACATGCACGAATGGCCAAACATATGAAAACTAGAAATATCCGGTCCGGTCGACCGCCGTGGTCGACCGCAGCCCGGCCGACCGCCACGGCCGACCGCAATACCTGTAGATGGTTTTTCTCCTGTTTTGAGTTGGTTTTGGATTTCTAAACCCATATTCATTTTTCCTGATATATATGAGTTTTTCACGTTTTTTTTTTCAGTTTTCCTTAGAACCCTAACAGCCACCAAAACCCCCCCAAACCCTAGTTTGATTTCTTGGAGAAGATTGAAGGCCTTCAAGTAGATTTTCAGGTGATTCTTAGCTTTTAGAGTGGAGATCTTTTTCAACCTTGCTTCTAACACGTTTTCCTACAACCCCAGGTGAGTATCATCTCTGCTAATCCCCCTCCTAGTTTTCAAAATGTTTTTAAAGAGTTTTAAACACGTTTTGTAGAGCCTAAATGACTAGTTTATGAATAAAGTCAACTTCTTTTGTATTATATGTAAAGAGACTAGGTCTTTCTATGCTAAAAAGGTTGAGAACGATTTTTACAGAAGTATTTAAGACCTGAAAATGATTTTAAAATGTGGTTAATCTAAAGAAATAAGTTTGATTCGTTGTTTTGAGCTTTTATGCATGTTTTTAGGGTTTTGAATACAAATCTAATGTATAGAATCATGTTTATAATTGTTGAGTTGTTTCCAGATGTTCATATCTACTATGACATGTTTGCATACAAGTTTCATGAAGATTTAATCATGCTTGAATCACAAAAACACGACGTGAACACGACATACACAAAAAAATTGAGAATCTGGAATCAGGGTTCACGGTCGACCGTCACGGTCGACCACGTGCAGGACAGAGACCTGGGTAGTCTCTGGAGCCCGTCACGATCAACTGCCATGGTCGACCGCCAGTTTGTTTTTGGTTGTGCATGTTTATAAGGGTTGGAATTAGTTTGTCAAGCGAATCTCTTGACCTTATGATGATAGACTACGATGTTAATGAATGTTAAACACCTAGAATGATGGTGAACTTCAGATGTGGTCACGCACACCGAGATTTTGTGCATGTATGCTAGATTGTGTTAGATTGACACACTTTTGACATGAGTTAATTTGATAAACACATATGAATAATGTTATTCTATACGTATCCGGAAATAGGGAGATGAAACCTATTTACCGCAGAACGATTGAGTAAGAGTATTATAAAAGTATCTTTATTACATGTATCCGGAATAGGGAGATAATAAAACCTATTGTCGCAGAGCGATTAAGTAAGAGCATTACAAGAGTATCGTTATAGCACAAGATGATGCACACATAGATTTTTGATCAGATATAAGTTTTACTTCCATGATAGATTACCCGTGAGTAGGGTATTTATTTTGAAATTTTAGTATACCCGTTATGGACAGCAGTTATATTTCGTTTTGTTTTGGTTGGCATCCTCTTATATTAGAGCAGGCTACTCGGATGTACTTCGAGATGAGATATTTATTTTTTATGTTGGAGATTGGAGTATGTTTCCTTGATTATTTATTTTTCATTCATAGAGAGCTATATGAATGATTTGATATATGTATGTACTGACTATATTTTCTTATATACTCCTACCCCTTTCCCTGGGGAGAGGTAGTGATGATCTCGCTAGCGCTTTGACGCTCGTTGTTTTCCACCTTTTTCAGGTAGCGAGTCCGGCGCATGGAGAGTCGCAGGTTAATGGGACACCTTAGTTGTCCGTTTAGCTATTATTATATTTTATAGTTATTGCAGAACTCCATATATAGTTAATTATTTTCAGACTCTAGATTGGTATTTTATTTCATAGAGTGAGAGCTATTGTGAGACTTTGTTTATTTGACTTATTGTATCTAAGATTTAATTCAGACTCAGAGATATATCTATTTTATTTCAGTTAGGCTCATTATTAATATTTCTTATGCTTCTTCTGTGTATATTCAGTGTTATTCTATTTCTAGTTTTTCCTGTCTGTACCTTCATCTATTTATTGTTTTCACTAGAGAGATAACAATTATGATGGTGAAACATATCATAGCATGGTGTTTGGTGCTTGATAGGTTTGACAATCCGGATTTCACCTAGGACTGCAGCCTTGTGTAAACCTTGGGGCGTCACATTTCGTGTGTTAGTGACAAGTTTTTAAATGTTAGGATATTTCTTGCAACTCTAAAAATTTGAGGGTGTGTTTTATAATTACTAAAACTTTAGGTTATGTTTTATAAAATTAATATTTTTAGCGTTCTATTAATAATTTTTGGATTTAATGTGCACTGGTTATAAGTTTTAAAAAATTAGGGGTTTTCTTGTGATTTTTGACTTTTGAGTGAATTTTTACATTTTTATAACATTGAGGGTTTTTTTACAAGTTTTAAAATTTTAAGTGCCTAATGGTAATCCTTTAAATTTATCTATATTATTTGTATGTTTTGAAATTTTAAAAATTTAGGGTGTTTTTTATAATTTAAACTTTTGAAGTTATTTCTACAAAGTTTGAATGTTGAGGGTGTTAATTACAAATTTAAAATTATTTGGGGGCTTTTGTTAATTTCAAGATTCTATATTTGTTATTTTAAGTTTTGATAAGTCATGATATTTTATGTAATTTTAAAGGGAAAAATGTTTCAAGGCCCCAAAAAAAAGATCCGGTTGTGGCCCAGACCCAGCAATTAATTCCCTTAGCATTTAGCACCATAAAATAGTGAAAATTGTGGCCCAGCCCTAAAAGCCCATTCATATACATGTATTGGGTGTATTTTGACCAACATACCTAAATTACCCTCATCTCTCTCACAGGAGAAAACTGGCTGAATGGGTTCCTCCTTTGGCGGCGACCGCTCCCATCGCATTTAAGGCGAAGCGACGGAGGAAAGCGGGGGAAAAAAGTACGCGCTCCCTCCATTACTGTGCTGCTTCATCAGCCTTTATTATAAATCGGTCAGTTCTAGCTCTCACTCTCTCATTAATGAAATTAGGGTTTGTTCTTCAACTGTCAACCATGTTTATGCACCTGAAATCCCCTCAAAGTTCCGTCCTTCTCCCCAGGCGAGACCTTCGATTATTGTCCCTGCTGCTAGGCGGAAGAGATTAGCCCGCAAGCCGCGTGCAGTTTCGCGAGCATCTGATAGGGATTTAGCCAGTGACGATCCTGCCAGTGATGGAGGTAACATCTACCCTATAGACCAACCTCTTGATCATTCAGAACTTTGACTCATGCTTTTCCATCTCTATATAGGAGAGCCTGGGGAGAGAGAGATGAGTCCTGATCCTATTTTTCATGATTTTACGTCTTCTGGTGAGCCCGACTCACCGCACGGAGATTCATATGCAGGCTGCTGTTAACGTAGAGTGTTCCACGCCAGGGAAGAATCAGAAAGTTATTAGCGAAATGTAAGTAATTAATAAACTCTTTATAACATTGTGCTTAGTGTGATGTAAACACTGTTATCTTTTGGTCAACTTTCAATCACCCCTCTGGGCTTTAAATCCCCTGAATGTAACCGTATAACTGTCGCCATAAATTTGAACAACCCCCAACGGGTTCCAAAGAGTTGATGAGCATGGTGCTGTCAGGCAATAATGCTATATTCTGCATGATTTGAAGTGCACGTTGGAACGCAAATAAATAACTAGAATTGTTCTGATTAAAATGTAAGATGTTGATGCCAAGTAGTGTCCTACTCCTGAGGAAAAAACAGAAAGTTATTACTGATTTGTAAGTAGCTCCCTGAGAATCCCGAGGATGGTTTTTCTGAAGGTACGTAGCTCTTCTCAAGTTAATTATAGGACTAGCCAATTTTTGACTAATGCAACTATAATGCAATGCATCTGAAAATTCTATTTTGTATTTGACATGAGCTTTTGTCGAGGCTGATCCTGTTGAGCCGGCTGTGGGACCAACTACACCAGTTGATACACCCCCAGCCGTTACACCTTGTTATACTTTTCTTGAACATGTTAACTTTCGTCTGTCTGTGTTAACCATGTCCATTGTCTGTTAAATTCTACTGCTCTATGTTAAGTTTTACTCAAAATGGTTAATTTTACACCCAATTAGTTAACTTTTGGTGTGCTGTGTTAACCATGCATATTGTTAACTTTCATCATAGTGCTGTTAACTTAAGTTATAAGAAGATTATTTAACATAGTGTGCAGGATATCTCACTGTTTGATTAAATTGTGCAACAGGGATGCCTCTTTGAATGCAGATTATAGTTGTCCTCCTCCAGGAAATGCATCCAATTCAGAGAGAATCCAAACTGATTTTCCGTCTTGTAAGATTATAATGAGGGCTGATGGTATTCTCAATAACACTTCGAGCATTCCTCAATGGTAGCACACAACATTAACTGAAAAGGGGTAACAATTTGAAACCGAAACTGAATTGAGACTAGCTTTGCAATACTATTGCATGGCCAAAAAATTTGTGAATATGAATTTCTAAAGAATGAACCCAAACGTATCCGCGTTTGTTGTCGATATAAGGAGATGTATGGATGCCCTTGGATGCTCTTTGCAGCTCCTGTTAAAAATGATAAAAGAATGGAAATCAAAAGGTTTGTGAATGAACACAGTTGCGGACAACATTCTAACTTGTCAGGGCAATCACGGGCATCTCGCAAGTTCATAGCAGCCCAATTACGACCGGTATTAAAGGCACGACCTGAAATCCGCCCAATTGATGTGCAAAAGGACTTCCTCACTCGATTTGGATTAAGACTTGAATACAGTAAGATATGGTGGGGCAAAGAAAGAGCGCAGCAGGATATGTATGGTGATAGCTATGAGGCTTATGATCAATTAAGATGGTAAATATTACAGTTAATTTATAACTTGTGTGCAAATGTTTATCGTAGCCGCTTTAATGTTAATATGTTACCCTTATGTTCCAATGTATTATATTTATTTACATGTCCAGAAGCGGCATTGTTGTACAGGTATGAGCAAATGGTGAAGCAAACGAATCCAGGAAGCTACATTTGTATTGACCAGAATGAAGGAAGGTTCAGAAGACTGTTTATATGTTATGCTGCTTGCATCTAGGGTTTCTTAAAAGGGTGTAGACCCCTTTTATTTTTGGATGAGACCTTTTTGAAAGACAGATATAAAGGCATGCTTCTGAGCGCCATAGCCTACGACAGAGACCAAGGGATATTTCCACTTGCGTATTGTATATATGATCAAGAAAATGTTGATAATTGGAGATGGTTCCTACAAGGCCTGTGGTCCATACTGTATGAAAGGTTGGACCCGTATAATCCCCCCACCAATTGGTAATTATTTCTGATGCCGACAAGGGGATTCGAGAAGCCGTGAGAGAATATTTCCCTGAAGCAATTCACTCACGCTGCGTTCTGCATCTAGTTGAAAATTTTAGATCAAAGCTCAAGGATTTGGGAATGAAGGCAAAGGACACACGGGTTTTGGAGAATTTGCTCCAAACTACTTGCTATAAATACACTATAGCGGAATGGAACGACTACATGAAGGAAATTTATGAGATGGCTCCAGTCGCATATGAGATTACAATTAATTACTCGCCAGAGCATTGGGCAAATGCCTTCTTCCCTGGCATTAGGTATGCATTCAATCATTATGATGTTTTGCGGTTGATGTTAACTGTTATGCATATATGTGAAGTATCCTTTTTATAGGTTGACCTTCGCTGATATATGTTAACTTTCACCAATATATGTTAACTATGATGTTTTTATGTTAGCCTTTAGCAGTATAGGTTAAGTTTTACGATCACTTGTTAAGAAGATAACATATTATATGCCCATCATACTTCCTATATGTTGTCCTTTGCAGATATGGCCATGTAACCTCTAATGTTGCAGAATCCTTTAACAGCTGGATACGTGAAGCCCGTTTGTTATGTATTCTACAAATGGTGGAGCATATCCGAAAATAACTTATGACTCGCATGAACAACAGACGGATAATGGCGTGTAAGTGGACAAGCTATCTTTGTCCTAAAGCTGAGCAGATTGTTAGAGAAAATATGGAAAAAGGGCGCACTTTAGAGATTAAGCAATCTAGAGAGGATATTTTTGAAGTGCAATCACATAAAACCACTCACGTTGATTTGGAGAATAGGACATGCACTTGCCGAGCTTGGGACGTAACCCGTATTCCTTGTCTCCATGCTTGTGCAGTCATTATTTATATGAAAAGAGATGTATATCAATATTGTGATTGGTTCATGTCCGTAGAAGCGTTTAAGAAGAGCTACGACGAAATATTATATCCCATACCAGACTATGAGAAGCGGAGTGTGCCCAAGGATGAAATCCAGATTTTGCCACCAATTACCACTAAGAGGAGGGGAAGAAATAGAGCAAGACGCATAAACAAAAGAACCATATACAAACAGCCCGTCAAATGTTCTCAGTGCAAAGTTGAAGGTCGCAATAGAGCAACCTGCAATGAGCCCATCCTTGACTAGTGTGTTTCAGCTTCTAACAACAATACTTTTGTATGAGACATATAGATGGTTTTAAAGTTGTTAAGTATATAGCGTTGTACTTTTGTAATCTGTGATAATGCATGTTAGATTCATTTTGTTCATGCTGTTAATAGAAACATGTTATACTGAGAGACGTTTTCAGATCTTCACCTATCATGTCAAGGTTTTGAGTTTAAATGGGTGACTTCTCCAACATATTAGTCACTGTTCTAACGGCTAGCAACCAGTCATTTCAAACAGCCATATTCCAACGGCTTGTAAGTTGTTCCTTATGCAATATAAAATGTGCACATAAGAAAGTTATAAGCTTAATAGAAGTTCTAACTTTCCTTTTATTCCCTCTTGAGATTGCGAGATGAAAATGTCAGAGGGTGTTCAGTCATGGGAAGATGTATGTTGTTTTTGTAACATTCCAACACCCATGAGGCAGTGCAAAAATAGGAGGAACAAGGGTAGATACTTCTGGGGATGTGCAAATTTCCCAAAGAGGCAATGCAAGTTTTTCGCTTGGGCTCACAGTGAAGATGCAATGGTAAGTAGGAATATTCTAGATTGCCCAGAAGTCCCCGTTGAAGATGATATGGCGGTCAAGGCAAAGCAGTTGAAGAAAGCACTGAAGCAAGCAAACCGCGAAGTTGAAAAATGGAAACTTTATTCATTCTTCCTGTGTTGTTTTTGTATTGTTCTAATATCCATCATCTTTGTCATCTTTAACTGAATTTGGTCAAGTATCACGTGTATACGTTAACGTTTACTATAAATGATTAAGTTTCAGAGCTATATGTTAACTCTAACTGATAGTGGTTAAGTTTTAGAGCTACATGTTAACTATTATGTATAGTGGTTAAGTTTTAGAGCTATATGTTAACTCTAACTGAATTTGGTCAAGTTTTAGAGCTACATGTTAACTATTACTGATAGTGGTTAAGTTTCAGAGCTACGGGTTAACTTTTATTGAAAGTGGTTAACTTTCAGCGCTATATGTTATCTTTCATACTTATATGGCAGCCAATGCAAGTTTTGTGTCGGAACATCAGTGACATATACTATCATCCCTTATAGCCCTGTTATGTATTGCATTTCAAACATTTTAGCAACAAATATTATGCTGTCAACCAGTTAAACAACCAGTTTCTTACATCTCCTCGTCCAACCTACCCACCAGTTAAATAAAAAGTTTTGATACCACATAACATCTTAACTAGCAACCAGTTACACAACCTTTCTCTAGTTATACTTCTAAATTAATATGCCTGTTAGTTTTCTCCCACAACAATCTTCACAATACATAACTTTTCCTGACATCATTCACCCATCCTTTTCTAGCCCATCCACGTAATTTTTTTTTGTTCCCATCCTTCAATTAGGAGTTCAGCTGCAAGCTTGGCATGGATGACGTCGGACTCATCAGCGGGATTAGTTACCTGACTGGTATCAGTTCCTTGTATTATAGCCGTTATATATAAAGGAACGAAAATCCCACAATCAAACCTACATCATATACATTGGAAAGATAGTTAGATATTTGATGCTGAATAAAATGAAAATGTTTAAGTGTGTGAAACACTAACCTTCCACGTTGTTGCTCGCAAGGGACGGCTTCATATCGGAATTTCTTCCAAACATTATTGGGATCAAAACCAGCCTTCATGTGATCCATGAAATCAATTACTTTATTTACTGGCTCCAGGTATGCACTGTGGCCTGTAGAGCTGTAATGCTTGATAACATCCTCGTCCAACCTTACTTCAACAACATGCCAGTGGTCGTGCCGCACAAGCGGGATAAGGAGTACTGATTTATTTACGGCGACATGCTTTTGTATGAACGAGGTGTATAAATGTGCGTAATCTGGGTTCACTGCATAAATGTTATGCTGTATTGCCAAGCAAATAATGATAAGCCATTTGTAAACAGGAGTTAAAAAACATTGGGAGTTTGAAGCTAATGCTTACGCAGAAAAATGCTGACACGACTCCATATTTCATTCCAACAGAACCAATTTCTGGCCTCTCTAGCCATGTGCTGAGCCTATCTACAAGAGCTTCCATGACCTGTAGAACCAATTTCTGGCCTCTCTAGCCATGTGCTGAGCCTATCTACAAGAGCTTCCATGACCTGTTAACAAAAGATGCAAATTAGATTGCATAACATCTCAACATGCAGTAAATCCAAGTATTGCGTAAAAGATTAATATATTGAGAGTAGCATATTGAACTTGCATGGTCATCGATACGCCTGCCACGTAGAAGATAAAGAAGCTCCGTTGAATCAATGCTGCTGTTCAACATCTTAACAATAATACGTGACCTGAAACATAACAATAATATCCAAATTTTAACATAAACCAGGCTATATGTTAACTGGATTTGCAAATATAAACATGATTTCGCAAACGTTGGCACAAATAGGTATAAGTTAACATAAACCTATAATCATTAACATGTAACTATGAAAGTTAACATAAACCTATAATCATTAACATGTAACCATGAAAGTTAACATATTGTAGCCACGATTAATCAGAATGTCTAAACTTACTGATGGGCTGTTTCATTGCAGAACTGAGAGAGCCATCTGTTCTCGTCGGTATAAGTTAACATAAACCTATAATCATTAACATGTAACTATGAAAGTTAACATAAACCTATAATCATTAACATGTAACCATGAAAGTTAACATATTGTAGCCACGATTAATCAGAATGTCTAAACTTACTGATGGGCTGTTTCATTGCAGAACTGAGAGAGCCATCTGTTCTCGTCTGGTGTGAGCTTTGCTGCTATATGATGAGGCACTCTAAAGTTGTGAACGAAGGTTCCTTCACTATCAATCATACGTATGCTAAAATCATCAACGTTGGGAATACCCTCGTTTAGCAACTTCAATAGAGCCTCCTCCTTCTTCTTGATTTTCCTCTTCCCAAGAAAATCCCAAGTGCATTCCTCAGGCTTACAATAAAACCTGATTTTATCCCTCTCTTCCTCCTTGTGTGGTGATATGTTAAATGTTAATTATATCTGGACGACCGTCCTTCTTCTTTCCTTCAGTGAAAGGGGTTCGGACTAGATGTGAGCGAGTCCTCTTTCTGGTACTTGGTCCCCTAATACCCCTTGACACAAGTTTCTTCTTCCGATAAACTTGCACCTTATCCTTATCCTCCTCATTAGCCACAGCTTTCCCCACATTCTCAACCTCCATCTCTTGCCATTCCTCCTTCGCTGCCTCCTTCTCTTCCTCTTTCATCTCCATCTCTTGCTCTTCCTCTTTCTTCTCATCTTCCCTCTCTTCCTCTTTCTTCTCATCTTCTCTCTCTTCCTCTTTCTTCTCCATCTCTTGCTATTCACCTTTCTCTGCCTCCTTCTCTGTTTGCGCAACAGCCTCGGCAATATGAGAAGCTTCCTTGCCAATGTTCGTTACATCGTCATAATCAAAACAAATTCCATCATCACCCATATCACCCCTATCATTAGAATCAACACTCTTTCCTCAGTGCATACCCTTTATGCCTATCACTTTGTGACATAAGTTCCCTCACATTTTTCTTCAGGTCTTCGGGGTCAATCAAGTCTTCGACCCCTTCATAGCGCTCCAATTTATTGTTCAACCTATGTATCTCCTGGGAGCAAGCATCCCATTGAAGGCGCTTGCTACGCTTGACAGCGTGGAGCAATTTCCAATTTATATTGGCCGTATTCCTCCAAAAATGAATTTGCTCTACAGGCGTCAACTTATCTATTTCATCTTCTCTTGAAAAAGCATCAGCGATATGCTGGGACAAAATCTGTAAAGTACACCATATACCCTTTACCCTTGTAAATCCACAAGATTAAGCAGAATAGTTATGAAAACCCATAAAAGAAAGTTAACATGAAACAATGCAAATTGAAAATGAATTAATGATAACGATAAAATATTTAACTCAATGTAAATATGTTGTGATGTGTAAAGAGTCATTGCTGCTTACGTAACCCACAGATGAGCTCTTTGGTTTGCCCATCACCTTCTCTTGCTTCCCAGCCTTCTGCTTTTCTTCCTTTTTTATCTTTCTCGGCCTAGTTTGCTCTTTGGTCTGCCCATTACTCCTTTTCTTCTCTTGCTTCCCGGACGTTGGGCTTCTATTTTTCCCAAAGCGAGTGAATTCAATCTTCTTCCTGCTGGGCTCCCTTTGAGGATATTTTTCACCCCATCCAATGCTAAGTGAAATTGGTTTCTCCTCAAGTTTTATGCTTTCTTTCTTGGCCTTACAGACGATTGTCTCCATCCTCAGAGATCCAGCCGTCCCTCCGACCCTTACCCAGTTGGTCATCGGAGGCTTCCACCTTAAGTTTAGGGCTGGTTTTTTAATGCCAGTCATCTCAAAGTACCAAAGCTGTCAGAATCGAAGGATCAATTGTCAAAATAGTTAACTTGCATAACTCTTTCTTGAACTACAACATACTAAATAGCTAGCCTTCACTTCACTAACCCATGTTAACATTACTGGGTACATGTTACCTTTCACTTATTAATGTTAACTTTAATTTTTATATGTTAAAGTTTATGTTAACATGTTAACTTTCACCTATTAATGTTAACTTTTACTTTTATATGTCAAACTTCATGTTAACATGTTGATTTTAACATGTTAGCCTATTAAAGTCCAATGTTGTACATGTTTTCTAATGCCTGGTACCATGACTCCTATTAACTAGATCAAATGTCAAGCCAGATGATCATGCAACATACAGGGATGAGCGGCATGCATCCAGGTACGTATGTAACCCCTGGCTTCCTCATCCCTTGAACAACAATTTGAATGCCTCTCTTCGTCTCATCAAAACTAAATTTACCCCACGCAATGGTCTTCACTCTCTCGATACTATCTACATATTGAAACAATTGTCTTGGGATGCCTTGAGAGCTGTTGGGGCACCAAATCGTTGCACATTGGTACAATATCTGAAGCAGCACAAAATCCTCAATGTCCTTATTATAAGAGGACTCAACAAGTGTTTCCAGTAACTCCTCGACATATCTCCTCATGCTACCAGCTTCTAGTGTAGCCTTGGCCTTTGCCTTTGCCTTTTGCTTGGCCTTTAGCATTTCTTTCTTATCTTCAAAGTATTGCCTCCAAAGTCTGTTGTGAGGGTCTCTATTCCCGTAGATCATCTCCTCATCAATGGGAAAGCCTGTGTGAGTATGCACCCACTCTTCATCAAATTTCACTGAAAATATAGAACAAAAGAGAACTCATTAGTTTCGTCAGTATAATGGCTGAGCACATACTCTAGTGCCCGTCGATCGGGTGCTGGGGGACCAAAGAAAAAATACAGGGGGGCTTTACACAACCAGATATTTTTTGGGGGGCCTTAAAACATTTTTCCCAATTTTAAACTTTTTAGGATAATTTGTACAATTTTTGAAACTTTTTGTGATTTTTTGAAATATTTCATGCATTATAATATGTTAACTATATATGATTTATTAATCTTATTTTTTTTAACTGTTGAGCTGTAGGTAGTTTATATTGAATTAGTATTGGATATAATTAGTATTAGGATTGATTAAGATTTTAATGAAATATTAAAAATAGTGTTTCATGTATATTATTAATCTTATCCTTATTTTTCTAAGTTGATTAGATATAATTAGAATTAGGATAAATTAAAATCTAAATTAAATATTTAAAATAGTGAAGGGTAATATTGACCATGAAAAGATTTTCCTGAACTCGTGCTTTTAAAGGGAGTATGATTTGATTTCCTTTACAAGGTAATTATTTTGGAAGTCGTATAAAGGGCAAAATATTATATAGAGTTAAAGGGAGTATGATTTGATTTCCTTTACAAGGTAATTATTTTGGAAGTCGTATAAAAGGCAAAATATTATATAAAGTTAAAGGCTATAATGTGTACTCTACATTAAAATAATTTCATTACAAGCAATATTAACTAATATCTCTGAGATAGTAGCATCATAAAAATTCTACATTAGTATAACTACAATATTAATCATTAATATATAATATATTTAATTGATGATTGGGAGCTTTCTATATGGATTCCACGGTCCTAGGTTGGATTTCGAGTTAAATTATAAAAAACATATGTAATTATGAATAAACCTTAGTAGTATTGACCAATTACGAATACAAGCCCATGGTTTTATTGGTGTGGATTACTACTTAACTACATGCAGATGATCTCTCTCGGTGAACTTTTTTTTGACTCTTCCAGGAGTCAAAAAATAGCAATTAAGGATCCATATGAACTAATAAAATTATGAGGAATTTATTCCCCTCTAAAAAATGTTACACTGTATTTGAGAGTTTACTAATGGAGGAGAAAGTAAAACAAGGAAAGGGCAAATAGGGGAAGGAAAGTAAAGGAAGAGACTGGGGGAAAGATAATATCATCTTTGGGAGTTTAGTGAAAGAAACAGAGAGGAATTATTTATTAGTTGTTGAATTCATATCATAATGATTCAAAATCTTTTACCTCCATTACACCCCAATCCAGGAAAAACTAGTAAATCACATTGACTGAATATAAATTGAGACGAATTGAGGTGGACTTTTCCATATGCCATCACTTTAGTGGCTGTTTACTTCAATTTTCAAAAAAATTAGGAAAAGAAAATTGTGCCAAAAAATGATCTATGTCTTTTTAGAAATTTTAGAAAGGTTTTTAGGGGAGAGAGAGAGAGAGAGAGAGAGAGAGAGTGGGGGGGGTCTTCTCTATATGTAAAACCCTAGCCAAAAATCCCCAAAATCATTTTATTCCTAGTTTTTCAGTCGACTCCAGCCCTAAGCCTTTGCTTCCATTCTTTCTAGTCAACCGGACCTATTACCAGTCAACCGCCGAGCTCCTTGGCCTCCTCAGACCCTTCATTGCTCAGTATCATCACTTTCTCACTCCCTAGTTCAGTTTATTACATGTTTAGTTATTGATCTAGAGTTTTTCACCTAGGGTTTGTCAATCTAGGGCTTGTTAATGTAGAGCTATTTCATTAGGGTTGCTTTCTATCTTAGAATTGTTTGAGATCATCATTTTTTCTTGATCATGTTCCGATCTTGTTCAAAATAGGCTAAAACCAGTAAAGACGCACCCGTGCCCGCTCATGTTCCTAATCCAATAGCTGAATTTGAATATTATGAATGATATCTTAAGAATCCTTCATTAATAGGCAAATATTGTGCTCTGTGTCAAATCAAATTGTTTTATGGGAGATTTGTAAAATTTGATGATTTTGATCATTTCTACTTGAGTACTTACTTTAATGATGCTAGATTATATAATTTGCTTGATCATACTAGCCGTCGTCCATATTATCCACATCTCATACGACTATTTTATGCAAATTTACAAGTTGATTCAATTGATCCTAACACCCCATTCATTTCATATGTTGTCAAGAATCATCATATTTTTTTTCTGCAAATCAATTAGCTGAGATTCTTGACATTCCAGCTGGGGATACTTTATTAAATGATGTTGCTTTCGACGATCCAAATATGGATTCTTTGATGCTTCTCCCTGACACTCCTTTTCCACTTGAACCAAGATCAGTTTCTTATCTTGCAAAAATCATTGGTCTATCCCTAGTTATAACATAATTCCCAAAACAGGGAGTTATGATCATTATTCGTAAGATTTAACTAGCGCCATTTATGCTATCATTGGTTGTCATGATGTTAAATGGGGTAAAGCTATTTTTGATATCACGGCTTCAACTCACATAAAATTCCTTCCCTTCGGAGCCATTTTAACCAAAATTTTCACTCATTTCGAAGTAGACTTATATGATGAGACCCCTGTTAAAATCATCGATTTCTTTAACTTCTCAGCTCTCAATAGGATGGGTATCCCTACCACTCTATATTCCCTAGACCATCCTCCAGCTGATAGCTCATCATCTGAGTCCTCTAGCTCTCAGTCCTCTAGCTCTAGGGATCCATCACCTCCTCCATCCAGTTCTAGGGCTCATGATTGTTCACCTCCTGCATCCACCTCTCATATTCCAGACCCTACAGCTCACCATTTAGATAGTTTAGAGGAGAGAGTATTTGAGCGCATGACTGATTTTGAGCTGAGGCAAGAAGAAATTTGAGCTGAAGCTCAAGGTTGGCATTATGAGGAGCTTAGGAAATTTGACAGTATTGAGAGTAGGATTGATGACCTCGTTAGGGTGCAACAGTAGTTTATGGACATGTACATGCATCACCCTCCTCCTCCTTTGGGTCCAGGGCCATCAGATTGTTGAAGATAGACTTTTCATTGGTTTGTATTTGTGTTTTGAACTAGGTGCTTTTATTTTATTTTGGTTTGTAATGATTATTTTTGAAGTTTGAACTATGAATGTTGTTTTAAGTTAATGTGAACAATGTGTTTGAGATCATTGTAAACACTGTGATGATAATATTTATGTATTTGAGCTTATGGATCATCCCATTTGTGCTTTATAATGCATTTCCTTTATATGGCCGGTTAGTGTTTATTCTTGCTTACACAGCTATTATGCATATATATATATCCTTTTGTGAAGCAAATATACTTAATCCCATGTGGTTTCCTTCAATAATCTTGCCATAATCTTCTCTATATACATTTTATGTGGCATTTTGGTAGGGGAGCAAATCCCTATTATACTCACCCATGCTTATAGGTAGGGGGAGATTTTGCTCTTTTGATATTATCTTCTCCATTTTGATATTGACAAAGGGGGAGAAAATATGTAATTAGTGAGTATATATTTGTTGTTTATTTTATATTATTTGATTATTTGAGAAAATTATTTATCATCATTAAAAGGGGGAGATTGTTAGAACTCATGTTTATGAGCCTACTATCTAATCTAGTTTTAATGATTTACAAATAATTTATAACTGTATTTTACAGTATTTGTATTTTGTTTATTATATATCCAGGTCGACAATATCTGAAATGAAGCTTATACAAATTAAGTCAAGGCTCAAGAACAAAGCTTCATATGCAAATAACTTGGGTATATTAGGTCAGGATTTATATATTGTGTGTTGATACTTCAAGCTCAATATTATACATACACACATTCTTTGATTTTATCACAATATTTTAAGAAAATATTGTGTTCTTGGTTTATGGACAAAATAATCTGTGTATACATCTTTTATTAAGTCTATAAATCAATTTAACTATATTTCATAACTCGGTTTAAGTCATTTTGTCAAAATGAAGTGTTTAAATGAACATGTATTTTTGAGTTTTTGTAAAATGATGAATTTTCACAAACAAAAAATGATATTTGAACAATTTCTTTTGTAACATGTTTATTTTCATGTTTACAAATATTTTCCCAAATTTTATATTTTTTGAAATTTATTTGCTATTTTTAAAGGAATTCAAAGTTTATTTTTACTGTTCAGAAAAACCCATGTGCACGTTATCAGTCGACTGACCAAGGTCATTAGTCGATTGATGAAAGTGACTGGAATAAGCTAATATCTCTGCTCAGTCGACTGATGAACCATCAGTCGACTGAAGCAGGTCATCAGTCAACTAATGTTCATCAGTCGACCGATGAAGGATGAGCAGCCTCTAATGGTCAGCTCATTAGTCGACTAAACAGTATCATCAGTCGACTGATGACACTGTAACAACTAGTTTTTCAGCTTTACTGATTTTTCAGGTTTTTATCTTTTTCTTGGGATTTTATTGGTTTTTGAGCTTTGTTCTATGAACCTATGTATACCCCTTACCCTCAAACTTCTAGTGGTAATGAAGAAAAATGAAAATCAAGTTTTAGGTAAGTTTGTTTAAGAGTTTTCAAGTGTTTCTCAAGTGTGTTTATGTGAAGAGATTTTCACAAGAAGAGGAGATCATTTTTTTGTGTTTGGGCTTCAATCTCAATCTCTCTCACTCTTGATTTTTAGAGAAATTTTGCTAAACTCTATTTCTAGCTTTATATATATTTGTTGTTGATTATCTTTTCATTAAGCTAGATTTTTAATTGAGTTTAGTTTTATTATTGCTCTTTGATCACACACACCACTTATAGAGATTTTAGCATTTCATACATTATATAATTGGGTTGTGGTGAGTGATCCATTGAGTGTGAGATTAATTGAGTTCTCATCTTGTTAGAGAACAAAAACTTTATATTTGTGCTTAATTATCATGAGATCACATTGTAATACCCAAGGATACCAAGAGGAGTGGTTGGTGAGAGACGTGGTCAATTCCGAGAGGAGTGGTTGGTGAGAGACGATGTCAATTTCGAGAGGAGTGGTTGGTGAGAGACGGGGTTAATTCCGAGATGAGTGGCATTGGTAGTAAAGCTTAGGGAAAGGTGGTAAATTCAAGCACTTGGGGAAGTCAACACGGGCTAGGCCAACACTTAGATGGTGTATTGTATGATTGTAATTGTATGAGTTATAAATGTTTATCGGTGAATGTTGAAAACTAATTGTGTTGTTATCTTTTGAGATAGTGGAGATACTTCTCGAGAGTGGGTACCGGAGACGTAGGTCGAGAATGACCGAACTTCATGATCACATTGTTTATTTACAGTTGTTATTTGTGCACTATCTCATTTGCATATTTTGTTCGTGTTTATTTCGCGCTTGTTTAATTACATATCCTTGCTCATATCTTGTTGAATATCATACTTGCTAGGATAGATTGTTAATAAGTTTTAAATTAGCATTAATATCGGTTTAGATTAGCACTTACCCTATTCACCCCCTCCCCCTCTTGGGTACTTTCACAAACGTAGAGGGGGATTAATAGGATTGCTTCCATTTTTTGCCTAAACATAGAATATGTAGCAGAATATATCAAATAAAAGCATTAAATGATATAAAGCAATATAAAATCACTAAAGCAATTAATCAAGGAACACTAAAGATTTTATAGTAATTCAGATAGACAATCTTATGTTCACTCTTCCTTCTCATGAAAGGACTTCATTATTATAAAAATAGTTTATCTGAATCATAAAACCGATTTAGTTGGCTTACAAGATAGCGCTCTGGTATCTACCTGAAACTAGTCATCTAACTGAACTACCACAATGAGTAATTCCTAGACTTAACTAGTCCTAACAATCAATTCAACTAGGTTAAGTACCCCGTAAAAGAAATTCAAATAAATACAAAACCAAGTATTAATTAAATTCAGAATTAAAATGATCTTACAACCCTTTTAATAAAACAAATCATCCTTCTTATGATATAAGTGAAGCTTAATAAAGAATGATGATGAATATCAATACAAGGGCGACTCTTCTTAATGTGGAACAATAGGATGATGTTGTGCGCAGCGAGTGGAAGTTTGATGAGACTATGGAGGATTGAAAAGCTCTTCAAGATCTCAAGAATCAAAACCCTATAACTCCTCTCTATCTCTCTCTAAGGGGTTTTTTTTCACAATTAGATCATGAAAGAGATACGTGAAACTTGATAGATGATAGTGATCATATGAATAATGAACTGTTGCAATTAAATTATCAAAAAATAAATCACCCAACTACACCATCGATGTTTGCTCTTGACCATCGATAGTATCAAGAGACAATTTGGTTGATGAGCACTATCAATGATTTTGATGTCTCTAGGTATTTACACCATCGATGGACTTTTAAACTATCAATGGTCACTAAGCACCCTCGATGGTTAAAGGTCACCATTGATGGTTAAGACATTAAAATAAGATTTTTGTGGGTCTAGGCTAATTTAGGGCCCACATAAGGTTGATGGACCTTAGTTAGTTTCTTGGTTAATTGAATCCTAATAGTAAAAGGATTTTAGGGACCTGTTCATAATTTGAATAGGATTAGAGGACCTAGAGATAAATTTAGATTATTACTATTGTTATTATTATTGTTCTTGCATTGGTCGTACGACCGTTTCTACTTTCCTTGTTATTGTTCTTGCATTGGTCGTACGACCGTTTCTACTTTCCTTGTGGGATCTTGCCGTACGTTATGTGCGCTGACGTACACCTGTTTTCTCTGGTGTACGTCAGATTTAGAGGACGGACAGGTCCAGTATGATGATGCATTAGAACAGGAGTATGCCCAGCCGGAGTGTCTTCCAGGTGGAACAGAAGAACAGACGGAAGCTTAGTTATCTTTTACGTAATCACTGATGGACACTAGATTACTTATGTAGTAATTATCCTTTAGTCTTTCGAGGGACTTAGTTATTTTACAGTACTTCCTTCTTATTTTGTCAGACTATGTATTTTCTTATTTTAGTTGAACTGTTTGTAATAAGGGCAGGTTTGACCCAAACTTTGTGTCTCGGATGATATTTCAGTTGTGATATGTATATTTTCTGTCTGTGTTGTTTATTATATTCTCGCTACTGTGATCGGGGACCTGTGCATTTGCATTGTATTGTTTCCAGACGCTTAGCGTATTGGGTTGAGAAGAAAAAAAAATGATAGTGTATATTTCTTCTCAATCTAATACGTCGCGGGCTTGTTCACGTTCCGATTTCCGGTATTTTGGGAAGCGGGGCGTGACAGCAAGAAAATGAAAGAGCTTGAAAACAAAATCAACGCTTTCTGGAAACGAGGCTTTAATGGTTCGGTCATTCGTTGGCACCCTTCGTGGGCCCGCCTTCGATTGGTATCGACGTCTCAAACCAGGGAGCATCAATTGTTGGGATGACATAGAAAGTTTGTTCCTCAGCAATTTCTTTGATGATGACGCCGAAGTGTCAATCGGAACCCTTCTGGATGAGAAGCAAAAAGACGGAGAGTCAGTCGACAATTTTGTCAAGCGCTTCCGTAACAAGGCAATGAATTACAGAGATCCTGTTACAGAGGAGTTTATCCTGCAAACATGCCACAATAATCTCTCCATCGATGTTCTGGAAGCTCTGGGGGTCGTACCATCCAAGACTTGGAAAGATTTGAAAGTGCGCGGTGAACAAGCTGAACACTTTCTTAAAAGAAAGAAAGCTGAGAGAAGCCAACCGACGATATCTACAATTCCTGTGAATGCGACTCTCGATCCGAAGTTTCAAAAGGAGTATTCTTTCGAAAACGATGAAGCTCCAGCCATATTGAAATACCTCCTCGCCAATGGCAAAATTGAGCTACCACCTATCAAAGATCAGGAGGAAGCTAAGAGGATTACGGATCCAAACTACTGTGCGTACCACAGAAGGGTTCTTCATCCTACTGAGATTTGCTTTGGACTCAAAAACAAAATTCAAGCCTTAATTGACTCCGGTGTCATAACGGCAAAACAAGCCAAATAAAAATGACACCAAACTCCATTGGATACACGAGTATAAATTGTTTTCCATCACTCCAAAGAGTATACGAGTATAAACTTCTTCTCGATCATCCAACTAAATACAATGGTAAACCCAGCTTCACAAAGGAAGCTGGGGGTGGATGATTTATGTAACGGGAAGTTCCTAGAGAATCTTATATTCTTAAGGATAACCCGAACATGCGACTGAGGAGGACGTACTCCTCGTTATACCCAGTTTTGCAAAAAAAGCTGGGGGTCGATAATTCATGTAACGGGAAGTTCCCGGAAGAATGTTAAATATAATATTCTTAGGGCGATTCCTTCCATGAACGAGAGGTCCACAAATTGAACGATCAAACCTTTAAACAGTTAGGATCGTCTCAAATTCCCATCTTGGTCAAACCTTTAAACAGTTAGGACCAAAGCCAGAATCCCCTCTCGATTCGTTCCATGAACGAGAGGTCCACAAATTGAACGATCAAACTTTTAAACAGTTAAGATCGTCTCAAATCCCTATTTTGGTCAAACCTTTAAACAGTTAGGACCAAAGCCAAAATCCCCTATCGATTCCTTCCATGAACGAGAGACTCACAAATTGAACGATCAAACCTTCCTACAGTTAGGATCGTCTCAAAATACTCATTTGGTCAAACCTTTAAACAGTTAGGACCAAAGCCAAAATCCCCTCTCGATTCCTTCCATGAACGAGAGGTCCACTCAAATTGAACGATCAAACCTTTAAACAGTTAGAACCAAAGCCAAAATCCCCTCTCGATTCCCTCGATTCGTTCCATGAACGAGAGGTCCACAAATTGAATGATCAAACCTTTAAACAGTTAGGATCATCTCAAAACTCCCACTTGGTCAAACCTTATTACAGTTAGGACCAAAGCCAAAATCCTCTCTCGATTCCTTCCATGAACGAGAGGTCCACAAATTGAGCGATCAAATCTTTAAACAGTTAGGATCGTACCAAACTCCCACTTGGTCAAAACTTACTACAGTTAGGACCACAACCAAAATCTCTTCTCGATTCATTCCATGAACGAGAGGTCCACTTTTAGTTGAATAATCAAACTGTATGACAGTTAGGATTATTCAAACCCGTCCAGATTCTTTAAGTGGAGATCTCACTTTGAGTTTCCTTTGCACCTAGGAGATAGAATATAAAATTCTTCCTCTCCGATTTCGGGTTCATCTCTACCAACAAACAAGAGACCAGGAGATAGAATATAAAATTCTTCCTCTCCGATTTCGGGTTCATCTCTACCAACTTCTTTTTCTCCGATTCTGGGTTTATCTCTACCAACAAACAAGAGACCAGGAGATAGAATATAAAATTCTTCCCTCTGATTTTCGGGTTCATCTCTACCAACAAAAAAGAGACCAGGAGATAGAATATAAAATTCTTCCTCTCCATCTTCTGGTTCATCTCTACCAACAAACAAGAGACCAGGAGATAGAATATAAAATTCTTCATCTCTGATTTTCGGGTTCATCTCTACCAACAAAAAAGAGACCAGGAGATAGAATATAAAATTCTTCCTCTTCATCATCGGATATAAAATTCTTCATTCTTCATCATCGGGTTCATCTCTACCAACAAAAAAGAGACCAGGAGATAGAATATAAAATTCTTCCTCTTCATCATCGGGTTCACCTCTACCAACAAAAAAGAGACCAGAATACTCCAATAGATACACGAGTCTAAACTATTTTCCTACACTCGACAGGTAGTTTCTAGAGAATATTAATCTGAATATTCTTAAGGATAACCTGACGAACTCACAAAGGACATACAAGCATCAATCTGGAAATACCAGCCTCGATTCAAGATCTCAACAACGGTCAAGTGATAAACGCAGTGCCGGAGAAGCATTAGCTATTCTACAAAGAACTGAATAGACTAATGGATGAAGAGATGCTATTCTACAAAGAACTGAATAGACTAATGGATGAAGAGATCAAGAGCTGGAGCCATTTTACAGATTCCTCTACACGATCTACTCAACCAAGCATTGAAGGGATCGTAAGTAAATCTATCTTATCCAAAGTATCCCAGACTCCTCTATAAAAGAATGAGTCTGGAATACTTTGGAGGGGGTATCTGTAGACGTTAAAAAATACTAATAGATATCCCAAACATAGAGAGGATCACTCAAAAAAATCATAAGAATTGATCTCATACTGTTTTTGGAAAATCAAGACAGATATGAACTGTCTCGCCAGCGAGACAGTCTTTACTTTCTCACAGCGAGACAGTCTTTTACTATCTCGCGGTGAGACAGCCTTTGCTGTCTCGCCATGCGAGACAGTGTTTACTGTCTCGCCCGCGAGACAGCCTTCAAAAAGATCAGAAACTGTTTTGTAACCGCCGACATGTGGCCACCAACTGTTCAAGAACGTGGGAAACGTCGTGGGCGAGAATCACATTGATAACTGCCAAAATAACGGAGTTGTAAAACGTGGGAAGGCAGTTACAAGAAAACTGCTGGGTGGTTGAGGATTTCCGAGACAGTATTTACTGTCTCGGAAGCAGATTTTGTCCTGGAGGTTATAAATACCCCCGAAGGTCATTTTTGAAAGGAGGCTGATCATTTTGAACACTTTGGAGCAGAGAGAGCAGAGTTCCTAAGCTTCCGGCAATTCCTTGAGATTCGAGCTTTGACTTGATCTTAAGAAGAACGACTATCTTACTTTGATAAGATATCGTTTCAAATTCTCACTTCGATAAATGAAGGAAGAATCACTAAACCTCTCACGATTCAATCAGAATCTGTGATTTGGTGGTCCACGAGCCAAAGCGTTCCCGGCACAGGCAAAGATCCCACGCAAGCAGCGATCCAAACAACGATCCTGCGTTTGTTTCTAAAAAGTTGTAATTTTTATTTTTTGTTGTGTAAAAGAAGTTTTATAAAAAAGACTATTTCTTTTGAATTTGTTGTAATCGACTGAAGATATAATGAATTCCACAACGAGAGCAACTTTTGACGCAAACAGGGTCCTCAGTTAGGTATCTCCAAAGTCCTACCGACTAAAGAGGATAAGATCCGAGCAGCAGTCATGTCTTTGTGGTTGAAGGAGTCGGGCAAGACTCAGCTGGGGTCCTCAGTTAGGCCTAAAAATGCCTAAGATCTGAGTTCACCCGAGAAGAGTCCGAAGAGGTGGCAGTGAAGGCCGCTAAGATTGCGGCTNACTTAGGCCAAGAGGTCTGAGAAGAAGAAGAGATAGCTATGGAAAGTAAGCGACCAAGGTCCCTACGAAGGTGAGCCAAGGAGGAGAGTGCAGCATAGGTAGTCACTCCCACCTCTACTCAAGAAGCTAAGGAAGGCCAAAATCTCTCCACTCCCTTTCTAGACGCCCCTCCAACTGAGCCAGTTGACATTGTTGTGGTCGTCAATGAGGAGTCCTCTGCTCAAGCTGAGGGTGGTGAAATGGTGGTGTACGAGCTTGTGAAGGCCCAATTCGATCGAGGAAGAGACAACCCAACCTCTACTAGTGGAGTCAGCACATCAGTAGGGTAAGGAGTCAATTACTGAGGAGTTAGTAGCGACAGAGGCACCTCCTGCACATAAGGGTTGCTCGGGTGGCCCTTCCCCCATCGTATCAATAAGATTTCGGTGGATGTGTGGGGGGAGCTGAGGAAGCTACTGATGGGGATGCATGAAGTCTGCCCTAAATATGGAGGGAGCCATCCGAGGAGAATCAATTCATCCCTTGGCTGGTCCTTAATTAGAGGATGTCCGTCCTAGAGTCCAAGATGGCCCAAGTTTGGGCCATGGATCAAAATTTGTTGCCTAAGGACGACGAAATTCTCTTGGCCATGCCAACCTGTAGTCTTCACCAAACCCTAAGGAGTTATCTTCTTTGAGGGACTTTCGTGGAGCACAAGTTGTTCAGGCACTTCAAGCATGTCCGAGAGGTCTACTTCAAGCTTCAAGAGAAGCTGGAGGCCGAGAAGACTGTTCGAGAGGTAGCTGAGGTGAAGCTGGCCACCAAGGAAGACGAGCTGACAGCTTGGAGGAAGAAGTTGGCCATGATCGACAAACTCAAGGAGGACATAGGTCATCTCAAGCATGAGTTCCATGAACCGGATGACATGGTGAAGTACTTGAAGATGGGTTAGAGGTTGAGAGGTAAGAGAGCATCATCGCTTTCGAGTGGGCTTAGCTGGCTGGCCAAAATATTAAGATCCTTCAGGACCAGTTGAAGGAGGAAGTAGACACTCACAAGACTTTATGAAAGGAGTTGGACCAAGCAGCACTAGAGGCCGAGAGACTACAAAATTCATCTCTTGCTAAAATATAGGTTCTACAAGTCACCCTAACTAGCTCGAGTCTAAGGCCTACTGGGTTGAGATTGTGGAGATGCAGCTTAGGCCCGACTTTAAGCTCCATCTTGACTGGTTCTACTATCCTCCCTGAGTTTCCAATTGCCTCGATGATCTTTGAGAGATAGAGAGGAGGGGAGGAGGACTGGTTCTAGATGTGGACAATGGAGATAAGTAGGGTGAGGAGTCGGTTGAGAGCTCTACTCAAGACAGTTAGGCTAGCAAGCCTGGATATGACAAGGATGAAAAAGCTTGGTCCGAGCCCCAGTCATCTCCTCTGTTGAATCCTTCTATCACTGCTCCTCCATGTTCGGCTTCTGTTCTTGGGTCTAGCGATGTGCCCACTTCAAGCTTGACTCCTGCTCCAAGTCGGGCCTCTTGAGAGCTTCATGTATCTTCTTTCTTTTTTTAGCATATTTCCATTGTAATGTTCAGTTTTGTAAATATTTTAATATATGAATAAAAGATATACCTTTGTCTACTTGATCTGTGTATCTTACTTGCTTCTATTTTTATGTTTATCCCTAATTTACCTCATTTTGAGATTTGTAACTGAGATAAGTCAACTTCATGCCTTGGTTTTATCCCGAAGGGGTACCAATGTCTTCTGAGCTAAGGCTGATCAAGTCGATGACATACCTTGGTTTTATTCTGAAAGGGTACCAAGGTCTTTTAAACTGAGGCCGATTGAGTCAATGATGTGCCTTGTTTTATCCCAAATGGATACTAAGGTCTTTTGAACTGAGGACAATCGAGTCGATGATGTGCCTTGGTTTTATCCTGAATAGATACCAAGGTCTTTTGAGTTGAGGTTGATCGAGTTGATGATGTACCTTGGTTTATATCGAACGGGTACCATGGTCTTTGAGTTGAGGATGATTGAGTCGATGACATGCCTTGGTCTTATCCCGAATAGGTATCAAGATGTTTTGAGTTGAGATCGATCGAGTCGATGACATGCCTTAGTTTTATCCTGAATAGATACCAATGTCTTTTGAGTTGAGGCCGATCGAGTCAATGACGTGTTTTGGTTTTATCCCGAGTGAATACCACAATCTTTTGAGTTGTGCCTCAGAAAGTCGCAAGGTTTTGTAAGCACTACAAAAGTATAGCATAGTAAAATCATCCAAAATAGTTTTATTATATGAGAATCTTAAGTTATAATCACTAGAAGTATTTCTTGAAATACTTTATATTCCAGAAGTGTTGCAAGATAATTCCATTAGAGCTTTGTAGCTGATAAGTGCAGGGATATACTTCCTCGATGACCGCGGATGGACTTTCCTATTTGGTGGCCAATTTGTCGTGCTTGGCATCTCTATAGAAAATTGCTCTTCAAAGGATGAGATCACTGATGTTGAATCTTCGAGACTGGACGTTGTTATTATAGTATTAGGCAATGCGCTGCTATTTAACAACTTGTGACCTGAGAGATTTTTCTTGAACTTCCTCATGAAGGTTGATTCTAACTCGAGGTCTAGTCGAATTCAAATCTTCATCAAAGTGTTGCAGTTGGATGGTTGGTATGCCAACTTCTGCTGAGATGACCGCATCAGTTCCATATGCTAGCATGAACGAGGTTTCTCCAGTGGATTTTTTGTGGGTTGTTCGATAAGACAATAGAATTCTAGTAGCTCTTCAACTCAGTTTTCAACCGCCTTGTCTATCTTTTTTTTAAAGCTTGAAGCATGCATTTGTTAGTAGCTTTTGCCAGTCCATTGCCTTTTGGGTGTGGCACTGAAGTGAACTTGAGCTGTATCTTCTATTTTTCACAGAAACTTCAGAAGCCTCTGTTATCAAATTGGGTGTTGTTGTTAGTGATGAATGAGATGGGAACCCCAAATCTGTAGGTGATTGATATCCAAACAGTATTGCTGGTATTGCTTTCTCTAATTTTGGCTAATGACTCTGCTTCTATCCATTTTGTGAAGTAGTCAATGGAAATAATAAACAACTTCCATCGCCCTAAAGCTATTAGGAGAGGCTCTAACAAATCTAGTCCCTATTGAGCAAAGGGAATTAGCCTCATGATGGGGTGAGTTCAGTCGCTAAAGGTCGTGGCACATTTGAGAAGAATTGATAGGTCTTGCATCTAGAGACGAGTCTTTTGGACTCAGATAGGATAGTAGACTAGTAGTAGCCTTGGTGGATCACCTTCTCGGCAAGAAATCTGTCTCCTGGATAATTCCCATAAGTTCCTTCATAGATCTCTCTCAAAACATAACTGGATTTTGTCGGCTAGAGACATCGGAGATAGGTCCCCACACTACTGCTAGAGTATAACAATCGATAAAGCCGGTTATCAATCATTAGATATCTTCGAGCGTTCCTCTATAGACTCCTCACTTCAATAGCATTCTCTAGTGAGGTCCCCCTGTCAGATACTGGATGAGTGGATGAGTCGATCTATCCTATAGGATTCCGTTGATGTCTTGATCTACTTGATCGCATTTGTTGGTGATTTCATGATGCTAGGGTTCTTGAGGGTATCCATGTACACGGGTCCCTGACTATTCCCTAAGCTAGATGACCTGAGCTTAAATAAGACGTCTGCCTGAGTGTTAAAGGCATGGGGGTCTTGCACAATTCTGATATCTTTGAAGCAGCTCAAGAGGTTTCTGACTGCCTTCAGGTAGAGGATCATCCTCGAGTCGTTGGCTTCATACTCTCCCCTTACTTGGTAGATGACAAGTTGGGAGTCAGCCAATATATAAATAAGCTCAGCCTTAACTGCTAGTGCGGCTTGGAGCCCTACTGAGTTGCTTCGTACTCGGCCTCATTGTTTGAGGGTGAAAATTCAAAAGCGGAGTGCTTGTGAGTGAACCCGTCAAGGCCACATAGGACTAGTCTAGCTCTACTATCTTCTTCTCATATGGATCCATCCACCTTCAGTAACCTCAAGAGAAGAAGATACTTTGGTCATCTTATGGGTTGAAGACTCTGGTGGGTTGAACGGTACGAGCAGAGACAGATCATTGTCTATTGCAGACGACTATATTAAGAAGTCGGCCAAGGCTTGGGCTTTTATAGTTGTTAGGGGCTCAAATTGAACATCATATTCACTGAGCTCGACCGACCACTTCATCATTCTCCCTGAGTGGTAGGACTACAATGTGCTTTTTTCAAGGGCAGATTCCTTCGTACTGCTATGGTGTGTGCTTGAAAGTAGGGCCAAAACCTCCTAGCTATAATTTTGAGAGTGAAGGAGGTCTTCTCAATGAGAGCATAGTTGAGTTCGGCCGCCTTTATAATTCAGCTGACGTAATATATCAGCCATTGTGCATTGTCTTCCTCTAAGATTAGGACAAAGCTAATTGCTTCTTAGAGGATGGTATAGTAGAGGTACAAGGTTTCTTCTTCTATGGATCGGCTCAATAGTGACTTTGTACTCAAATATCTCTTGAGCTCATTGAAGGCCTCACTGCATTCTGCCGTCAAGCCAGTGACTTCCTATAGCTCCTTGATTCCTTTCAAAGTTTTAAAGAATGGAAGGCTTCTCTCGAAAAAATTTGAAAGGAAGCGACCCAATGCCGCTATCTTGCCATTCAGCTTCTGGACGTCCTTCAATATGCGAGGTTTAGGCAGCTATTCTATAGCACTTATCTTCTCGAGGTTGATCTCAATGCCCTATAAACCCAAGGAATTTGCCTGATTGCACACTGATGGTACATTTGGCTAGATTGAGCTTCATGCATTAGTGTCAGAGGTCAGAGAAAATTTCTTCATGATTCGATATGTGGGACACTACCTGCTTTGACTTTACAAGGATGTCATCCACATATACTTCCACACTATGTCCGATCTGGTACTTGAATATCTTATTGACCAACCTCCAGTAGGTAGCCTCTGCATTCTTAAGATTGAAGGGCATCACCTTAGAGCAATAGGTTCTTTGGTCTATAATGAATGAGGTCTTCTCTTAATCATGCTCCACCATTAGGATCCGAATGTATCATGAGAAGGCATCCATAAAACCGAGTAGCTTATAGCAGCGCTCTCGTCTACTAATTCATCGATCGTTGGAAGGAAGTAGTTGTCCTTTGGACAAGCTTTTTCAGGTCAGTGGAGTCCATGCACATCCTCCAAAGGAACTTCTTGACTAGTACCTGTTAGACCCTAGAGGGGGGTGATTAAGGTCTTATGCTAATCTAATCCGATTAAATGCCAATTAAAATTAATTAATAAGTTATCCTAGCAAGTATGAAATACAACAAGAATATAAGCTAGGATAAGCAAAATGAACAATGAGATATATCCTATATGATAGAGATATATGCAAGGATATATAAACAACACAAGGGTAAATAATCTAAACAAGATAGTGGATGAAATAAATGAGTAATGCACAATTAACGATATAAGATAAATGCAAAAACAACTTTCACCACCCAACTGTACTATGTATGTAAATACTAAAAGCTCAATGTGGGTGTGTGTAACAATGAGTAAAATAAAATCTAACTCAAATAGCAAACTAGCAATAATAAGAATATGAAAATCAATAATGAAATTGCTAGAGAAAAGAGTTAGAAAACTTCTCTATAAACACGAAGAAGAGGATGAAGAGGATTAAGAATGAATCCCTCAATCTACAGTGAGAACTTCCTCCTTTGTAAACAGAAACCCAAACTTAAACAAACAGTAAAAACCTTAAACCCTTGTTTTAAAACTTTGTTTAAAAACTTCTTTTCTTAATTGAAAACTGAGATCAAAGAGAGTATTTATATCCTCCAAAACCTCAGCTAAAAATCCCAAGTCAAAAGATTGAAAACTGAGATCAAAGAGAGTATTTATATCCTCCAAAACCTCAGCTAAAAATCCCAAGTCAAAAGTCAAAAATAACCCCAGCAAATAGCTCAGGAAATAGCCGTTGGAAGCCAACGGATCTATTGTCGGTCGACCGGAAATTCTGTCGGTCGACCGACGGAGAGCAAAAACACGAAGACCAGCTCTGGACAATCGTCGGTCGACCGATGCGGTCGACCGATGGAGCTTTTGGTCGACCGGACCGGTCGACCGACCAACTCTCTGTCGCCCAGTGATGAAAGATCAAATGATTAGTCGACCGGTGCGGTCGACCGAAAACAGATATGATAGAAAAACAGTTTTTGGAAGCTGATTTTAACATTTTAGAAAATATGTTAAAAATAACAAATGAAGTCCAAAAATAATGAAACTTTGGGAAATGTATATAAACATGAAAACAAACATGTTACAAAAGGAATTTTCCAAATTGCATTTCCCATTTGTGAAAAATCATCATTTTGCAAAATAGTTCAAAACATAAAAATATGAGATACTTGAATTTTGATGTTTTGACATAAACCAACTTTTAAAACTTTGTGAAATGTTTTTTATAGACTTAGTAAAACATGTATAAACTGATATTCAAGTCTAAAAACTAAGAATATAATATTTTCACAAAATTGCATATTCTATGTAATGTTTTCAAAAACACAATAGTAAATATGAAATATGTGATTTCATATTATAAACATAAAAACTCAAAAAACTATGTATGTATATATATAACTATATATATGCATAGAAACCAAAACTTATGTATATATATATAACTATATATATACGAAGAAACCAATAAGTGTGTGTGTATAGATATTGAGCTTAGAGTATATAACACACATAATATAAAATCTAAAACTACATTACCCAAGCAATCTTGATCTTCAATAAGCTTGACTTGGTACACTTGCGGATGAAGCTTTATGAAATGTTTTTATAGACTTAGTAAAACATGTATAAACTGATATTCAAGTCTACAGACTAAGAATACAATATTTTCATAAAATTGCATATTCTATGCAATATTTTCAAAAACGCAATAGTAAATATGAAATATGTGATTTCATATTATAAACATAAAAACTCAAAAAACTATGTATGTATATATATAACTATATATATGCATAGAAACTAAAACTTATGTATATATATATAACTATATATATACGAAGAAACCAATAAGTGTGTGTGTATAGATATTGAGCTTAGAGTATATAACACACATAATATAAAATCTAAAACTACATTACCCAAGCAATCTTGATCTTCAATAAGCTTGACTTGGTACACTTGCGGATGAAGCTTGAACTTGATCTTTAACTTGAATTGTATAGGCTTCAACCCGACATTCCGCCAACCTCCTTTGGATATGATCGTTGAAGCTCTATTCCATCCACCCTCCAACCACGTTGTTTGTCTACAATACATAGGAATACACAACCACTAGACAAACAACATTAGTAGTAAATTGTTTGTAAATCATCATCAAAACAAGAAGGCCAACAATCTCCCCCTTTTTGATGATGACAAACAATTTACAAAAAGAATATATGCATGAAAGGAAATGAATATATAAATTACAATTCACATGCATATAAACAAGAAAGAATATACATATACTCACAATATTTCTCCCCCTTTGACAACATCAAAAAGGGGACAAAAGAATTAAGAGAGCGAAAGCTCCCCCTATCAATAAGCATATGTGAGTATAACATATAGAAAGATATGGGGATTGCTCCCCCTATCAAAATGCCTCATGAATATATGAAATGAAGATCATGGCAAACATATGTGAGCAAGCATAGATGAATATGCTAAATATCACTCACATACTTACAAGAGAATGAGAACACATATGAATGTATTATTGAGATAATGTGTCTCAAAGCATAAACATAGTTTGTAAAGGTAGATTTATGAAATCAAAAGAAGAGAAACATGAGAATCATGCAAATAGTTTTCAAATGAAAACAAATCAACTAAGAGAAATCATAAATCAAAGTTTAAATCCAAAAATGTAAAATCAAATCATCATTGATTCAAAAATCAAGAGAGGCAACTATATCTAGCTCTTGAGCTAATATCAACCCATATGAACATTTTTAGCACCCAGTAAACAATGTTTGGGAATAAACACCCAATAACTCCGGAGGGTTATATAAAC
>NC_033797.1:74340480-74381492 GCF_001876935.1 Asparagus officinalis
GTGCGGAACAAGTGGCCAAGATGCTCGAAGAAGCCATGGCTAAACAACAGGAGAGCTTCAGGTTCGAAATGCAGCTGGCCATGCAGAATATGAGAGAAATGCATGACCAACAAATCCAAACACTGACAAACCAGCAAGGCAAACCAAGTCGTCGTAACCAGGTTAATCAAGAAGATGATGATACAAATGCGAATGAAGCTCATAATGCCAATAATCCTCCCGTCAATGCAGGGGGTGGTAACGAGAATGCTGATGAAGACTCAGGTGAAAACCTGAAGATTAAAAATCTCGAGAGCAAAATCAATACGTTGATCTCCGCTCAAGAGATGAAGAAGACGGGCATTCCTTGTCCATACCCACGAGAATGAGAATCAATCCTCTATCCGGTGAAGTTCAGTCTAATTAACTTCACGCCGTTTGATGGGAAGGGTTCACCCACGCAGCATTTGATTTACTTTAAATCGCATGAGCCTCTGATGGTGCGGTCATTCGTCGGCACTCTTCGCGGAGCCGCCTTCGATTGGTATCGCCGCCTCAAGCCAGGAAGCGTAAATAGCTGGGACGACATGGAGACAAAATTCCTCGCTAACTTCTTCGACGACGATACCGAGATTTCAATTGGCACACTATTTGACGAGAAGCAGAAAAATGGTGAAACAGTTGAAAACTTCGTAAAGAGATTCCGAAACAAAGCAATGAACTGTCGGGACCCGATCACTAAGGAGTTCATCCTCCAGACTTGCCACAACAACCTTGCATTGGACGTGTTGAAAGCGATGGGAACAGCACCGTCTGACACTTGGAAAGACTTGAAGGTGCACGGTGAACAAGCCGAACGCTTCCTCCGAAGGAAGAAGGCCGAGAGGAACCGACCGACGGTTAATCCTCCGAACTCGAACTTTGCCTCTCGCGGTAAAGGCAAATCACCTGCAAGGTGCTAATCAAGCGTCACAACAGCAATCCCGAAGGCAGCAAAAGACTTCGGGTCCGAGACTCCAAAAAGAGTACTCTTTCAAGGACGAAGACGTTCCAGCCATCTTCGAATCCCTCCTTGAAGGTAACAAGATCAAGCTACCGCCTATCACAAATCAGGAGGAAGCTGACAACACTACGGACCCAAAGTACTGTGCGTACCACAGGAGGGTCGTTCATCCCACCAAGGATTGCTTTGCTCTCAAGAATAGCATTCAGACCTTGGTTGAAGCCGGCGTTATATCGCTCAATTAAATCGAAACCAGACTCCAAAGAGTATACGAGTATAAACTGTTTCTCAATCCTCCAACAGGTGCAAGAGGTTAAACTGCTCCCTGTATACTCCAATAGGTATATGAGTCTAAACTGTTTCCCACTTTTGACGGGAAGTTCCTGGAGAATATTACACTAATATTCTTAAGGATAACCCGGTCAGGTAACTGAGAATAATGTCCGAACCAGTTCCGTAGAGGAAGCTGGGGGTGGACGATTTATGTAACGGGAAGTTCTCAAAAGAATGTTAATATTCTTAGGGATAACCCGATCGACAAGAACAAAGTGATGAACACTAAATCTCTCACCGATCAGACTAATTGACGGTGGGACCACTAAATTCGATCAAGTTTAATCCAATCAAACTTACACTATGTTCGTGCACTCAACACTTTCATAGTTAGAGTCCGGATATAATAAATCTTGATCTGTCACCTGGTCAAACCTTTCTACAGTTAGGACCACAACCAAACTCCCCCTCTCGATTCCTCCAATGAACGAGAGGTCCACAGATCGAGCGATCAAACCTTCCTACAGTTAGGATCGTCTCAAACCTCCCAATTGGTCAAACCTTCTTACAGTTAGGACCACAGTCAAAATCTCCTCTCGATTCCTCCAATGGGTCACCTCAAACTCCCATTTGGCCAAACCTTCCTACAGTTAGGGTCAAAACCATAATTCACTCTCGATAAACGAGAAATTCACCTTTAGTTCGGTAATCAAACCTTCGGACAGTTAGGATTATCCGAATCTTTCGATTCTCGGAATGGAGGTCCCACTCCTAGTTTCACCGTTCCGGATTCTGGGGGTGGAGATCCCACCTCGAGTCTCCTTTCCAACTGGAAATAGAATATAGAATTCTTCCTTTCCAGAATCAGGGAATAGAATATAAAATTCTTCCTTCCTTGTGGAAATAGAATATAGAATTCTTCCTTTCCAGAATCAGGGAATAGAATATAAAATTCTTCCTTCCTTGTGTTTGGGTTCGTCTTTGCCCCAAGAGAAGACACCAACCTTTTCCAAGAATTTGTCAATCTAGGAAGTTTATCCCGAATCCTAAGCCGGGATAAGTCTGCGCCTAACACGCGCTGCCGGTTTAGTCTTTTTTCGTAGAAAAAGACACCAGAGTTCGATTCTGGGGTATTCTATCATGAAACCTAAGTAAGGATAATTCTGCGCTTAACCCGCGCTGCCGGTTAGTTCTTAACCGTCAAAAAGAACACCCGTTCACATATTCAACATTGTGGCAGGTTGTTATTAATAACACCAAAATCCATGCCTTACACGCATAGGGAATTTCATCCTGAATCCTAAGAAAGGATATCCCGACGTCTAACACGCGTCGCCAACGATGGCGAAGTCTATGTATTCAAAGTCATAGCAACAAGTCTCAGAGGATTCAATCTCTGAGCGCAACGTTACATGCGAACGGACTTAAAATAATCCGCATGTAAGCCCGAGTCAAACGGTAATCGGTGAGAGCACGTCAAGTCCGTTGAAGGCTGGGGGTTAGCCAAAAACCCCAAAGTCGACGCCTAACACGCGTCGCCGGGTGGTCTATTCCCGTGAGAAAGACGAAGTCTACGTATTCAATATCGTAGCACTAAGAGCGTTAACTCTCTTAGCACAACGTCACATGCGGAACGGATTTAGATAATCCGCATGCTAGCCTGACTCAAACGGTAGTCGGTAAAGGCTCATCAAACCCGTTGATGGCTGAGGGTTTGCTAAAAATCCTATAAATACGAGAGTCACTGACGCATCAGCTTCATTAGTTGGTCTCGTGACTTGAGCATCCAACGACATTCGAAACCCTAGGGTCAACGCCGATCAACGCGTAACCCTAGGTCAACGCCAGTCAACGCGTTACGATCATAAAGTCAACGTACGACGTTCAAAACCCTAAGGTCAACCCCGGACAACGCGTAATCCTAGGTCAACGATAGTCAACGCGTTGCGATCAAAAAGTCAACGTACGACGTTCAAAACCCTAAGGTCAACGCCGGTCAAACGTGTAACCCTAGGTCAACGTCGGTCAAACGCGTAACCCTAGGTCAACGCCAGTCAACGCGTTGCGATCAAAAAGTCAACGTACGACGTTCGAAACCCTAGGGTCAACGCCGGTCAACGCGTAACCCTAGGTCAACGCCGATCAATGCGTTACAACCAAAGTCAACGTTTGACGAAAAGTATACGAGTATAAACTGCTTCTTAATACTCCGAAAAGTATACGAGTATAAACTGCTTCTTAATACTCCGAAAAGTATACGAGTATAAACTGCTTCTTAATACTCCGAAAAGTATACGAGTATAAACTAAAATTCCGACAACGGTCAGATAATAAATGCAGCACCGGAACCCTTACAGACATTCGACAAAGCACCGAATAGCCTGAAGGATTGAAGGAATCAAGAACAGAAGCCATTCCAAAGTCCCGTTATACCGACTGAAGGTTGGGACAATCATATCCAAAATATTCCAGACTCTTCTATAAAAGAACGAGACTGAAATACTTTGGAGGGGGTATCTGTAGGCGTATAAAATTGCTTATAGGTCCCTTAGCACAGCTCGGCACAAACCGACGAACCAACGAGGCGACGAGGTTGACGAATCGCACGTAAGCAACGGAATAAATCCATTCGCGTGCGGAATCAAGCTAACGGGTTGAAGAGTCAACGAGTCATCCAACCAAGGGCGGACTCGGACGAATCACGATCGAATCAAGATCAGTTTCGGACTCGAACTCAGAAGTGGATTTACTGCCAAATCAGGAATCAGACTTACTGCCAAATTAGGTCAACGAATCAGAGTCTAAATCAACCACACAACCGAATCACGGACAGAACCAAAAAACGGATACAACAAAACGACGAAACCCAACACCAAGGGGGGGCTCGGCCGAAACCGAGCCACCTCTCTATAGGTGGCCGGCCAGATCTGTGCCCGGGCACAGTTCAGAGAGCCTATAAATAGGAGAGGTGGTTCATTTGTTCAAGGGTTGGATTTTTTGGAGGCGAAGCCCTGCTGGATTCAAGACTCAGATCTAAAAAAGATTGAAGCTTTGAGACTTTGAGGACTTGCTCTTCCAGATCTGGTGCTCGGCGATCGTCAACGCCAAATAAGGCAAGAGTTCGAGAGGACCGGATCTCAGATCTACGCAGGCGTACTCCGGATCAAAGCTTGGCCTTTGATTCCGAGATTTAGGCGATTGTTTCCTTGGTGAACCAATCCCCCCTGGCTATTATTTCCTTGGTGAAATAATACCCATCGTACTGCGTAGATCCGACCGAATCTAGATCTCGCGGTGGTCCACGGATAAACCCCGGCGCAGGCAAAGAACCCACAAAGCGAGCGACCGTAAAACAGGAGCTCGCGATTTGTTCGACAAACAATGAGAAAGTTGTAATCTTTTTTTTATTTTCTTTGATTTTCATTGTAACCGGATCTTATAAAAAGACCAGATCTTTGTAACTAAAAAAAAAAGCTGTTATTTAAGATGACAATGGAATCAACAATGAAGAAAGACACGATTTTCACCGCGAACACCCATATTGTATAATTAAACAAGAATAATTAATAATAAAAATATATTTACTTACATTTAAAATCAGATAATTATGGGATAATTACGTACACAGTAAAACGTACTAGTTATACTAACTCGACAGATAATATGTAACAATAGAAATAATAATTACGTACACAGTAAAACGTACTAGTTATACTAACTCGACAGATAATATGTAACAATAGAAATAATACCAAAGATATGTAATTAATAATACAAGGTATTATATGAAATAATTCATAATAATATTAATAATACGATATATTATTTAAAAAGATACGTAGTAGTACCGATAATACAACAAATTAATTCTAGAAATTTTTACCGTACCAAATAAATTTATAAATATCAAAATCATTTAGATAAATATATAATCAGATTTTTAAATCATAGAAAATTGTAGAAAATCAAAAAAATATAAATACTCTTTTAAAAATCATAATTAAATATTTTAAAATACCAAAAAATTATTTTAACTAATATCAAAATTCCACGGTCCTTACAACTTTTGAGGATATACCATTGTTTTCCTTCTGAATAGAAACAGAAACATGATCTGGTCCTTTTGTGACATATTTAAACAAATATTTGATTGATCCTCCTCTATTACACCACTCTACGTTAATGTGAGATTGATATTTCACGATCAAGTTTCGGTTATACGATACGACATAACCATTGTCTAATCTTGTTCCATTTTTCTCTATCCAATTACTATTATCCTCCTTTCTTCAGTAAATAGGAAAACCTCCATCATCAATAATCGTGTCAGAAATGATTTTTTTTGGAAACCGCTTTGAACATTTTTTATTTTTCATACATGGTGAATATGGAGCTGTACTTCCACATGGTCCATGCATCATGTACTGACCAACTGCTGCATACCCATCTGGATCTTCTTTCTCATCTGGGATCTCAGCACTAATGATTTTATTAATCAATGCGGGTGTCGGATATTTGTTACTCTCATGAAGCCATAGCAAAATATGCGCATGTGGTAATCCACGTTTCTGAAATTCTATCGTATATACAACTGCAAATGTTTCATTGATAAACTATGTTAGAGATTGCATAAAATTCATGTTTGAAATTAATTTTTGTAATAAATTATTTTTTTGGTAGATATATGCATAGTGGAGAAAGTAAGTTATAGTATCTTACCAGATTATAGCATGTATTATGACAATTTATACTCACATGTAAACTACTAAACAAATTATTCCTATATGTTAGCATCAAAATTTAAAATCAATACTCCTAGATTGTGACCTATAATAACTAAATAATCTAAAAGTGAAAAACATATTAGTTTGAACATTTTTTGCTTAGGGATCAACAACATACAAAATGAAAAGTTTTGAAAAGGTCGTTGGATAAAATTACGATATAGATATTTAAAATTAAGAATATAAGCCACTGTTATTATCCGAGATAGTGTGATATCCATCTACAACAAATTTGATGGGGTTTATAATAGTTTAAGCCATAGTACTAAGCAACACACAATTAGATATCATCTATCTTGATCCTAATCGATGTACATGAAAGATTTCATGAAAATGTTTGATTGTCCTTTTTGTTTGTAGGACTTTAAATGATCACATTATTCAAAGGTACAAATCTTTTATTTGAGCTGCAAACTATGTGCTTAGCAAGCGGTAGCTTGAATCCCATTTGGAACCCCCCCCCACACCCATGTGCATCTGTCTGTCTGTCTGTTAACCTTGTTTTGTATGGGTTAGCAATCAGCCATGTATAATTTCTTTTATTTCTATTAAAGGATGAATCATTTGCTATGTTTTTTTCTCACGTTCTTCATCCAACAGAGAATATATGCTCTACCAAGTTGCTAAAGTACCGGATTTAATATATATTTTCTCTTTTAATCAAGCAGGTTGCTAAACCAAGTCACTATTGCTCTCTGGAAAGTTCATATTGATGAACCAAAAATCAACCAGCCAGATCCTACTCTGGTTATTGTAGATAAAACTTCAAGTATGTTTCTCAGCATCTTAAAATGAACTTTCTTGTTAAATTCGGTAGCTACCTCTTTCTTGATGATTTTAGTTGTTTCTCAGCATCTTAAAATGAACTTTCTTGTTAAATTCGGTAGCTACCTCTTTCTTGATGATTTTAGTACATTAAACTATATGTTGCTGATTTCTGTCTTATATGTCCTATTTGATCCTTTCGTAAGCACGGTATGCTTATTCTCTTTGAGATTGACTTTCTTTCTTACACAGTTTGGAGGCTCTACTTGAGCATAGCTAAATGAACTATGTTGTGAACTTCTATGCTTAGGGCATTTTCATGAGAATTTTTTCTAGCACATAAGATTTACTAAATTTCAATATTGAATTTTTGTTGTTGTCGCATTTTCATGAGAATTTTTTCTAGCACATAAGATTTACTAAATTTCAATATTGAATTTTTGTTGTTGTCATTTTTTAGTTGTTGTGTATTTTCCCTCATAAGATTTACTAAATTTCAATATTGAATTTTTGTTGTTGTCATTTTTTAGTTGTTGTGTATTTTCCCTAACAGAATTTAAAATTACTTTGCCTTACAGACCATACTGCTAATGCACATTATATCTTACATAAATATCTTATTTGTTATTATATGATGATTATAACTACTCAGTTATGTAGATACCCAGTTTTGTTATTCCACACCTGCTAAGATATTTATGATAGTTTTCTGTCCTTGGTCCTCAGAACTGTTAGCTCATGAGATATAATTTTTTCTGGTTTATCAAATAAGATGTTTAAATAGAGAGGGTCTACCATATCTTAATGGAACTGATGGAGTAGCTCAAAACCTCTATTTAACCATTTTGCTTGTGTCCAGGGCCCAAATAGGATAAGTTTGGACTACCAGGTGTGTCCACGATATCCTGGATGCACTCTTTCTCTACAAAAAAAATCTTGAACCTGCTCATCTTGACACTTATGGGATGGCATGGAACTAATTGGATGCTTAGCAATCTTGACTTTTAGTAAATTAATATTTGTTTCTACTTAATTCTAAAAGTTTACAAATTTTGCATTTTTGAATATAAGTAAAAGTCTTAAATTTATTAAAAAGCACTGGTACGAACATACAATACATACATGTGTAGAGAATTGTATTGTAAAGTCTTAAATTTATTAAAAAGCACTGGTACGAACATACAATACATACATGTGTAGAGAATTGTATTGTACTGATGTGTTTACATCTTGTGAAGTTAGTACGAACATACAATACATACATGTGTAGAGAATTGTATTGTACTGATGTGTTTACATCTTGTGAAGTTATACATGCTATCAATTTTATATTGAGTATGATACATATTTGAAAATAGAAAGTACATTTAATTGACTGTTTGTTGATATAAAATGATCGTATGTATATATATTATATAAATTTTTAAAAGCTATTAACCAACTGTCTAATACAAATTGTCATCTTTTTTCTATACATGCATGTAACATGTGAAGTAACATGTACTATCAATATCGTAATGAATATTTACTTTTTTCATATGTATGTATCAATTATTAAGAAAAAATATTGTTTATATTGAATCCTTTTGAGCATGTTGACCTGCCCTTTGATTTTTGTGCATGTTGATGTGAAGGAATAATATCGAAAGTTGAGCTTATTGCTAATGATTTTGTTGCACGTTAATATTGTAAACTCTTTTGCAGCTCTAGCTGATGGTTCACCCTGATAAATGCAAGCGACTTTAAGCGTAGGATGCCTTCTGAGGTAACTTGTGTTTGCTTACTTCTTATTTAAGTGCCAATCTGGATTTTAACTATTTAAACTTTTACAGCAATGAAAGAGATTTGTTTTAGTTTATCTAATGCACAATATATTTGAAGCAAGAAAGAAAGGAATCAATATGAATTAAGAAAGTATATCCTACGGCTGATAGAAGATAAATGGGGTTAAATTTTGGATATGAACTTGCATACTATTAAATCAATAAGCATTATTTTGTCTTGATGTGCTTAAAAAAACTTTAAAATAACATGAGTTATCATTTTCATAAGTAGGATAATCATATGTATCAATGTATACATCTGATACATCTAAATTTATCTGAGTGTTCATGAATTTGTAAATGATAATGTGGGCATGTACATGTACATCAACTTAAGATACTAAGGGGTGGATAAAGTTAGTCATAATATTGTGTATGAAAGTGATTGTATGTCTGAATGGTACCTGATGGTATATATTCACTTAATTTATGACAGATAAGATCACTGCACATGTGCTCTATGTAATCATGATAAATTAATGTCTTAAAATTTTGACTATCATGTTAGCTGTTTATGCAAATGCACATATTTTGTTCATAATTATTATTTTAAAATATGTTTGTAAATCATTATTATGGACTTTTATGCATAGTGTAAAAGTTGAAATGAACATACCGCCAACACATTTTCCAAAATGACCATTTTTTTGAAGATCCTCCATTAGATGGTCAAGTTTTATTTTGAAGACTCTTGCTACAATATCTGGCCTCTCATCTGATCTTTGTCCTCCCAATTCTTCTAATGTTGCTTTGATTTCTAGCCACCTTGGATTTGTTGTCGTTGTTATAAAAAGATCCGGATTCCCCATAACACGACATAGAGATATTGCATCATGATAATTTTGATTCATATAACGTGGGCCTCCTTTGAAAGAAGATGGCAATACTATCCTTTGTCCAACTTGAGATCCTTCTGTATCTCCTCTGAAAACAGCGTCCTTTATTCCAAAGTATAGTTCAGCTCTGATCTTGGTTTGATTAATTTTAACCCAGTGAAGCATATCTTCTTCAATGCATGTAAACAGATCAACAATATATGTTTGGAATAATTTTCCAGAATAAAGTAGTGTCTTCCCTTCACTATGACGCTGTTGTATACGGAAAGCAGCATATTCCCTCATGGTCACATCTTTTCTTTTTTTTTCAAACTGGTATTTGATGCGTCTAATAACTTAACTCCTAGTCTGTAGCCATCCTCTCCATAAGGAAAAAGCAATGGGTATTGCATTGCCATGAAGCTGGGGTGTAGGTCGCTAATTCTTGATAAGCCTAATTTGCGATCCTCAACAACAATATCTCGAATGCCTATTTTTTCTTCAACATTTCCCACAATCAGTCCTGCAATTTCTGATGCAGATGGCATATTTTGTTCCCTCCCATCACCACTCCTTGAGGCCATGATCATCAATCTCACTGTCACTAATTCATCTTCATTAATTCTCTCTCTTACCATACGGAAGCTTTGGACTAATACATTGTGCATGTCTAACATTTCAAGTAGTCCCTTGACAATATCCTCATCTAGTTTGTTGGTATTATTAATGGAAATAATCATGTTGTTGATTTCATTTTCAGTATCATATATGTATAATTGACAGAATTTTGGAGCTGTTCCAGGTATAGGTTTCAACGACCCTATACGATGATGATTTTGACCATTCAAACGAAAACAATATGGTCCTCCTCCTTTATTGTAAGTATTATCAATATTTCCTCCTGAGGATGTAAAAGCAAACATGCTATTATAAGATCTAATATTTTCCTTAAATTTATTACTTTGTCTGCTTCCTCCTGGGTATAAAAGATCTCGAAGAAAACTGGGAGGCTCTTTTAAAAGAGGGAATTTTATTTTCCCTTTGCCACAACAAGGAGGTTATAATATACTTATTATATATAAAAATTTACCCAAATGATAAAAATTCCAAGTTTGTTCTTTACTTTTATGTTAAGTGTGTTATGTTATTCCAATTTATATTAATTATCTTTATTTTTACTAATCCATTATAACAAAATAAAATTCTCACTTTCACATTCTCTCTCTTCTATTATCATATAATTAGTAACATGCTACAAAAAATATATCTACTAAGTTCATGGATAATACAATATTTCTCTCAAATCACAATTAAGTACATAGTAATAATTATAAAAATAGAAAAAAAGTTCATTAAAACTCCCCCAAGTTAGACCTCAAACTTTAGCTTCAATCCGAATTCTCCACATTCCTTGTATCAATCGTATCCTCAATCCGCATATAGCCGTCAGCACAACTTCCTTAGCACAACTTCAATTGTCTTTACCCCCCTTTGTCGTTATCTCTTCTGAAGGGATAATGTTTTCACTGGTGAGTTTGTATCATCCAAATAATATCATAGTAAAGCCATAGGGTGAGTATATGATGTTGTTAGGGTTGTAAGAGGTGAGTGTAAATCTAAATCATCAAATGAGTGAATTTATATAGGTTGTAAGTAAGGGCTATTATGATAAATAAAAAAGCATGATCTTTGGATTCCGTAACAGTCAAATGTAATTGCCACTTAAATAAAAACTACAATTAAAAATATAACTCTCATTTCAAGTATGCATGAATGCATGCACTAATGGTATTTTAAGTTGACACTTTGTTTGCAAATTAAAACATATATTATTAGTTTGTCATATGTGTATTTTAAGTGGAGGGGTTACAAAAAATCGAAGTTAATATTAGTGAACAATTATGTTAGCATTGTTAGGTCTCATGTTTATGAGTCTACTCCCTAATCTTGTTTAGATGATCACAAACAATTCCTAACAATGTGTGTTGAGTGTTTGCATTTGTTTTGTTAGGAAATCTACACAAATGTCCAGCTAGAGGTTGGATGGAATTGCGCTTTAACGATCATATCCAATGGAGGTTGACGGAATATCGGTATGAAGCAATGCAGTTCAAGTTAAAGATCCAAGTTCAAACTTCATCCAAAAGAGTACCAAGAAGAGCTTCGTTGAAGATCACAAGCTTGGGTAAATTAGTTTAGGTTTATGCTTTGTGTGTTTATACTTAGAGCTCAATATCACACATACACACAATTCTTGATTTTGAGTAATTTTGACAAAATATTCATACACACAATTCTTGATTTTGAGTAATTTTGACAAAATATTGAGTTATTGGTTTTTGGACTTAACAATCATTATATACGTCTTTAATTAAGTCTATAAAATTATTTTATAAGTTTTCAAAATATTGTTTAACTCAATAGTCAAAAATCAAGAAGTTTATGTACACATGTATTTATAAGTTTTGCAAAATAGTAAGTTTTCATAAATACCAACTAATATATCAAAAATTCCTTCTTTAATATATTTGTTTTCATGTTTATAAATGTTTCCCAAAGTTTTGTTAATTTTGGAATTAAGTTGTTATGTTTAATTAAATTTACAAAATCAAGTTTTAAATAAGTTCATGTTCGTGCACATGTTCGTGCACATGTCCGTGCATGTTTTTGCAAAACAGATGAGTTTTTATAAATAGGAAATGAAAATTTAAAAACTTATTTTTCTAACATGTTCTATTACATGTTTATAATAATTTTCCAAAATTTTATCATTTTTGGAGTTGATTTACTATATCAAATTAATTTTACAAAATCAGGTATTTTAGTAGTTTTTAGAATCTAGAATATCTGTGTTCAAACAATTATTTATCTCAACTGGGAAGTGAAATTTAAGAAATTATTTCTCTAACATGTTTACCTATATGTCTAGAAACTTACCTCAAAATTTTATAATTTGTGGAGTTGATTTACTATTTTTAATTGATTTTATAAAGCTAGATACGCAAATTTTCAGACTCTGTCAAAACCTGTAACCATCTTATAAGTCAACTGATCAGCTGACTGTTGCACAGTAACGGGTAGTTTCTCATTTTTGTTTATTTTATTGTTTTTGGGTGATTTTATTTTTTCATCCTATATATACCCCATACTATTTCACCTCTGAACTAACCTAAGAGAGTTTAAAAATAAGTTTTAAGTGTGGTTTAAGTTTGTTTAAGTGTTTGTTTACAAAATTTGTTTTATGAAGATTGTTTCATAAGAAGAGGAGGTCATCTTTGGTTTGAGCTTTCTATTTTACATCTCCATCTCTCTTGTTCTAGAGAAGTTTTCTCAATTCAATTATCTAGCTTGTTTACATTTACATTGTCATATTTATATTTGCTAGACTTTAATTGAGTTTGATTTTATTTTCTCATTACTTGCACACACAACCATTGAGCTTAAGTATTTTCACATATTGTATAATTTGAGGTTGTGGTGAGTGTAACCTTGAGAGTGAGCCTACATTGTGTTCTCATCTATTATAGAGAACATATTTATACTTGTGAGCTTTATTGTGAGATTCACTTTGTAATACACATTTACACCGAGAGGAGAGTGTGGTGAGGACGTAGTCAATACCAAGAAGAGTGTAATCGGTAGTAAAGTCTAGAGAGAGGTGGTAAAGCCGAGTACTTGAGGGAGGCGATACGTGAGGACCGACACTTAAGGTTGTAGTTTGTGTATGTACATTGTGAGTGACTTGTAGAGTTTTCGGTGAGCTAGAAAACCGAGTGTGTAGAGAAGTTTCGGTTTCCAAACCGGGTGTGTCGATAGTGGAGATCTCCTCGAGGTGAGGAGCGGAGACGTAGGTCAAGGGTTGACCTAACCCCGTAAACATATCTTGTGTTTGAGTTTGCTTTGCGTATATTTTTTGTGCTTGTATTTTACATTATTGCTCATACCTCACTCACATATCTCTTGCAAGAACTAATTAATCAAGAAAGTTTTTAATTAGCATAAAATCAAGATTAGATTAGCATTGACCATATTCACCACCCTTTAGGATGCTTTCAATTGGTATCAGAGTTTGGTGCTCTTGATTAGAGGCTTAATCGCCTAGAGTCAAAGTTCCTTGTTCTTATATTCTTTTGCTAATCTTGTTTTGTTTTTTATCGGTATCTTACTTGCATATATATCATAGATATGCACAGTGTACCTAGTCTTGATTATGCTATTAACATTGCTCCTAGAATTAGTAATTTTCCCTATGAACAATGCTGTGCTAGATTTAACATTTTTGCTAGATCTACAAATATTGATATATGGGAAATTATTGAATGTACTTATATTGTACCCACTACGGAGAAATCCAAGTGGAGTGATAATGATATTAGATTGTTTGCTATGAACAAATCTTTGTTAGAATTTTTTATTGATGCCTTTGTCTTATCTTTTGCTAACAAACTTGATTCTTTTGATAGTGCTTATACGTTGTGGAAATTTATAGAAGTACATCAAGGGGACTTGGAGGCAATCCGACAAGATTTGGAGGATTCAGCTTCAAGTTCAAAAGGATCCTCATCTTTATGCATACAACCACTAGGCGATAGCCCTAGTGAGGTACGCGAGTCCAACAACAATGATGATCTTACTTTTGATGAGCTCGCACATGAATATGAAAAAATTGTTGCATGAACATAAAAAGCTTCAACATAATTATAAAAGTTAAAAAAGCAAGCATGTTGATTTGAAATCCACTCATGAAGCTCTAGTCTCATGAAGCTCTAGTTGCTAAGTTTGATATCATTGCTAATGAAAATGTTAATCTTAAAGAAAGCAATGGAAAATTAAAATTAGAAAATGCTAGTTTGTTTCATGAAAAATATGATGCCATATTAGAAGTTGAGAACATTAGAAAGGAGTTTAATTCTTTTAAAAATGATCATGTATGTTCCACTTCTAATAACAATGCATATATAAAAAATGATGAGTTGAATCATATTAAAAATAGAATATCTACTTTAGATTCAACTTTAAAAACATGCATTATAAATAATAAAAAGCTTATGGACTTGTGTGCAAAGTCCCATGAAAATTCTTCCAAGAAACATATCCACTATGCACACATGTATAACAAAATTTACAAATGCTCCATTTGCGGCCAAAAAGGCCATATTACCAAATTTTGTTATAATGCACAAAAACCTATCAAGCCTAATTATGTTTGTACATTCCATCAAGCTTATTCATCTCATACACATGTACATGCACATATTGCACATTATAAACATGCTCATGTATATAAATGTGATTTTTGTGGTCGCTTTGGTCATTTGGCCAAGTATTGTTTTGATTTAAAAAGAAATTCACTTTTGCCAAATGTTTCTAAAGAACCACATGTGTTTAAGTGTAATGGTTGTGGTAGATTTGGACATCTTACAAAATTTTGTTATAATTTGTAAAAAGCTTCTAAGTTGCAAAATGTTCCAAATAGACTCTTGTTTAAAAATGTTTCACATTTGCAAAAAGCTTCAAATAGTTCACCTTTGTCTGTAAATATTCCATGTGCACATCCACATGGTCAACATAAACAAATGCATCCTCTTCATTACACTTATTGCAATCGAATGGGTCATTTGAGTGATTATTGTTATGACCGATCACGTGCACTAAATGCGCCCAAATGAGTTCATAATCCAAGGGGTTTGAGCTTAAATGATAGGGGTCATGTCCCTAAATTTTTCGACACCAATAGTGTTTGGGTGTCAAGACCTTTTTGATTTTTAAACCACGATTTTGTAGCAGTTTTATTTATCTTTTCTTGGTTTTGAAAATTGTGTTTTGAAATTTTTGAAAATAAAACAAATTTTTAAAGTCAAGAATTTTGTATTTCATATTATTGACTTTGATATTTTTATGAGCAGCTCCACCGGGTTTATTGGTTACTTCCAAATTATGGTTATCAGGCGCTAAAAGTTTTTATATGGGTTGAAACAAGCTCAAGAGCTTGATATTGTTGCCTCTCTTGCTTTCTTGTTACATATAAAAAAATATTGTTTTGATCCTAAGCATACTTCCTTTTGTCTCATTTGTGGCCTTTTGGATTCATTGATAAATTATTTGATTCTTGGTTTTTGATTTTCAAATCTTACTTTTAAATCTTACTTTTAAATCTTTTGTTTTGATATATATCCTATTGATATGTATTTTTTGTTTTTTAGACCCTTGTGATACTTTGTATTCATGATACACATATGTGTATTCACTTGGTCTTCTTTCATGTGAGTGGTATTTAGCATATTCTTCCATCTATGCTTGCTCACATATGTTTGCCATACTCATATTGAATATTTTCTTTATGGCTTTTTTTTATAGGGGGAGCTTTTCCCTATTTTATTTATTCGTATACTCACCTATGCTTTATGATAGGGGGAGCTTTCGCTCTCTTCATTCTTGTTGTTTCCCCCATTTTTGATGTTGACAAAGGGGGAGAAACATTGTGAGTATAACTTTGGTTTTATGCATGATGTTTATAATTTACATATTCTTTTATGTATCATGCGTATTTTATATCTCTTTGTGTAGATTGTTTGTCATCATCAAAAAGGGGGAGATTGTTAGCCTTGTTAGGTCTCAAGTTTATGAGTCAACTCCCTAATCTTGTTTTGATGATCACAAATAATTTCTAATAATATGTGTCGAGTGTTTGCATTTGTTTTGTTAGGAAATCTATACAAATATCCAGCTGGAGGTTAGATAGAATTACGCTTTAACGATAATATCCTGGAGGTTGGCGAAAATCGGTATGAAGCAATACAATTCAAGTTAAAGATCCAAGTTTAAGCTTCATCTGCAAGAGTACCAAGAAGAGCTTCGTTGAAGCTCACAAGCTTGGGTAAATTAGTTTAGGTTTATGCTTTGTGTGTTTATACTTAGAGCTCAATATCACACATACACACAATTCTTGATTTTGAGTAATTTTGACAAAATATTAAGTTATTAGTTTTTGGACTTAACAATTATTATATACATATGTTTTTAAGTCTATAAAATTATTTTATAAGGTTTCAAAATATTGTTTAACTCAATAGTCAAAAATCAAGAAGTTTATGTACACACGTATTTACAAGTTTTGCAAAATAGTAAGTTTTCACAAATACGAACCGATATATCAAAAAAATCCTTCTTTAACATGTTTATTTTCATGTTTATAAAATTTTTACAAAGTTTTATTAATTTTGAAATTAATTTGTTATGTTTAATTGAATTTACAAAATCAAGTTTTAAATAAGTTCATATTCGTGCACATGTTCGTGCATGTTTTTGCAAAACATATTAGTTTTCATAAATGGGAAATGAAAATTTGAAAAATTATTTTTGTAACATGTTCTATTACATGTTTATAACAATTTCCCAAAATTTTATCATTTTTGGAGTTGATTTACTATATCAAATTGATTTTACAAAATCGAGTGTTTCAGCAGTTTTTAGAATCTAGAATATCTGTGTTCAAATAATTATTTCTCTCAACTAGGAAGTAAAATTTATGAAATTATTTCTCTAACATGTTTACTATATGTCTAGAAAATTCCCTCAAAATTTCATAATTTTTGGAGTTGATTTACTATTTTTAATTGATTTTACAAATCCAGATACGCAAATTTCCAGACTCTGTCAAAACCTGTAACCATCTTATAAGTCGACTTATAAGTCGACTGATCAGCTGATCGTTGCACAGTAACGGATAGTTTCTGATTTTTGTTTATTTTATTATTTTTGGGTGATTTGCTTGGGTTTTGGGCTTTGTTTTTTTGATCCTATATATACCTCATACTATTTCACCTCTGAACTAACCTAAGAGAGTTTAAAAACAAGTTTTAAGTGTGGTTTAAGTTTGCTTAAGTATTTATTTACAAAATTTGTTTTATGAAGATTGTTTCACAAGAAGAGGAGATCATCTTTGGTTTGAGCTTTCTATTTCACATCTCCATTTTGTTGGCCTTCTTATTTTGATGATGATTTACAAACAAATTTACATCTAATATTGTTTGTCTAGTGTTTGTGTTTTATATTTATTCTAGGCAAACAATATGTTGGAGGATGGATGGAATCGAGCATTCACGATCAAATCCAATGGAGGTTGACGGAATAGTGGAGTGAAGCTACGCAATTCAAGTTGAAGATCCAAGTTCAAGCTTCATCCGCAAAGTGTACCAAGTCAAGCTTATTGAAGATCAATATTGCTTGAGTAACATTTAGTTTATGTGTTATATTATGTGTGTTGGTACTTTAAGCTCAATCATATATACGCACACATTATATTGGTTTTTATGTATATATATAGTTATATATATACACATTTTAGTTTTGGTTTCTATGTATATATAATTTTATATACATATATGTTTTTGGTTTCTATGTATATATATAGTTATATATATGCATACATATTTTTTGGGTTTTCATGTTTATAAATATGAACTTACATATTTTATATTTATTATTGTGTTTTGGTTTAGCTACATAGATATGCAACAACAAACAAAACTATTCACATTTTCATTTGTTTCATATTCTATTGTGTTTAACAATATATTACATAGAATATATAATTTTGTAAAAATATTGTTTTCTTGGTTTATGGACTTAACAATAATCATATACATCTTTTATTAAGTCAACAAAATCATTTTGTAATGTTTCAAAATATGGTTAAGCTAAAATGTCAAAACATGGTTAACCAATCTCGCCTGACGGCCCAAGTTCGCCAGAAAGGCGAAGCAACAGCTCGCCAGACAGGCGTAGGCACACTGTGCCAATCTCGCCTGACGGGCGAACCTCGCCAGCATGAACCTCGCCAACACGCTCACGCCCAAATGGGGGTGGCCACCTCGTTTGCCTGCACGGGTCTGACGTCCGTCTCTGACGACGACGACGATTGCTCAGCAGTGGCAATGTCGGAGACTTCAAGCTCAGTTCAGGGCAAGCACACAAATGTGCACATGACTGACATCCCTGAGGAGATGTCTAGGAGGCTCGACGAGCAACAAGCAACCATCGACTCCCTGAAGGAGATGTTGGAGCAGCTCCTGAGCGAGAAGAAGAGGAAGAGAGAGAGGACTTCGCGGGCTTCGCATAAATCCTTGAAGCACAAAGAGCGGGTGCCTACTCCTTCTCACTCCTCATCCGAGTCATCTAGAGGAGCGTCATCTTCGGGCCATAACCCAAGAGACAAGAGGTTTGACGATCTCCAAAGTCAACTCGACGCCTTGAAGCTCCAGAAGCATGCGAACAAGCTGGGGGTTGTCAGACCGTATCCAATTGAATGGGATGCGGTCTCCTACCCGGCAAAGTTCAAGCCGCTGGACCTCCTGCAGTTCAATGGAAAGGGTTCTCCTACCCAGCACATCTACTACTTCCAGGCGCAAACTGGACACATAGTGGGAAACGATCCCATTATGACTCGACTGTTCATTGGTACCCTCAAGGGAGCTCATCTCTTTGAGCCAGGTTCCCAGTTTCGGCGAACCGCTCAAATCAGGCGAGCTTAACAGTTGAGGCGAGCTCATCTCTTTGAGCCAGGTTCCCAGTTTCGGCGAACCGCTCAAATCAGGCGAGCTTAACAGTTGAGGCGAGCTCATCTCTTTGAGCCAGGTTCCCAGTTTCGGCGAACCGCTCAAATCAGGCGAGCTTAACAGTTGAGGCGAGCTCATCTCTTTGAGCCAGGTTCCCAGTTTCGGCGAACCGCTCAAATCAGGCGAGCTTAACAGTTGAGGCGAGCTCATCTCTTTGAGCCAGGTTCCCAGTTTCGGCGAACCGCTCAAATCAGGCGAGCTTAACAGTTGAGGCGAGCTCATCTCTTTGAGCCAGGTTCCCAGTTTCGGCGAACCGCTCAAATCAGGCGAGCTTAACAGTTGAGGCGAGCTCATCTCTTTGAGCCAGGTTCCCAGTTTCGGCGAACCGCTCAAATCAGGCGAGCTTAACAGTTGAGGCGAGCTCATCTCTTTGAGCCAGGTTCCCAGTTTCGGCGAACCGCTCAAATCAGGCGAGCTTAACAGTTGAGGCGAGCTCATCTCTTTGAGCCAGGTTCCCAGTTTCGGCGAACCGCTCAAATCAGGCGAGCTTAACAGTTGAGGCGAGCTCATCTCTTTGAGCCAGGTTCCCAGTTTCGGCGAACCGCTCAAATCAGGCGAGCTTAACAGTTGAGGCGAGCTCATCTCTTTGAGCCAGGTTCCCAGTTTCGGCGAACCGCTCAAATCAGGCGAGCTTAACAGTTGAGGCGAGCTCATCTCTTTGAGCCAGGTTCCCAGTTTCGGCGAACCGCTCAAATCAGGCGAGCTTAACAGCTTAGGCGAGCCCCATCTCTTTGAGCCAGGTTCCCAGTTTCGGCGAACCGCTCAAATCAGGCGAGCTTAACAGCTTAGGCGAGCCCCATCTCTTTGAGCCAGGTTCCCAGTTTCGGCGAACCGCTCAAATCAGGCGAGCTTAACAGTTTAGGCGAGCCCATCTCTTTGAGCCAGGTTCCCAGTTTCGGCGAACCGCTCAAATCAGGCGAGCTTAACAGTTTAGGCGAGCCCATCTCTTTGAGCCAGGTTCCCAGTTTCGGCGAACCGCTCAAATCAGGCAAGTTTAACAGTTTAGGCGAGCCCCACTTCTTGAGCCAGGTTCCCGGTTATGGCGAACCGCTCAAAACAGGCGAGACTAGCAGTTCAGGTGGGCTGCATCAAACTCCCACTTGGTCAAACCTTCAGATAGTTAGGACCAAAGCCACAATCCCCCGCCAATCCTCTTCAATAGGATGGCGGGACCCCCACTGTCATGTTAACGGTCACCTCTGACAAATCAACTTACCAATCCTCTTCAAAAGGATGGTAGGTCCTCAAAGTCGCTCCGATCGCGGCAATCCCTATCATGTTAACGATTACCTCTGATAGCCGACACCATCATTCCCGCAAATGATGTTGTCCAATCAATCGTCACACTCATACGTCCCTGAACGATTTGATTCTCCCAGCACCGTCTTTCCCATAAAAGGCGTTGTTGTTTGATAGTGGCCTACTATGCGATGTGCTGCTATTTCAGGGTTCGTCTTTGCCCCAAGAGAAGACAAATCAGGGTTCGTCTTCATCTTTGCCCTAAGATAAGCTTCCCCCCTAGACTCCAACTGGTGCATGAGTCTAAACTGCCCCCTTACACTCCAACTGGTGCATGAGTCTAAACTGCTCCTACCCTCCGACTGGTATACGAGGTTAAACTGCTCCCTTAAATCCAAACGCCTCGAAAGGCTAAGGATAGAGGAGAAATTTTAGCATTGAGCCTAAGAGAGACTCCTCGACAACTTACCATGCTAAGGGCAAGAGCATGGCTAGTCCAACTCAAACGGCAGTTGGTAAAGACAAATCAAGTCCGTTGATAGCTGAGGGTTTGCTCAAAATCCTAGAAGGCGATCATCAGCTGCGAGTGAAGAGCAGGGATCACTTTACGGGACTTCATATCCAAAGTGTTCCAGACCCCATGCGGCCTGATTCAGGTCTGAAAACTTTGGAGGGGGTTTTGTAGGCAATAAAAATTGCCTTTAAATCCTTATCAGAGAAGTTCAGAACAAAACTGCTAAAACCTCACCCGAAATAGCGAAAAAGGGGAAAACGCAGATATCTCCCAAACCGTAAGGAATTTGGCAAAACGGAGGAAGCGAATCGGCTTGGTTCGGATGGCTCCATCTCGTCGAGATAGGCGATTTTCATATATAATTCGTCCAATTCCGACTTACGGTTTGAAAGTTACGGCCTATTCTTCAATCCATGCTCAGGAGCTCGCCTGCAACTCAAATTCGCCTGCAGTCCCAAATCCGCCTGCAGACCCAAGTCTGCCTGCGCACCTGAGCTCGCCTGCAAACCCAGTTCGCCTGCTAGCTCGCCTGCAGACCCAAGTCCGCCTGCAGTCCCAAACTCACCTGCAGACCCAGTTCGCCTGCAAGCTCGCCTGCAGACCCAAGTCTGCCTGCAGTCCTAAGCTCGCCTGCAGACCCAAGCTGCAGACTCGCCAGCTCACTGTCAACTGCCCACTTGGAGTATGGGAACAGTTACATCAGTGGTCAAATCCCACAAATCAAGGGAGAGGGCACAATACTCTAGGCCCGTCAGATGGCCGTCCACAGTACGAATGAGCGGACAGGCGCCAAAACAGCCTGCACCCTCATAAATGCGGCTCACCTCAGTTGTCCAGGTGAAGGGACGAGAGCCGCCAACGCTCGGTGGTTGGTCAGATCCACGCAAGCATCTGACAGCCGTTGTCACGCATACGAGGAGGGGCTTTCCCACTCCTATGTAGCGTGATGCAGAGCACAGCTCTTCGAATGACCATTGACGGTACGAATGAACAGCAGGACGTCTCCGAATAACGTGTGGTCACATCCCATAATTCAAGGAGCAGTCAAGCTATCTCCCTCACCTCTATTAGTGGTCAAATCCCATGAATCAAGGGATGGCCCATGCCATCCCTTGCCTGTTAAAACCCATCTTCAGCAGCATGAAGAAGGGGGATTGGCCGTTGCATATTCTGCTGGCTAATCTCCCAAAGGTTGAACCTGGACCTTTGCCAAAGGCTCCCTCGTTTGAGAACTGAGGCTCCGGCAGCAACTTCGATCGGATCGTCCAAGGGAAGCAGACTCGGCACGAGCACCGAGCGAGGCGTCCTATCGCCACCGAGGAACCCACGTTAAACAAGGAGGGCCTTCCCTCCGCTTCTGTTGTAAACATTTGATTTATTAGTTTGTAATAAGCCTTCTTATCAATACAAACGAAGCTCCCTGTTTTCGGGAGATCAAAATTTACACATACAGAGCTCCATTTTAATCCATCCCTCCATCTTGTTTTTTAAAGAAGAATTTCTAAACTCAATACTAGCTTTGTATTAATTATTTGTTATTTATCATTTTCATCAAGCTAGGATTTTACATTGAGTTTATAATTGATTTTCTCATTGCTTACACACACAACCATTGAGCTTATAGTATTTCATACATAGTATAATTTGGGTTGTGGGGAGTGTATCGTTGAGTGTGAGCTTATATTGTATTCTCATCCATATTAGAGAACAATCATTTGTTGTATTGTGCTTATTGTGAGATTCATTTTGTATTACACTAGTACACCGAGAGGAGTGTGTGGTGAGAGACGGAGTCGCTTCCAAGAGAAGTGGGGTCGGTAGTAAAGCCTAGAGAGAAGTGGTAATTCCGAGCACTTGAGGAATGACACGGGCTACAGACCAACACTTAGAGGGTGTGGAGTGTAGTTACATTGTGAGATTGTAAATATTGATCAGTGAGCATTGAAAACCGATATTGTATGGTGTAAACGTTATTCGGGTGAGCGTAGAAAACGCGGTTGTGATAGTGGATTTCTCCCCGGGAGTGGGGAGCGGAGACGTAGGACGAAAGGTCTGAACTCCGTGACCATATTGTGTGTTTGCATTTTTTATTTTGCCCTATTATAATTGTATCTTTAGTTTAGATTGTTTACCCTTGTGTTGTTTATATATCCTTGCATATATTTCACCATATAGGATATATCTCTTTATTCATATTGTATACTCTTGTTCATAACATATTGTATATCTATCTTGCAAGAATATTTGTTAATTAATTTTAATTGGCATAAAATCGGATTAGATTAGCATAAGACCCTAATCACCCCCCTCTAGGGTCTAACACATCTCTCTTATTCTAGAAAAGTTTTCTCAACTCAATTATCTAGCTTGTTTACATTTACATTGTCATATTTATATTTGCTAGACTTTAATTGAGTTTGATTTTATTTTCTCATTACTTGCACACACAACCATTGAGCTTAAGTATTTTCACATATTGTATAATTTGGGGCTGTGGTGAGTGTAACATTGAGAGTGAGCCTATATTGTATTCTCATCTATTATAGAGAAGAAATTTATACTTGTGAGCTTTATTGTGAGATTCACTTTATAATACACATTTACATCGAGAGGAGTGTGTGGTGAGGACGTAGTCGATACCAAGATGAGTGGCGTCGATAGTAAAGCCTAGAGAGAGGTAGTAAAGTCGAGCACTTGAGGGAGGTGATACATGAGGACCGACACTTGAGGTTATAGTTTGTGTATGTACTGTCATGCCCCGCTTCCCAAAATACCCGGGAATCGGAACGTGAACAAGCCTGTGACGTATTAGATTGAGAAGAAATATATACTATCATTTTCTTTTCTTTTCTTTTCTTCTCAATCCAATACGCTAAGCGTCTAGAAATAAATATAATGCGAAGTCACAGGTTCCCGATCACAATCAGCAAGAATATAATAGACAAACTCAGAATAAAAATATCATATCACAAATGGGATAACATCCGAGACATAATATTCGGGTCAACATGCCCTTATACAAAACTGAACAAATGAATACTGAAGAGATATAAAAATACATAGAGCAATGGAAAAAGAAAGAACTACAAAAATAAACCGGAACCATCAAAGAATAAGCTTCGACTCCTTCTTCTGTTCTGTCTACAAGACACTCCTGCTGAGAATCCTCTGGCTCCTGCTGAGCCTGTTCTTCTCTTAAGTCTGACGTATACCAGAGAAAACAGGTGTATGTCAGCGTGTATGGCACACGGTAAGACCTCATAAAACAAATAGAGCGAACGAAAACCAAAGTAGAAAACGATACGATAACAGAAATGACAAAAGAACGTGCAACTGGAAATCTGACAAAATCAACATGCGAAAACACTACTAAAACATGATAAACATAAAGCATCCAAAATCGATCAGGTAACGAGATCATGCAGCTAGCGATCAATCTAATCATCCAAGTAACATGGATATATATTAGATGGAATTAATACCTAAAAATCTACAACATGAGACGTAGTACGTCGAGCGAAACAATCCAAACAAGGAAACCCTCATGTATATACCATATGTCTTAAATTGTAGATAATTAAATATTAATCCCGATCTATGTATGAAAAGAACAACACTAGTCTACATCTCAACAAAACTAACAAAGTCCACCATAAAACACGCAAGCATATTATTCTTGTTTTACATGTTATTTGAATTGGGGAAGAATATTTTCATATATATAATCGGGTCCCCGTAAATTCGTCGGGGGCCGTCTTCAAGTCAAGTATTAGCCCTCTGGCCCAGGTATATAGCACTCACGATATCACGATAATAAGAAAGCGTTGTGCCCGTTTATATACATGATATATTCTCCGTCCAATTCCCCTTTATAACCCCATGTTATCAAATTAATTAAGCAACTGTACATGAAATATCGTGCACTCATAACACTTCCGATCAAGAGTGCATCGTCTAGTCAATGCTATAATAGTAGTAGTCAAGGAAACCTCATACCGGGATATCAATATTGAGGGAATTCAGGACTCCTTACATCGGGATATCGATGTCGAGTGAGTATAGCCATGCTTCGAAGCACGCTTACAAATCATACTTTTAACAAAAGTCGTCTTCATGTACAGTCTCTCCTATTGGATAACAACTAAGTAATAAAACAACAAGCTTCCACACAACTATTCATGTCAAGCAATCCCACACAGAAAATCACAATATACACTACAGCTAATCATGTTACAGTATCGAACAAGTTAAATACTATGAGTATAAATAAGAGTGTCAAAGTGTCGGTATCATTGTAATATGTGGCAAACACAGGTAACATTCGCATTTTATAATATAATGAAATAATATATATATATATATATATATATATATATATATATATATATATATATATATATTAATATATATATATATATATTATATTAATATATATATTAATATATATATATTTTATATATATATTATATAATAAATGAAATTAATGCCTTTTATTCTAACTATCTTTTCACAGGACATTGAATTTATTAATTCAAAGAATAATCATTTATAAAATAAAAGTCCTTAGATTTAGTTCTTTTCAGAAATAATCTTTGTCTAAAATAATCTTTTAACTTGTGGTTAGTTACTATAATGATTCAAAATAATCTTAGAAATATTCTTTCTTACGCAAAACATATAATAATTAAATCAAAATATAATTATAAATATCTTTCATCAATACGGCTCAAATCGTATATTCCTCTTCACTGAATAATCACGTACAGAACAGTAATCAATATCATATATATCGTTCGTCAACTGAATCCCAGCAAGGTTATTAGGTATCACAGTCAGTAGTTCGGTATGCGATCAATTATATATACAGATTAAATAATGGAAATATATTCCAAGGGGAAACGGGATCTTGCCTACGAGACCGTGGGGTCTGTGATAAGCGAACTGGCGCCACGATGCGGCGCAGAGTGTCGGGGCGTCGAGGCGACATTCGACAGGCGGCTTGGATCTGTTCGGCATGGGAGTTGGTTCCAGGGTGGTGTGATTCGCAGCGTGGATCTGAAGAGAACGATGTCTGAAGTGGGAAGAGGCAGACGAGAAAGGGGACGCAGGTGTGCTGGGGTGGTTCGCCGCGGCAATAGTTGTAAGGGAGGTCGAGCTGGTAAGGGAGCTCATGAGCGGCGGCGGTCTCAGCAGGTTGGATACTGGATGCGGCTGGTCTCCAGGCGGACGTTTGGGTGGGCTCGTCGGCCTGATCGGAGGCGACAAAAGATGAAGAGAAGCGGTGGTGCGACTGGAGGGTGGGTGGGCTGTTCGTCGGAGAAGGAGCCACGGCTTGTGGGCTGCGACAGGCGAAGCTCGGCGAAGCTTGGGCGCGGGTGCCCTGGTCAAGTGGGCCGGAGGTGAGGTAGCGCGCGGTGGTCGAGCGGCTGGCGCGGGGGTCAGAGGGTGCGGTCAGTGGGTTTGCGGGAAGAGGGAAGGAGAGAGAGCCAGCGTTGGTTTCGTGAAGAAAGAGAGGGAGAGAGAGAACTCATAAACACACACACACACACACACACACCACAGCACAACACTATATGATATATTATTAATTTATTATAATATATAATATCTATATATTATATATATATATATATATATACATACATATATATATTACTATATACTAATACATATATATTAATTATTATATACTATATTTATATATATATATAAATAGATTATATAATATATAATGGAAAATTAGGTGTTTTCAAAACAAAATTAATTAAAATAAATAATTATAGGTATTTAAAAATCAAACTAATTACAGAATAATTATCTACAATTAAAAACGTACATGTTGTGCTAATACAACAATTGATACAAAATAGTCAAAATATACCCATATCGTATAACTAAACGAGAACAATTCATAATAAAAATATTTTTTACTTAAATTTAAAATTAAATAATTATGGGATAATTACGCACACAGTAAAACGTACTAGTTATACTAATACGACAGATAATATGTAACAATAGAAATAATACAACAAATTATACCAAAAACACATAATTAATAATACCATGTATTATATGAAATAATTTGTAATAATATTAATAATACAATATATTATTTAAAATATTACATAATAGTACCGATAACACAATGAATTAATTCCAGAATTTTTTTACCGCACAAAATAAATTTATAAATATCAAAATCATTTTTAAATCATAGAAAATTATAGAAAATCGAGAAAAATACAAATACTCTTTTAAGAATTATAATTAAATATTTTAAAATACTAGAAAATTATTTTAATTATTATCAAAATTCATGATCCTTACATGTACATTGTGAGTGACTTATAAAGTTTTCGGTGAGCTAGAAAACTGAGTGTGTGGAGAAGTTCCGGCTTCCAAACCGGGTGTGTCGATAGTGGAGATCTCCTCGAGGTGAGGAGCGAAGACGTATGTCAATGGTTGACCTAACTTCGTGAACATATCTTGTGTTTGAGTTTGCTTTACGTATATTTTTTGTGCTTGTATTTTACATTCTTGCTCATACCTCACTCACTTATCTCTTGCAAGAACTAATTAATCAAGAAAGTTTTTAATTAGCATAAAATCAGGATTAGATTAACATAGACCCTATTCACCTCCCTCTAGGGTGCTTTCAAATTAATATGAGAGTTATGTCATTATTAAGAATGTATACATGTAAGCATTTTAAGTTGATACTTTGTTTGCAAATTGAAACATATATTATTAGTTTGGCATATGTGTGTGCATTCAATTCTCAGCTATTATGTCAAATACAACTTACAATCTTAAATTTTTTTATGATAACACTAATATTGGATTAGTGGAGTGGTTACAAAAATAGAAGTTAATGTTAGTGGACAATTAATAAGAGATTTATGTCATTATTAAGAATGTATGCATGTATATGTATGTGTTTATATGTATGTAAAATTTTTATGATAACATTAATATTGGATTAGTGGAGGGGTTACAAAAAATAAAAGTTAATATTAGTGGACAATTAATAGGAGAGTTATGCAATTATTAATAATGTATGCATGTATATGTATGTGTTTATATGTATGCAAGTATGTGTTTTATGGATGCATGTATGTGGTTTCGAGGGCATTTTTGGAAGAAATGTTTTAACATACCAACACATTTTTATAATAGGATTTAATAGCAATTTCAACGATTTTAGCGGTTAATTTTAGAGTAAATAAAAAATGAGAAGATCTAAAATTGATTTTAATGATTTGAGGAGCTTATTACAAAACATGAAAGATTTAAGGGACTAATATATAAAACCTATAATATACAAATAAAATAATATGAGCTGAGCCCATTTATAATGTAAAAAGATTAGCAAAAAAAGGAAAGACAAAGAATTCATATGACCGATCTAGTATAATATACGTGCGGTGCACGTAGATAGTTTTGCTTCAAAGCAAAAAATAATATTCTAAATAATATGTCAACTTTTCGTGAGTATTTACTTACAGTTTGGATCCTATACAATGAATAATAAGTAGTTATTAGAGAGACTCCAATAATCTTAGTCCACTTTCTTAGATGGGACATATGAATTCTTTGTCTTTCCTTTTTTTGCTAATCTTTTTACATTATAAATGAGCCCAGCTCATATTATTTTATTTGTATATTATAGGTTTTATATATTAGTCCCTTAATTCTTTCATGTTTTGCAATAAGCTCCTCAAATCATTAAAATCAATTTTAGATCTTCTCATTTTTTATTTACTCTAAAATTAACCGCTAAAATCGTTGAAATTGCTATCAAATCCCCTAATTCTCACAAGTTATTTCAAATTAATCGCTCGAATTGTACATCTACTCTTTATTGGATGGATTAATTTCAAAATAGTTTAAGAATTAGGTGTCATACTAGGAGTTTCACTAATTTGGGAGACTAATTTCAAAGTAAGTACGAAGTTAGCGACCTTATAGTAATATAAAATATTTTAAAGAGTAATATTGAAAAAGCCATTATTTTTATTATTATTTTGAACAAATGGGTTGTTATAAGTATCCTTCAATCATGTCTTCTATCTCTGTTCACATGAAACAAAGAGGGAGAGGGAGAAGAGGTAGATGGTAGGTGCAACCACATTTGTTCTCATGAATCCGTAATGAAGATCTTATGAATTTGGTGGTTTCTCCTACTGGATGGGTTTATAGTTGGTCATTAAGAAGACTCCTTAATTATAGCAATGAATAAATCAATAATTTCTAGATAATATGTGCAGTAAGTGAAAGGTCATTACCAAAAAAAGAAAAGACAAAATAATTCATATACCCTATCTAGGAAAATGGTCTAAGATAATTGGAGTCTCTCTAATAACTACTTATTATTCATTGTATAGGATCCAAACTGTAAGTAAATACTCACGAAAAGTTGACATATTATTTAGAATATTATTTTTTGCTTTGAAACAAAACTATCTACGTGCAATGTATGTATATAATACTAGTTTATAAAAAAGGTAGAGAAAGAAAATTTAAAAATAAAAACAAATTTGTTGCTGTAATAACTGCTATAATTTATTTCATAATCAAACCCAACAACATTAATTACTTAATATATATAGTTTTGGGGGCTAAAGAAATATAAAGTTTTTTTGGGGGGCTTTGGGATCGTTGAAAAAGTCTTGGGGGGATACTTGTTAGGGTTTTGGGGGCTAGAAGCAATTTTCCCTTATTTTTATACCAAATTTAATACTAATTTTAAAAATAAAAAAACACCAAATTTTAAAAAAATTACAAATTTTAATATTTATGCTGCCAAATTTAATACCAAATTTATGTATAATAGTTTCATAATTTAAGTAAATTAATGAAAAAAAAATCTAACTTTAATTAAATTACAAAATTTAAATCGTGTTCCTATTTTTCAACTTATTATGAATTTAATAGAATTTTTGATAGAATTTAATTTTGAAATGATTTGCAAATAGTAATTACGATATTGTGACGCCCCTGGGTTCACACAAGGCTGCAGTCCAAGGTGAAACCAAGAATGTCAAACCTGCCATGCACCACACCGTGCAATAACATGTTTCACCATCACAATTAACATCTGTCTAGTAGAATCAATAACTGGCGTAGGTACAAAACAGGTAAAAGGTTATACAAGGAATACTGATGAAATGATAACAGTCACATAAATATCTCATCATCCAACAATACAGAAATACATAGCCAAAATCTGAGTAGATAAATCTGGAATACTCAACAAGTCTCATATACAAATGTCTGACAAGAAGGAAATAAGGCACATAGCCTTTACAACTTCTAGAACAATACTGTCAAATGTCTAATAAAAACTACAATGGAGCTCCAACATGAACAGAACTAGACAGCTAAACACTAAGGTGTGTCGCCATCAACCTGCGACTCTCCGGGCTCCTGGCTCGTTACCTAAAAGGGGGAGGGACAACGAAAATCCCTAAGTACCAAACCCGGAGTCTAATACGTGAACAGAAAATAAATAAAAGGAAAGACAACCCATCTCAGAACATAAGTAGAGTATCATGTGGTGTCCCATGCCATAAAATATCAAGTCGTATTCTACATAAGTGTCATTCCCAGTCTAGGTAGCTATCATGTCTTAACGGTATCAAAAAGTCGTGTTCCAAAACTCAAATGTGTACCATGCTCAAGGTTTGGCAAAAATGTCCAACACATGGACTAAAAGTGATGTAGGTCCAACACATGGACTGAATAGAATGCATGTCCAACACATGGACCAAGATGGTAAGTATCCAACACATGGATCAGAATAATGTATTGTCCAACACGTAGACTATAAATGAAGGAAATGTAATTTATCACTTGCATACATGTAAAAATACACCAAATCTAAACCCGCACGCATCCCGATGTACATGTCTAAACTCATGTCAAAAGTCAACCCACATGCACAGATAAATCATTAACGTGATAAACTAGGGTCAGGTTACCGAGGCGACCCCGAAAGACAACTTAAACAGATCAAGAATCTGTAAAACAGCTCATCAGTCGACTGATGTGTCGACTGATGACGTCAGTCGACTCATACATCGACTGATGGAGCTCAGACAGCACAGCCTCAGCTCGCCAGTCGACTGACCAGTCGACCGAGAAGCTGAGAAAGCAGAATCAGCCCGTCAGTCGACTGATCAGTCGACTGATGGCTGAACAATTTGCCCGTCGGTCGACTGATCAGTCGACCGACAGACTGCAGATAATCTGTACAGGTTCTTATATGCCAAAAATTTGATCCAAACTCATCCCCATCAATTCCAAGCATGAATCATACGAATATTAACATGTATGGACTAACTGAAACATAACTTTCACATACATATACATGAATAAAACTCTAAACATAAGTATTTATGTTTTAAAAACACTTTTCAAAACAAAACCCATGTTAAATCTCTTTTAAAACATTTCAGATCTGGATTTTAAATTTACCAAACATTGGTAGGTTATTTATTAAACTGAAAATGCACATCTTCATGTTACATGCAATAAAAATCCAATCTTTGTACTCAAAATACGTTTTAGGCCAAAGAGATCTCAATAAAACCATTTGAAAACGTTTAAAAAGAATGGGACAAGGTTGGGCGAGATGTCACAAAATACGTTTTAGGCCAAAGAGATCTCAATAAAACCATTTGAAAACGTTTAAAAAGAATGGGACAAGGTTGGGCGAGATGTTACTCGCCTCTGAGGTGATGAAGAGCTCCTGGATCTGAGGGGGAGTGATTCCTTTCGCTGCAAACTGAAGATCCCGACGAAAATCCTCCAATTTCTTCCCCAAATCACCAAGAACAAGGCTAGGGTTTGAGAGAGAAGAGAGGGGGCTAGGGTTTCTCTGGTCTGAAGAGGAGAGGGGATGATTTCGGGTGAAGGAGATTATATATGAACCCTTAAACCCGACCCAAACCCGAATCAAAACAAAACAGACCCGAAACCTGTAAAAACTGGAAATCAGCGCATCAGTCGACTGATGTGTCGACTGATACAGTCAGTCGACTGATGTGTCGACTGATCTGGACATTTTCAGTTTTTGTGCATGTTTTGCTTATTTGCAAAACCAACACACAAAACTCTATACCCATACTCTCATATCATCTCAAATAACTTGTTATCATGTACATCAATGACCTCAAGCTATTTATTAACTAAGAATTATTTATTTACTAATAATTCATATATATTCATATATAAAAATTTACGGGGTTCTACAGATATTAATGAATACCTAAGTTAATTTAAATTTTGTGTTTTTTATTTTAAAATTTGCACTATTAATTTGAAATTTTGTTTTTTAAATATTTCTAAAATTTTATTTTTTAAAAAATTATTTATATTTGAATTTTTTTATTTTTTAGATAGTTGTGAAAATTCATTTTTATACCAAATTTAATACCAATTATGAAAGTTAAAAACATTAAAATTCGAAAAAATTCAAATTGTCATACATATGGTACCAAATTAAAGTTGCCAAATTTATATATAATAGATTCACAATTTAAGGAAATTAATGGGAAAATATCTAAATTTAATTAAATTGAAAATATTTAGATTGTATTCCCATTTTTCAACTTATTTCAAATTTAATAGATTTTTTTTAAAAATTTAGGAATTACTTTAAGAAGAAAGTATGAGATTAGTAAATACCTAAATTAACTTAAATTTTTGTTTTTTATTTTTAAATTTTAATTTTTATTCATGGTTTTTAAAATTTTAAATTATTTAGTTCTTGAATTTCAAATTTTATTTTGAACTTTGTATATTTCAAAGATAGTTATGAAAAAAATAATTTTATGTCAAATTTAATACTAAATTATAAGTAAAGGTTACTTAAATTATATGTGTTTTTTATATGCAAAAGTCATGATTTTCAAATTTTCTTGAATTCTACATGAAAGGTATTCTGGATAACCAATGTAGGTTACTTAAATTTACTTGCTTAATATATAATTATGATTTATTAATTTTTTTCTATTATATTAATATTTTTTCGAAATTTTTCTAGAATTTATATATACGATTATTTTTTAGTCGGCAACATGATCTATATATATAAAGGTTAAAATTTTTAATTTTTAATTTTTTGCTTTTAAAGCATAATATTTTTTATAATGAAAAATATGATTAATAATTAACTATTATTTAGTAAAACAATATAATTAATATCTTTAAATAATTAACTAATTATATTTTAATTAACTATGTATTTAATGTTTATTATCTTCAAATGATTTGATTATTTAATACATTATTATGAAAATAAAATTATATTCTTATAATTATTTATTTTATGTTTTATGAAATTTTAATTTACAAGATTTAAAATTAACTATTTTTTACAGATTTATTATATTAGTATTTATTTAACTATTTAAAATATTATTGTGAAACCGAAGTTAACTATTTACTTATCGAATTTAAGATGTTTAAAATTGACTATTTATTTAATAATTTTTTATAATAATATTAAGTTAGTTAATTTAACTAATTATATAAATATTATCGTAAAGAGTCTTAATGTAAATGTTTTTGCCTTGGCCGTTTGTTTTGAATGAGCCCATCATATTAGCTTTAAAATATAATATTTTTTCTTTATTGTGTTATATGAATGTTTGCTTGATTTACTTACTATTCTCCTATTTTTTTAAGTAAGTTGTATCTTTGAATTGATATATATTATTGACACAATTTATGATGACATGCATTTCTTCCCTAAAGACACATATAAAGTGAATTTTATGTTTAGTGGCCTTTAATAAAAATTATAATAATGAAATATGTCACCTTCATATTTAAAGATCTTGAAAACTGGTAGTGCTACTACATCCTTATCTTTGAGTATGTCTTCAATAAATAATCATTCATTGTTAGTTATATCCCCAAATAAAGTTACGTGCAAAGTCATGCCACTACAGGAAACAGAAAAGGTTATTTTTTTTACTTATGCTATTGTAAATAAGTGTCATGTATATACATTTTATCCATTATAGTGATTTTCCTCCCTAATTTGGGTCGTTATATTTTGCAACATAGTTGATCAATGACTTTACTTTAGTTTCTATTATAAGATTATTTGTATGTTAATTTATATTAATTTTATAATTCCTTTAATGTTTAAAGAATAAAATATAAATTTATAAATACTTACTAAATTTTCTTATATCTTTCATGAAGAATGCTTTTTTAATTGGGACAAAGTTGTTCAATATATTATTCAATGGGAATTCAGTTGGTGCTTCTTTGATAGATATGTCTTTTATCAATATCAATTAAAGTGATTCATGAATGTTTCTGAATTTTGGGTTTACTTCCTTGAATAATTTCTAGATTTAATGTGTAGTGGCTATAAATTTTGAAATTACAGGCTTTTTGCGATTTTGAACATTTAAGGGAGTTTTTGCAATTTTTATAACTTTGATTGTTTTTTTACAAATGTTTAATTTTTAATTGACTGATGGTAATCCCTTAAATTCATCTATGTTATTTGAAAGTTTTGAAATTCCAGAATTTCAGGGTACTTTCTTATAATTTAAACTTTTGAGGTTGTTTATATAGCTTTTGAAATGTTGAATGTATTAATTAAAAAATTTCAACTCTTTGAGGACTATTGTTAATTTTTAGATTCTATTTTTATTTTTTTATGTTTTGAAAAATCATGATGTTTTTTGTAATTTTAATCTTTTGAGGGTATTTTATGTAATTTTTAAAACTTTTGGGGTTTCTTTTATAATACTTCATGTATTATAATATGTTAGTTATGTATAATTTCTTAATCTTATTTTTCAATACTGTTGAGCTATAAGTAGTTCAAGTTGGATTATTATAATATATATTTAGTATTAAGATTATTTCATGTATTTTATTAATCTTATTTTTTTAAATTGTTGACCTGTAGATAGTTCACATTGGATTAAAATAAGATATAATCAGGATTAGAATAAATTAAGATTTAAATAAAATATTTAAAATAATGAAGGATAATATTGACCATGAAAAGTTTTTCTAAAATCCCTGCTTTTAAAGGGAGTGTGATCTATGTCTTATTCAACTGTGCATTATATTAACTTGAATTGAACAAACTAAGGTTGATTTAGGTTCGGACCATTGAAGTATGAAGTTGTGATATTTGAGGATCTTTGCCCCGTAATAAAAAATATTTATGATCCAAAATTTAAATAAAATAAGCATGTATATATCTAGCTATAGTATAGAATAGTTAAACGATAGTCTAAAGCCTTTAATTAATATGATTTAATAATATTGGGGTTATGAGAACAATTTGAAGGGGTATAGTTTATGAATGTATGTATCTTTATTCATGTGTTTGAGTTGTTAGGGTATGGTTTATGTTCGCATATATGTAATTCATGGGTGCATTTATGCATTTTAAAGGTCATTTTAGGAATAAAATATTTTAACATCCTATACACACACGCGCGCACACACACGCACGTACACATATATAAGATACATGTATTTATGGATGCATGTATATAATTTAGAGAGCATTTTCAGAAAAAAAATATTTTAACATTAAACACACTGTTATAACAAGATTAGATTAAATTAGATATCCACATCCATAATCTGAGATGAGAACATATATTGGTAACCAATTCTAATGGGTAAATCACCTGGAATTGGTAAGCCAACCCGCTACTGCTCAGAAGTTTGTCAATTGAATGTAGGCTGAATGTTCTCAAGCACAATACTGGTAGAAAAGAGAAACATGAGTACACATGAATCTTTTGCATGTATCTGGACCATGTAGCATGATTATGATTTGAAGAATATGAAATGTCCATGCTTATTCTATCACAACTACTGGTGGAAGAAAGCTAAAAATCTGAACATCATGTCTTGGACTTGGTTCTCAAGTAAACCTTCAATGCATATGAAGGTCTTTTGTGTTGTGTATTCTTTTAATAGTTTCAATGCATATGAAGTTCTTAGCATTATTTCTGCTTCTTCCATTATATCTCACATCTCATCATGCTCTCAATCATCATTTGTATATGAAAATAATTCTTCATATGTTGGTTTCTGCGGTAGTTTCTAAGCACGCTAATTACAAAAAAGAAAAAAAAAGTCTTTGGCCATTGGAAAAATAGTAATAGAATTTGTAGTTTTTTTAACCAAAATACGTGCCTTTCGATTTGATGAACTTGACGAGTCATCACGGTCTCTAATACTCTTACTCATGTTTGTCACCTGTGAAAATTTTGTGTTCATGAATAGTTGATGATAGAAGGATTTTATAAGATCTGAGCATATGCCAAACTAGTCGTTAAAATAGCCGTTAAATTAGTCGTTGTAAAGTGATAAATATGGTTGTTAACACTTTTCTATGAATTTGACATATGTAAAGTGATAAATATGCTACTTCTATAAAGTAATGAGCCAGTTTTCTTATTTTGAACCAAACAAACAAAGTATAAAAAAAAAATTCTATTTTTAACACCTCAAAACTTTTCCTATAGTTTTTTTAAGAAATACAAGAAAATCTATATTTTGATGTTTTTCTTTTCTTATAATTTATAGAAATTGAACCCAACACCTGCGCCCCCCACAACAGCATCCGATCGGTTCCGAGAAATTAATCGACCAAAATAAGAGAAAAAAAAAAAAAACCGAAAAACAAAACCCATGTCCTCCTCTTCCCTCTCTCGTCCCCAATCCCTCCGCAAACCCTTGATCTCAATTCTCCCGAAAATCAAAACGCCAACCCTCGCCCAATCCCAATCTCGATCTCTCCACGAAGGCCACCATCGAGACTGCTCGACCCCCCTCGTCAAAAAGACCAAAATCGCCGCCGACGATGATTCCGACGATTCCTCACCGGGCGCAGCGATTGACGAGCAACGCGCGCGAGCCCCTAAGTCTCTAACGCGGCGACAGTCATCCGCGTGCCTCGAGGTTCTTCACGTGGCCGGACCCCGCGGTCCGTGCGGGGAAGTGCGGAGAACGCGAGGAGGGAGTTTGAGGAGGCGAGGTTCGAGAAAGACCCGGAGGTGATTACGAGGCTGTTGATTGGGGGTCGAGATGCGGTTCAGGCCGCGCTCGATAAGCTTGCGGAGACTCACAGGAAGAAGATGGCTGAGGATGAGGAGAGGATTAGGGGAGGGAGATGATGAAAGAAGAAAGGTGACTTATTTATTTATTTATTATTATATAGAATGTTGTTGTATTCGCTGTTTTTTTAATGTTTGGATGTACGATTAATCGAGGATAATATGTTTTGGTTATTTTGCAATTGAATATGGGTTAAAAATTATGGAAAAAATTTGTTTATTTGGCTATTTGTGAGAAGATTTTGGGATTAGATTTACGTTTAGGACTTTAGGGTTTTAGGATTGCTGTCAAACCCTATATTTTTGAGGTTTGAGCAGCTCATAGTGAGAGAGTCTAAGATTGGCTAGAAATTGCCGTTTAGGCAAGACCATATTGTATTTAAATAATTGTTTAGTTTAATTTTGCAGCATTATTGAGGTCAGCAAATCTTCTGTCTCAAAATTCAATCTTTTTGAATTATATAATTAGAAGTTAAGAATCTTAATTTGTATATTGAATCCCTTGGATGTGAATCCTAGATGGTCAGGATTAGCTTCAATGTTCTGAAGCTTGCAGGTTTGCTTGTAGGTGGTTTGCCTGGTGCTGAAAATTAGATAGATTCATGCGGTCCTTTTGAGAGTGTAAAAAAGTCGAATTTCTTTTTGAACCTACATTGTGAAAATGATGTGGAGACAAAAGAGCAATGTTACAATCCACTCTAACCCCTTGAAGTGTGATCTGGCCCTGGGTGCTCCCTATCTGGATTGGCAAAACTGAAAACCTTACTCTTAACAATCGCTCTCCATGCAAACAAACACTCCATTTTGTTATTCCTGTAATTCGTTTGCTCTCCCTTTTCATACGTAGTTTATATATGTTTATGTGTATGTGTACTCTCCTTACTCATACGTCGTGCATGTGTGTTGGCTATGTGTGTGCGTGCGATCAAATGATTGGACAACCACAATCAATTCAGTTATGAGCTCCCGTGCACCTATGTGTGGGTGCGCAAGCGATATATACATTCACACATTTACTATTTACTTTATTCTTCTGAGACCAGAGCTTATCTTTGGGTTCAACCTCCTTTTCATTTCTTCTAATAGTATTGCAATTTGCCTACAGAATTTGATCTTTGACATAATGCAAGAAGGTTATACTGTTCGTTTAAATATTCTTCTTTATTCTTTTTCCTTGGAACTATAATCAGTTGCAAATATCACCTGTTTTTTCTTAAAGCAATATTATGGTTTAAATTCGTTTAACATTACTGTACTTTTCATCGCTTCGTTACCGGGAAGACTCACTGACTTACATGATCTGAAAGTAAATGAACTGGTGATTGCCTCTCCTTTCTTTCTGATGAGTTAAGTTGTGTGGTTTAATAGTGTGCCAAATGCTGGCTTCTCATGACTCCATATTGGGATAAAGATTGTTAACTTTAAACTCTTGCTTGCCACTATATACCAGTCCCATGTAGTTGGGACAAGCACCTAGGATTTGTGTTTTATTTTCTCGGCAACTTGTAACTTCTCTCCGTCATATTAGTTCCAATCTCTTGAAGTGGAACCACGTTCATCTTGATAGACTGTTCTGTTCAACGTTAAGGATTTAGCTATGGAGATTGAGGAAAGCTGAATGCTTTTGATCTGTCATCTTGCCTCTTTCATTCAATGATGTGTGATCAAGAAGTTACTGTATCCTATGACATTTATAGACTTAACTACTAACATCATTAAATTGTTTCCTCGTATTCCTAAATTATTGAAAATTTATCAGTATCTTCTTGATCAATAATAAATAGAATAAATGAGATAATGTTAATCACTTTACTAAACCATGATTAAAAACAGAAAATAAGATGAAGGAGGGGATGCAACATATCAAACAAATAGCTGTTCTTATTTTGTAACATTTTTGTATAGATTTAGATAAACAATGGTCATACAGGTCGTAACTTTAGTCTCAAAAACATGTACAACTGTAAACTGATGTTGAAAGGTTTATATCTGTGCTTCCTTCAGTTATAACTTATTGCAGCTCTTCCTGGCCTATGACTTGGGTAGACCCAGTCTAACAGTTTTGGTTAAACCTCTGAACTTTTAGAACTGCAGTTAGCTTAAGGCTGCCCAGTTAGACGGAGACGTCTGTTGTTTGATTCGTGTATCATCCAAAATGTCCTTGTTGTTTATTGTAACTATGTATGTTCATCTTTAAAGATCTACGTTTTCCCCAAAAATTGTCTTCTTTAATCTTTAAGAGCATCACCAATAGTCACCGCAAGAGCAGAATCCATCAGTAAAATGATGATAGATTCTTGAATCCCCCACAATGATTTCCCTCTTGGTGAACTTGGAGATCAATTTAATTGCATTGTGGCAGGAAACACATATTCTGACATTCTTCTTTACCAGAACTGGGCTTCCGACTGTTGAGGAGATTAATCCAGAAGTAATTGCTAGCCTTACACTGTGTCTTCTAGGTGAGTTTTCTTTTATTGTCTTATCTATTGGTTTAAACACAGTAATAGAATCAGCAGCATCTTCTCCTATCTCCCTTGATAATATTTGTAACACTTGATAAATTGTAGTACTATCATCATGAGATTTATCTCCATTGACGAAACTTCTACTCTTACTGTCGAGCTCTACAGTGCTCTTGCCAGTTGTCTGGTGTAAACCCTGTTCTTTCATGAGAAGTCTCATTCTCTCAACATCTTCCCATCTTCCGGCATCAGCATACATGTTGGAAAGCAGGACATAACAGCCAGTATTATCATGTTCCAAGGCAAAAATACGTTCTGCTGCAAACTCTGCTATTTCGATATTGTTATTGTTTCTGCTTGCGGTTAGTAAGGATCCCCATATCCTTTCTGTTGGCACTAAAGGCATCTTCTCTATGAAATCTATTGCCCTTTGAAGGTCCCCAGTGCGGCCGAGGAGATCAACCATGCACCCATAGTGCTCAATTTGAGGTACAATTCCAAACTCTTTCTGCATTGAATAATAATGCGTCCAGCCTTCATTCACCAGGCCGGATATACTGCAAGCGGATAATAAAGAGACAAAAGTAATTTGATCTGGTTGAAAACCTGCTGCTATCATATCTGAGAACAGCTCTAATGCATTGTTGCCCAGCCCGTGAAGTCCACATCCCATGATAATTGTGTTCCATGATGCGACATCTTTTAACAACATCCTCTCAAACACCCTTTTGGAAGCTTGTACATCTCCGCTTCTTGCATACATATTTATGATCGAGTTTAGGACAAAGGTATTCATTCCGTATCCTAATTTCATTGCATAACTATGTATCTGCTTTCCATCTCGTAGGAATTTCATCTCGGCATAGGCAGGTATTATGCTGGAGATGGTGAAATCATCGGGCTCCAAATCTCCATCATTTAATAGTTTCAGGAAAAGCCTCAAGGCTTTTACATTTTGCTCATTCTGTACATAACCAGTGATCATAGTGTTCCATGTCACTAGACTTCTTTCCACCATCCGATCGAATGTCAATTTGGCTAATCTCAGCTCCCCACATTTGGCATACATATCAATCACTGCGGTCTCAAGAGCCAAGTGTGGAGTGAAACCTTTTCTAATTGTTGCCCCATGAATTGCTTTCCCATGGGATTTGCTTCTTAGCTGCGCGCATGCTGGGAGCAAATTCACCATGGTTACACTATCTGAATCTTCGCCATCCTCTTGCATCTTTGTAAAGCAATCAACTGCCTTGTAGGGTTGACCATTTTGAGCGTATCCACCTATGATTAGGTTCCAGGTGACTACATTTCTCTCTGTTATCATGTTGAACTGTCTCTCTGCGTAAAACATATTGGCACACTTGCAATACATGTCAATAAGTGAGGCTCTGACTTTAACCTCTGAATCTAACCGTTGCCTGATTATATAGCCATGAATCTCCTTGCCAAGCTCGAATGACATTGTTGAAGAGCAGGCTTCAAGAGCACTCATCACGGCTAACCCATCTGGTTTCATTGCAAAACCTTCTTGCATTTTCCTAAAATAGGAAAAGCATTTCCGTTCTTCTTCGTTATAGACGAAGCCATCTATCATTGTATTCCAAGAAACTCCATCTCTTA
>NC_033797.1:74382952-74402452 GCF_001876935.1 Asparagus officinalis
AGCTGAACCAATCAAGTGCATCTTGGAGTACATAGCAATTAGAGAATTGCAGATGTAAAGATCTGAATCCAATCCAACCTTAAACAATTTTCCGTGTATCTTGAGCCCCTCGCTAGAGTATGACAAAGCAGTGATGGATTTGACGACAAAGGGGAAAGTGAAGTGATCTGCACGAACTCCTGCTGCTTGCATCTGATAATATAAGCCAATAGCATCTTCGAACATCTCCCAGTTTGTGTAGCCTCTGATCATAACATTCCAGATGAAGGTATCGGGCTTCTTCGCGGACTGAAACAGCGAGAGGGCCTCATGCATTTGCCCTGATTCGGTTAATGAAGAAAGCCTACGGGCGATGACGGAGTTGTGTAGTTTAGATATTGGTTGTTTTGTTTTGACATTGGTGGAGCTGGAGATGGATGCTTGTTTTGGGAGGCTGGAGGTTTGGGAGGTGTTGGAATTGTTGCAGAAGCTTTGGAGAATGGCTGTTGCCATGTTCAGTCTCAGGAGAAGGGGAGTGTGACCGTATGAGGAATGGTAAACGTTGGGAAAAGATAAGGGCGGTTAATGTGTGGCTCTTGATGCTGCTCTTTTTGTTTGGATAGAATCACAGTCTGATATTTTTTTGCCCCCGCTGATTGTTCAATACGAAAAGTTAAGAGGGGCTGCTCGATATTTTGACATGTCGAGCTGGCCCACGTATCCATCCTCTCGGTGAGGAATCAGGATGGGCGTAACTTTTTCTGTTCCGTAGAAATTTGCATCATCTTATCTGCGCTTCGTCTAGCAAACTCAAGTTTGGTTATAAGTTGAGATTTTTGAAAGGGAGCTGGGGCTGAAGAAGCTTGCCACTTAATATAGTTCTACCATTATCCTCTCCTTCTCTGAAGATGTTGATCTTCTCTTGCCTAGTCTTTTGGTCAAAATATTCTTCAAGTTGGATAAATATTCGGTTTGTCTTGTATTTTGGTGAGCACCCAAATAGAGAAACTGATACTGACAAGAATCAGCTCATTAATCCCATATCAAATGATAATAGGAAGCAAGTTGTTAGATATTCAGTAGATCTTCTCAAAATTAAGGCTTTATGGATCAAACGTTTTAGCTGAGGATCTAAACAAACTCATTCTGGGGGGTAGAGTTCAGTGATGAACAATACATATGAGCTCAATCTCATTAAAATCAGTGAAGATCCTCCAATACAATTTCTCATGAGATACTATGCTTTTGGCTACAAAATAATGTGGTTTGAATATCTCATCTCCCCAATAAATGTTCTAAAGTTGTTTTGTTCTGAATAAATCACTTAACTTCCTACCACTTGAATCTTGATACATAGACAAGTAGACAACCAATCTTTTACTACTTTTTGTTTTTTTAACTACACTAGGACTTAATAGGCTGTAGACTGTAATTAAAGGTTTTTTTTCATCCAAACGGATGAGTAAAACTTCTTATTTGGGCTTAAAAAAACGAAGAAAAAACATTCTTGAGGTTCAGCAAAAGAAATTTTCTTTAGTGTAATTCCATATCCCATTTTATCAGAGTATAATAGTACGGGTGAACAAAAATATCTGTATCTGAGTAAATATTCGTATTGAATATATTTACTAAAATCTATATCCGAGAGGATATGGTTAAGAATACAGATATATAGTAAAATATCCCGATCCGTATCCGAAAAATCCGAACATATGTTTGCCATACAACTACAATAGTTTTATTATGAATTTGAGGTTGATAATGATGATCAAGGGATCTAATGTTAGATTTTCAATTATAACGTACATATCGATAAACTCTCTCGTGTGATATGAACTATAGTTTTTCAATATTATGTAGTCTTCTCATACTCGTTTTTGTATACGCGTGTGTATAAATACGCTTATATATACCCACATGTATATCCCCGTCGGAATTCAATTTCAGTAGGTATGGATATGAATTATTCTTAACCAAGGCATATCCGTATCCGTGATTGATAAACAGACACGGATTTGATGAGTATCGTATGTATCTAAGCCGTGCCCGAACCATTTGCACCCCCTATATAATAGGGTTTTGAAGAATTCGCCAGTTAACTTCATATGGAAATTGGTTTCTCCCTCCATCTTCCTTTGTTTCTCGGAGAGGGAGCAAAATCTAAGCACTACAAATTTTACAGGGCTAAGGGTTAATCACAATTTTTCAAGATTGAACGATGTCTTCACTTCAGGACCATGAAAAATGTTTTCAAGATTGAACGAGGGCTTAGCACCAACCATCCTAACGATACATCAAACCATAGACAGATTTACAAACATACACGTAACTTCGTCCAACCATGCGTTAATAAATACATACATATAATAGGACATTTATAACAAATAACAGTCGGTGGAAGTAGAATAAGCCTGCACACGAGGATATAATTTTTTTGTACATCCAGAGTGAAGTTTCAGAAGACCCCAAGTGAGGTAGGCACCGGGCTGCAAGTGGGAGGAGGAGCGTAGGAGCAATTCTTTTGTGGGACGTACGCAGCAGTAGCTTTGCTTGGTGCTCCGTACTCCCCAATTGGTTTGCTGATGGCTGGCTGGTTCAAGTAAGCATACCTGCTTTTGGTCCACCTACCCAAAGTCACAGAGCAAAGAGAAAAATATCAAACACCAACTTATTTGATCCTAACTTGTCAAAGTAGCATGCATGTAAAATATGAATAAAATAACGTTAGAAACGTTTAAATGCCTGATATGACTTTTAATTGAAAAAATGTATAAAGGGAAAAAGAACATGCATATGAAAAACGGGGTTCACCGTTATTTACATATTTGTCCCTCAAATCTCCAATAATTTTAGATTAATCCCTTTACTCACATATCCCTGAAATTTTAAGGATCAGTTTGGTTCCTCGATGCCCAAAATACCTCTCGGCTTAGATTTCTGAATCGCAACTACTTTATTTTATGATGTATAGGTGTGCGATGGGAAATTGTTAAACCATATAAATAAAATACGAAAAGACTCAGTAGACCCAATTTTGTTAACAACTACAATAATTTTGGTGTAAAACGAACTATACATTTTTTTATTTTAAAGGAATCTTATGCTCACCCCTTGGCTTCCAAGAAACCTTAGTTTTCTATTTCAGTGATGGAGACGGATGGGGGAACCTCTAGAAACTTTCTTTTCACCTCTATTAATTAAGCTTAATACAAAATGAAATATATTCCTACAGAATAGTAATTTTTGTGTTGGGTGTACGCCTCTTCTATATATATATATATATATACATACATACTTGCAAACAAAAGAATTATCAACTTTTAATTTCATAAAATTAAAAGATAAGAATATGATGGCTGGTTAAGAAAGGAATCAAAGGAGATGATGACTTCCAAGGTTTATTTGAATAACGCAGACCAATCAATTGTATGAAATGCAATAATTATTTCATTTGTGATGTATGTACTAAATAATTCCCTTGGTGGAATCTTTCTTCAAGCTTGTCCTAGCATCAAAGAGATAAATAAAATAGATCCCTTAAATTACTCCTACTCACATCAGTGCTTACCCAAATATAAACAACCACCGTCCAATGTGTGATGCACCTCACGCCTATTGAAAATCCCAAGTTCAACCACATGCACATTATTCGAAACATCTTCGTTGTTATGTAGATGCTAGCGTTTACTTGGTCTAGTATTGGATTGACCTAGCTCTGTCAAAATCCATAAGACTACGAGCGAAGAAATAATGAGGCACAATATTGTTAACAATGAGAACTTTGATGGAGTAGGTCAAGCCATTAGGGAATGGGTTTCTACAAAGCAATCTGCGCAATTAATTAAATACAAATCATAATCACTAGTGGCGTTTGTTTGACGTAAGAATCTTGTCCTCGAGCTGATCAGCCCAAAACCCGTAGCTATCCAAAGTTAAGCTTGGAGCAAGATAAGATGATGACGCCAGAGCTACTAATTAATGTTAGAAATTTTTTTTTTAAGGATATTTCTAGCCACTACTCTATAAAGACATTGATTATTAAGAAAAATAGTAGACGCCTCTTTCCGCTAAATTTTTGGCTTACTTAAATCTTAGGGTATCCTTTATACTGAGAGGTAAACAATCTTTGGATCGATACACTAATTCTCAATTCTTGCGTATTATTGCATTGATCCAGGGTTAGGAGCTTTTCAGTTTGGATATAAAGGATTACTTCTGAAGATCAGTATATATAAAGTTTATTCACTCATGCTCAGAGAAAAGAAGAAAGAAAAAAAGAAAGAAAGAAAAAAAGAGAAAGGTGAGAAGTAAGTGGATGTCAGCCTACCAATCCTTGATTCCCACTTGCAGATCCTTGTGGTTTTGGCCATCTTTTTCCTCATTGGCTTTCTTTATCATGTCCCTCAGCGATTCTTCGAATCTCCTGTAATCCTCCTCCTGCTCATCGCAGCCATTATAATGATTTGACTAATACACATATAAGATTAAGATTGATTTCTTAAATGCAAGCGCTACTTGTACGTGCAGATAATTGTCTTGACTAAAGTGTTCCTAGCTTCAAGTTTCGGGTTCGGGGCTGAGGGCTAGCTACGCTCTCCCTTTCTATGAAATTGCAAGTGTGAAGTATTACTACTAACATTACTTCTCGATTCGTCGATTAATGTCGGTATCGAGAAGGATAAATCACAGACAATCCTCCACACCCCTCGAATCGAGAGATGATGTATAAGCTACTGATAAACAAGTCGAAGAGTGATAAGTGCTACTGAAAGTATGAACGATGCCGTAGCGTGCGATTCATCCAACAAAAAACTAAAATGGAAGCTTACAGAGAGAGCTCGAGCCCTGATTCTAGCAGCAGCTTTAAGAGCGGCAAGCAGATGCTCCTCCTCCTCCATCCTCTTCACCCTCCAATACCTCTCAATCTCCTCCCTCGTCACGCTCCTAACGGCCTTCCTCCGCCTGACGGCCAGTTTCGGTGCTTCGACGATGCTTCCTTCTTTCTTCTGACCCGAGAACATCTCGCCCTTGTTCATACTCCCCCTGATCTTCTCTCCTCCCTTCTTTACCTTCATCCACTGATGATCACCCGGTGGAGAAATTACATGAGCTAGCACCTACGCAAAATTAAGCAGAAGTCGCTCTTCCGACCTAACTTTCTAAAGTGCAAATTACTGGCTGGTTTGGTCCTTCAAAGTTTGCTTCGTCTTTGGCTGCATATTTATATAGAGAAAATACCACCAGCTGATGTTTCTATTGCGATCGTGATCCTATGCTTATGTCCGTTCCCGTGTCATTTTCAGCACGGCCCGCTGCTGGGCCCTACCATCAATCGAAAGTGTTTAGATGGTCGTAAGAAGAGTTTAAAAAAAATAATACTAGTATTTTTAAATGGAATCATAAGAGTAAACTGAAAACAGGCGATAATAACTTAATTTGTAAAAAAAAAAAAAAAAAAAAATTTCTTTGCTTCAAAAAAAAGAAAGAGGATCCACTTTACCATTAATGATTGTTACAAACAGATTACATCGAATTAATAACAGTAACTTAGGATGGTGGAACAAGGGCACTTCTTTTCCCCTTTTTTTTAAAAAAAAATAATTAGTAACTAATTAATTAGCACTATTCCAATGAATAGACAAGTCTCCTTAGCTAATTAATTGGCAGGAACAGTAATTAATCCATCGTAGGTCGAGTCACCATGGATGAGATGTATCCAATCCAAATGAAAGCCGTAGGACTTGACTATTTTAAAGGAAAGAGAGAGATACCTCGGGCGCCGGCAAAATAAGCAAGGCAGCGGAGGAAAAAAAAAAAAAATCTCAACTGGGAATTGTAAAAAGAGATCCTGTGTGCTGAATCTGAGCGGATTTGTAAAGAACATAGAAGTGGGTTACGGTAAAGTTGTAGGACTAATAAAATGTAGTGGAGCCTAGCTTTCAGCTCAAAATTGTATTCACATGAGAGTTGTAGGACTAATAAAATGTCAACCAAAATTTTGGATGACATCGAATCGATCATATAATACTGTGAAAATGTTTACTGCTGCTGTCTCTGGGTCTGATTTTCGAAATAAGCTTCATTGCGGATTGACTTGAGGAAGGAAATTTTTTTTTGAAGGTAATACTCTTTGACTGAAAAAGAAGGCAAAAGCAAACAGCTGAAGGGACCTAGCCTTTGAGACTTTGAAAATAGAAGATAACTAAAGATATCGACTTACTTCATATCTAGTCAAGGGAAAAAGAAGAGGAATTTTGAAGATAAAGCTTTCGAGAGGAGGAAAAAAAGGCAACGGAAGGAACCTAACCTTGGAGATTAGTAAAAATGAAATGAAGATGAAAGTGTGAACTTTCGTCATTTCTACTTAAGATATACGAAGGGGGAAACGCTAAAGATGTGTAATTCTCAAAAGTAACAAAAAAAAAAAAAAAACGAAAGATGTTCTTGCTTTTATTTATCATTATTTCTGATCCGATGTCTTTTATGTATAATAATAACTTTCATGGATTCATCAGTTAGAAATTTCTCAATTTTCCACTTCTCAGTTCTCACCGAATTATGATATGAAATGCATATCAACCACGCACGGTTACACTGCCAAACATACTCCATTAATAAAAGACGCAACCACAACTTCATTATATACTAGAATCATTCTTCGCACTACTAAGAACCAATTTTTTATTTTTATTTTTTATTTTTTGATCATCCACTACTAAGAACTATGAACACCTATTTGCATTTCCCCTAACGAATTCTTGACTTCAATGATTATAAGCATGTTGGTTTCCCACCACTGCTTGTTGGCTTTTGAATGATAACGCCATTTTTTTTTAATGCGTTAGGGAATGTGTCTTTTTGAACATTAGTCTGATCGAATGAAATCTTATTTGAAAATGTCCTCATTGCGGAATGTGAAAGCTGTATCCAACCATTCTTCAAGGAGTAACATGTTACCTACAGTGTAATTTTAACACCACAATCAAAACGATAAAATATTTTTCATACATTTCAAGTTAATGAATTAGTTTGGTATTGATTTGGTAGGAAGGGAGGTAGGATAATGTGAGGGGAAAAAAACTAAAAATCCTCTTTGACGAAGGATTTTTAGAGGGTGAGGTGCGGTGAGGAGAGGGAAGATATAAAATGAATTAAAATTTTAGAGAGATGTCCCTTCAATTTCGAGACGAAGGTGTACAGATAGAATATTCATCTTGTAAAGACTATTAATATCCCCACCTGTTTTGCATAATTAACCACTTACCTTTCCTTATCCAAACTCTATCACATATTTCCACAAAAAAATATTATTGTACTTAAACAGTCCTCACTTAAACTAACTTCCCCTTCCCATCTCCTCAACCAAACAAGAAAAAGCCATGTACCCCACCTTCTAACTTAACAAATCATATCATGGGAGTTCAGGAAGAACTTTTCATGGTCTATTATTACCCTTCACTATTTTGAATATTTCATTTAAATCTTAATCTATTCTAATTTTAATCATATCTTATCTAATTCCACGTAAACTATCTATAGCTCAACAATTTTAAAAAAAAAATATTTTAAATATTTAATTTAATTTTAAAATCTATCTAAATACTAATTATATGCTATATTAACTCCATATAAACTACCTATAACTCAACAATTAAAAAAAAAGATTAAGAAATTATACGTAGATAACATATTATAATACAGGAAGTATTACAAAAAACCCTAAAGTTTTAAAAATTGCATACAATAGCCTTAAAAGTTTACAATTACACAAAACACCTTCACTTTTTAAAACTTAAAAACAAACATGAAATCTAAAAATTTAAAATTTGTAATTAACATCCTCAATATTTCAAAAATTATAGAAATAACCTTAAAAGTTTAAATTACAAAAAAACACCCTAAAATTTAAAGATTTTAAAACTTAGAAACAACATAGATGAATTTCAGGGATTACCATTAGACACTTAAAAATTAAAATTTCTAAAAAATAACCTCAAAGTTATAAATATTATAAAAACTCCCTCAAAAATAAAAAAAATATGAAATTTCAAAACTTATAACCGGTACACATCAAATTTAGAAATTATCAACAAATCATTGAGAATTTAATTTTTTAAAAATAACCAAAAAAAATTAGTAATTGTAAAAATACCTTCAAATTTTCACAGTTACACGAAACATTCTAACATTTAAAATCTTACCACCAACAAATGAAATATGAAAATTATAAGCACCCAACTTATAATTAAAATTTTTCATAAAAAACTAACAAAGTTTAGAAATTGTAAAACACACCCTCAAAAATTCAAAATCACAAAAAGATGAAATTTGGCAAAAAAGAGGAAATGTTTGATATTATTAAGATATATAAATTTAACTTTTAATTTAAAATTTATCATCCCTTTCTAGCATCTAAAAGTAGTTTAAGTTGATGCCGGAAATAACAATTATTGTAGATTAAAACTATCCAGTTAAGGAATAAGAATTTAAAAACATATGATAGATTAAAAATTAACATTACTGTATAAATTCAAGGAACTGCATATAATTTTACTAATAACATTCACTGATAGAAGACAAATTAATAAAAGACTATAATATAATATGTTAGCATTAATTGATTATAATGTATAAACATTTATCTCTAATATTGATAATATTCATAGGATAAAATAATACAATGGGTTATGTATAGAGAAACTATCAGAAAGTTCAGAAATATAATTTAAAAGAACTAAGTTATTTTCATTTCATATAGAGAAGTGAAGAAAATAAACTCAAAATTAGAAAACATTCATAAATCACCTGAATTGACATTGATAAAAGACATATCTGGCAAAGAAGCATTGACCGAGTTCCCCTTGAAGAACATCTGAATAATTTATCTTAATTAAAAAAATATTCTTCATGAAAGATACAAGAAAAATTAGTAAGTACTTATAAATTTTTATACTTTATTCTTAAAATACTAGGGGATCATAAACTTAACATAAAATTACGTATAAATTATCTTGCAATAGAAACTAAAGTGAAGCCGTTGATCAACTATATTGCGAGATATAATAAGCTAGATAAGATGAGGAAAATCACTATAATGGACAAAAAGTATGCACATGATACTTAGTTACCATGGTGTAAGTAAAAAAAATTAAAATTGATATTTTTTTTCTATATAGTGGCATGACTCTGCAAGTAACCTTATTTAGGAATATGACTACCATCGAAGGATAAATTTTTAAGGACACGATAAAAGATAAACAGTTAATAGTACTGTCAGATTTCAAGATCTTTAAATATGAAGGTAACATATATTACAACTAAAATTCTTATTAAAGATCACTAAACATAAAATTCACATTTTATCAATCTCAAGTTCGTAGGAAATATATATATGTCATCGTAAATTTTGTTAATAATATATCAATTCAAAGATATAACTTATTGAAGAAATAAAAGAAAGATAAGTAAGCCAAGCAAACATTCATATAACACGGTAAAAAATATTACACTTTAAAGCTAATATGCAGAGCTCATTCAGAACAAGCTGCTAAAACAAAAGAATCTTCATCAATGCTTTTTATAAATACAACACAAATTTAAATTATTGAATATTTATAGAATAACTTAATTTTTTGCGTAAAATCAAGAATCTTTAGAAGGAATTTTCATGAACTCTTTTAATAATTTTATATGGATATGTGGATGCTTTTATCATGTAAAAGTGCAGTAGAGTTAGCATTAATATTTATTTTATGATTTTTTAAGTCTGTCAATGATTAGCAACAAAATTTATATTCTCTTTAGTTTCATTCTAGCCCACTTTTAATTAACCATCTTGACTTATTGATTTCAATTATTCATCTTTTTTTTACAACTCTATTTTTTCAAGTGTTTTTCACTTTTACAACATTATACCTTCTCAAATCAAGCTTGGCTTCATGTCGATCCAAATAATGTCCAAATTCAAATTAGTTTTAGATTATATTTATTTCTTGTCAATTCAATTATTAACGTAAAAAATTTAAATTTGGTGTAGCCCATTAAAACAAACATTAAAGAAAATAAATAATCATAATACTAAAGTTTAAAGTCATAAGTGAGCAAAAACAATCAAAGTAGAATGATAAACAAATTTTAGTAAAGAAATAAATAAAAAATACTTAATCATAATATATAACCATGTGCATTACACGTGCATAAAACCTAGTAAAATAAAATGTACATCCTTCCTTGAACCTTATTGCACCCCACCTCTCCTATTCATACTCCCTACTACACCAAGCCACTAGTCGTCTATTTGTCATTTTTTGGCAAAGGGAAATGGTACCAAGAAAAGTCCCATCAAAAGAATTTAGGTCTTCCAAATCTTAAAACTGTAGATTTAAAAACCTTTTTTTTTAAGAATAACTTAAAAACCTTAATTTGATCACAGTAAATCTGGTCCAGCCTCCACAATTTGCAAATTGAACTTTCCTGCTTCCTTTTCTTTGTGACGAACCTTGCAACATTTGAACTGATACACAGATCCAAGCCTGTGTCACATGCAATATAGTGTTCCGGCATTCTATCTATTAGATTGTTGCGCTAAAACACATTAAATTGACATTTTATGCCAACATTTAAGAACCAATTTTCGAAAAACCTAGCATGGATTAACCTTTCACCTAAAGAAGGCAGGAATTAGCATCAAACTCTAAAGCTTTATTCCGAGCAAGGATGCAAGCACATACCTCAGCATATTCAAGTCTTTATATCACAATCAATAGGTGAAATGTCCAGATGCCTGAACTCAGCGTGCCAAATGGATGTAGCATTACCACATCCTTGTTCTTTCTCAACTCATTTCATCACCGTCAACAAGTACTAACATAGAGCAACTAGAATGTATTATTTGCATGTCGCATTTTCAAATGCATGAATCTGCTTGGTAATAAAGAATGGAAGTTCCCTACGGAAGCATTACAAATCTGTAATTTTACTTTCTTTTGTTTCCTCTTTCCATATAGCTTGCAAATATGGCTTCTATGGGCAAAGAAAGAGCAATATTCCAAAAGGCATTGCACAGATTATCCAGATAGTACTTAAATGTTCTCTCTTGCAGTGATTACCGCAAAATAAATGAGCGCCATGGGATAGGTCAACTTAGAACTTGGCTCATCCATGGGAATGTTAAATGAATGGCAACAGATCTTATTGGATGTATCACTATTTTGGAAAAGATTCATGCCTTCGTGTGCATAACACTGAACTCATCAATCTATACACAAGCCCTGGAGCTTACTGAGATCAATAGTTCAGATCTGTCACTATTAAAAGCTTGATGCTGCAAGAATATAAGAACAAGCCAATTATAGAGAGCAGGGAGAAAGTGAGAAAATTTCAGTAGAAATGAGTAAAAATGTACTAAATAAAACTAAAAGCATTGCGACTGAATCATGTTCTAGATGATGACAGAACCCATATAATGGTTCACAGGTTTCAACCATTATGACTAACAAAAATATCCAAAATCATGTAAATTGCTTTATAGTTATATAGTCCATGAGAATTTCTAGGAAGAAAGCAAAAGCAAAGTGTTTCTCTAATGGTGCATTAAATTTTTTTATTCCGGTACCAACGGAGATAGAGCATGTTTGACAACGGCCAAACTGGCTTATAAGCCACAAAAAAGTGGCTTATAAGCCCAAGCAACATGTTTGACAACCGCCTTATTTGGGGCTTATAAGCCCCCCGCCAAAAAAGCTTCCCTAACCCAGCTTATTTTTTGGTGGCTTATAAGATATACAGTTTGACCAAGTAAATGTCAAATTTACCCCTTAACATTTAAGATAATTCCAAAGTCTATTCAATGTTTAAATTTACAGCCATATCCTTTTCGGCCATTTTAACCGCAATGATGGATTATAATCCACCCATTTACCAACACTCTCTTGTTGAAAGCGGCTTATAATTCAATTTTTTACCAAACACTTTGGTTTATAATCCGCTTGGCTTATAATTCACAAAATAATCCACTTGGCTTATAATTCATTTGTGAATTATAAACCAAGTTACCAAACGTGCCCATAATTCCCCAGAACAGCATTTGGTTATGGTCACATGTATATGATTTCAGATTTCCTGCAGACAATGTTCAGAGGCACACCTGTCCCAAGCAAAGTGTTGACTTTATATGTGGATGTTTTGCATATTAATCAGCTATAGGGATAATTAGCTGCCAGATGGTCATATTCCTACAGGTTTTTCCCAATCCCTTATAAATGTCAGACTAAACAAGTTGAAAGTTCTCATTAAATAGTTTTTTTTTTCCCTTTTAGCCTTGACACTTCCCTAGTACCTTAACTAAAATTCCACAGGCAGGCAATGACCCAACAATTCTCTCAGCTATATTAAGTTCATTGCATCACATTATAGCTGACTAACCTAGTTTTTTGCAATAAAAGCATGATGTGCTCGTTTTCTCACATTTTCCTATAACCACTGTCATTATCATTCTTTCATCTGTAAGTCTCTAGTTTAGAGTTAGATTGTCAATTTCTTTCTGCTGCCTAAGACTGACATGCCTCCTCATTTTTCACTCCACAAAGCCCCACATTCAACAAGTACCAACTTGCTCTGTAGCAAACTCTATTAGCTCAGCCATAAATGGTTACATCATGCTACTAGATGGCTTATCGTAACTTAAACACTTCAAACAAATGCGGTTGATAGACAACCTTCAGATCTTCCCTTCCAGAACATCTCATTTCCACGCTAAATGGACCAATGCTGTGCATGAGAATTTCTTCTCAGGCTAATGCAAAACAGAACACTTTGCTTTTTTATCTCCATTCCAAGAGGAAACAAACAATTGCTCTTTCAAATCCATTGAAATAAAACAGGCACCTCTTTGCATCTGACAAGTGAAGTTATCCCAATCAAATTGATTGCTCCATGCTCATATTTTGTGTCTACCTACATGTTCTACTGCAACTTAAATGGTTTTGTGTGAAAAATATTACGCGTCATGTTACAACTTTTGGCCGAGGTGAAGATGTCCTTGAAGAGGTCTTACACCTTCACGAAAGCACAATACCCTGTACAGGTTCAAATGCATCGACAACCAAGCTGCTCCTTCAGCACAAGAAGCAGGAAAGCTTTTGTTGGAGGAGAAGATCTGACATAGGAGTCATACCAGCAAGAAAGGACAGCTCTCAATATGTTTAAGAAAATCAAGGTGTTTACTTTAACATGAGTCTCTTGGAATTTGACTTATGCCCACATAGTAACAGTTCCGGCAAAGGATCCCACAAAAGCCAATAAGTACCAAGCTGGATAAAAAATTTAGGCTCTGCTGAAAGCATGCTCATTTTCATCTGATGTACAAATATTGCCAGTAGAAAATCCTTTTGCAACTTTGATCTAAAGAATTAGATGAATGAGTTCGGAGTACACTCAGAAGCACACCAAAAGAAAAAGGAAAAAGAAAATCTCATAGAGAGGTGTCCCTACCATCCTCGGAATGATTTCACAAGCTAAATGAAGGTATTTGATCAACAACTTCTGGGGTACTCACCACACATATCGTCACCTATCTGGCAAATCAATTTTCTAGATAGCTTCAAGAGTTCTATTCATCTAGTGCAGAAGAATGAAGACAGAAAACAACACGAAAGACATGCCACTCAAGGAAGCCAAAGGAAACAACAGTAGGCCCTAAATAAATAAAACATGAGAAAGATTGGTAAGCAACAAAGATGCTACAAGGGACAAGGACGACATGCAGACAAAAGATAAAGAAATTGGAATCCTCTGCAGAAACAAAACCATCTCATTCTTGACTGAAAGGTGGAATTTAGCTTTGTTTATGGTAAGTATACTACAGAAAACATCAAACGAGAAGGTTCTGAGAGAAGACCGGGAGGCATTCATGGGATCCCACAAGCATATTACGTTTTATTACTGATTATATAAAGATATTAAGATATAATAAAGGTCATCAATCAATAAGTTGGCATTCATACAAGTAATTACTAGGGATCAGATGATAATGATGAAACATTCACAAGTAGGAAGATAAATACAATAAAAGGGATTATATTTACATATTTACTTGTACATGCACCACTGGATGAGAAACAAATCCACATCAACCTTAGATCACCGAAACTATGTTGAATGTATAGACACAATGTGGTACCTTGCCTCAAAGAAAAGAAGTACTATATATATATCAGATGGAATATCTTTAAAATTAGAGACAATCTTAACTAAGAATTATGTATAAAAAAGTTTGATCAGCTCCAACAGCATGAGCATTTCAAAGATTATCACCATTTACCTCATTGTTCATTCATTCAGTGAACCAATGTGTATTTATAGGGTAAATTACATTGTGACGTCATCTAAATGTGGAAAACAAGAAATATGATGACCAGTGAGAAGAAACAATAGGGGCATATAAATTGTTTTACCTCTATTACTTGAAATCCAATGTAAGGGAACCAAGTTATCAAGTTCACTGCCATCTTCCTTTACTGCTGCGTCCTTTTTCTCATTTCATTAGCCTGCAAAACAACATCATATTGATGATTAACTCAAAGGCCATGAATGTAGTATGTATAACCAAGTTAAAAGAAAAGAACTGCATAAATCGTACATAGATAACCGAAGATTTTATGAAAAATAGAAATCTTAAATATCGAGTAGATTTTGCCAGTACTTGATGTTTATTGAAATGCAGGATATATAACTTATTGATTTGTCAGTATTTCATGATCTAATTTTTAGGATGCATGCAGCACACATGGATATAAAGTTATCTGCTTCATTGCATCTGTATTATAGATCTTTTAGGAGTGTGTTCATATGATTGTATTGTATCGGATTTATGTCATCCAAGTACATGTTATTACTGTAGATTTATCATATAATCGAAGCCCTTTCCAATAGATTCTCTTTAAAAAGAAAAAGAAAAAGAAAGTAGAGAGCTTTCTGCATAAAAAATGGAGACACAAATTTGACTGTAATAAAAGCATAACGGAGGCACAGAATTTGATGTAATAAAAGCATTCAGAAATTACCACAATAAACTAGACATGGCCAAAACAAGCACTAAACTAAATTTTGGACTTGACATATGTTATTTTTTTCTGTGCTAAGGTTCCTTGGTCTGCGTAGCCGCTCATTCCCCTAGGCCTCTATTCTTCAGTGTTCACATGATATATAGTTTTTTTGTTTTTTCCCACATTCTTTCAGTGCCTTTAAGTTACAATATTTAACCCTAACCAATGTATTTTTTAAAGGAAACATACAATCATTTACAAATTCAGGATTGCAGACCGTTCACCTAAGGGACTTGTCCAGCAATGATATACTTGCTTTTATGGATTGCAAAGAAACATATATGAACTGATAAATGAAAGTCTAAACTACTGCGTTTACATAATAACAGCAAGAGTTATTATGCATATTTTCCAAAAAAAAAAACAAAGCAATTTATATTCTTGGGACCAAGAATAAAACCTCAGTGTGGATTTCATGTCAGCTAGAGATACCCTTTTAACATATCAAACTTGACAGTCTTAGCAGTTTTGATCATGACTATGTGGATCCCGATATGCCTGATCCATCCTGGAATCAGCCAAGATTTAAATCTTATTTTCGACCCAATGTTATGCCATGAACATCATTGTTTGATATTTAAAAGGTAGAAAGATCAGCCTGAATTAATCAGTATCACCAACATTGACCAGGTCAGTATGACATGATTAAAGCCCAACACAATATATATTAGTATTGGTCAGTCTTCAAACATTGTTTCACATACTCAGTTTTAGATGAAATGAAGGAGATACTACATTGTCAAAGTAACATATGTTCACTCCCTAGAAAATTGCAAGAAAAAAAATTCTGCCATATGATGAAAAATCCGGCTCAGGATATCACTTATTCAATTTGTTGCCGCTTATTATGTACCTTAAAGTACTATATCACCTTCCTATCTGTAATACCCATCCTACTGAACAGACAGCAATCAAGTCCATGCATTACCGCATATCCAACAATACAGTATAACATGAAAACTAGGAAAATCATTTGCCCAAGTCAAACCATACCTTCTCAAGCTTTTTCAGGATGGAAGCCTCATAATCTTGAAATCCCGCACCAATAATATTGCTAAGTTTGGGATCAATAGCTTCAGAAGAACTCATAGAAAATGTGCTTGATATATTGGAATTAGCAGGTTGAAGAGGGAGAACGAGTAAAGGATTCGAAATACTTCCACTCATTGCATGGGTAGCTGCAACCTGATAAAGAACAGGAATGAGTGCATAACCAGTATTTAAACAAATGAATATTGAGCACATGTAGAGTAAAAAAAATGCAGTAAAGAAGTTCACGCAAGATAAATTTTGCTATTTATAAGCAATAAACTGTTACTCACAAAGCAAGAAACAAGGAATATTCAGAGGTCATGGTTCATAAACTATGCCAGGGATGCTCAATTGGAAACTAATTCAGCCTTATAACTTATAAGTTGTGTAAATCCTGCAGTAGGGCATAAAAAAGGCTCAGGCCAGGAGCTCTATTTCTCATTCTAGCTCCTGGAATGATAGAGGGTTGAGAATGATAAATGATGGTTTTTTACTAAAAAAACATAACATTATAAACAAACTTCGATTTAGTAATATCGGAGCACTTTCATACCCGATGACTTAGTGGGACAGAAGAGGAAGAATCACATAACATTGATAAATGTGAAATTTCAACTTACCTACAGGATGCTCTCTTCCTCCCAATTGCTCACCCATCAACCACACTCCCAGGGAGGGAGGGAGGAGGAAGGGAGAAGAAAACACCACTCCTCCCTCTTTTTTATTTTGTTAATCCATCGAATTTTTATCTAGGTTACAAACCCTTACACGTAATCAGGTGTTCTGCCTTGTAAGTGTTTATCTCCCAAAGGCAACCTATTGCCCACAGAAAAAATGTATATCCTACACAAACCATGAATACAGAAACTAAATGAGGTTTTGAGAACTTAAACTAAGTTTGGGTTTCGACTCCTTTAGAGAGTTCTGCAGTTTGACGAATGTAAATCTGAGGTTGGTTTAAGAAACATGTTCCATTATACTGACTTTTTTTATGGTAAGTTAAATGTTATTAATCTACCATCTTTCCCCTTGTCAACCCTTTCTCTATGGTTCAATCAAATTTGCAGGATGACGATGGTCTTTAGGATTATGTTCAAGCCTCCACTATTGTCAGAGTTTAATTATCCAAGAATTTGGCTAAAAATAGGAGACAATTGACTTAAGGTGGGCATCCCACATCAAAACTTTATCAAATATTTTATGGAGATTTGCTCCATATTCATTCCCATTATTATGGGAAAAGAATTAAAAGATGATTTGACTTAAAACCAGTAAGATGTATAAAAATATTAGAACATCAAACTTTTAAGAGGAAAGTGCAAATCTTTTAGAATACATTACAAAGCTTATAAACTTGCATGACGACATGCTAGAAAATATGCTTAATGAGAGCTCTTTCTTTCACAATGTACTAAGAAGAAATCTAATTTATTGATAGCAAGAATTGTTCAAATTAAGAAGATTTGATGGCAATACATGTAAAAATCCCTCTATCTTTATAGCTCATACATAATTACATAATGTGGTTTTGAAACCAAAAGGTCCTTTCACTTGAAATTTGCAGTAGAACACTAAATTAGAATATATTACATTTGGATTATGAAGTTGAATTCACATAATAATGATAATATATACATAACCCCCTTCAGAATTTAGTGAAGGAAGCAGAAGCCAAAATCCTAACCCCAGACTATTAAGAGAAGTGACCAAACATGTGCAAAGAAAGCTGTAATGCGAGTGATATAGAGATACTGATTGGAAGTGATGAAAAGCATGGTGGCTTCATCATCTTAGAACTTCTCTCATACTTTGCATTTTCTACCTCTCAGATATATTTGCAGAAAATTGAAGAAATTGGGATGCAAAACTGTACTAACTCTATAATTTGAAAGGAATAGAGAAACTCACTGTAGCTTCTTTGGAAGACATCACAACAATAGCGGAACCCTTCTTCTTTGATCCCTTACTTCTGATCACTACATCCTCGACCTTACCGAATGTCTCAAATATTTCCCTCAACTTTACAGCACTGTAATCCCCTACTGTTCTCTCCCAGGAGACCTTCAATACCCTCTCCTTGTCCAAACTCACCGCTCTATCATCCTCTCCTTTCTGCTGACCAGATGCCTGGAAATTAGTGCTTAGATTAAATATTCACTAATATTAGGACTTGACAACTCAACAAAAGTGAACAATCTGTTTACATCTCCTAAGGAAAATACAGCATGTAAAGAAAATTTATGTTAAACAAATTTGCACCTAATAAAGAAAAAAAAGGTGTGCGATTACTTGTACTTCTTTCTGGTAAAAAGCAACTAGTCTATTTCTGAACTTCGAAGTTGTTTATAACAATCAGTAACTTAACAATGTAATCGTACAGGTGAATACGCTGCAATTGAACTTTTCCAAATGGTGTAAATAATCTATAATAAAGTAAGAGATTAAGCTCAGCTACTCCAGGTTCAAATTGTCTGTTGCATAATCACAACAATAGTCACGAACAATTCTATAGTCCTCTAACATCAGCAGTCAGTAAATTTATTTCAACAATCTTACACGCTTAGTGTGGTTCTGCATTATATATGCAAGCTGTCAGTGTTATATTCATTCCGTTAATACTGATTTGTGTTATACTCATTGAGCATATTATTATAAGTGAGATGTACAGATAAATTTCATCCTCCTAGCAAAGAATAGCTGGTCCTTCATCAAACAAAATAGGTAACAGTACTAGGTAAATCATACCTCATCAATACTTATTTCTAATTCCTACAATTACACGACATACACCTTACAAATAATGTTAAAACTAAGAGAATACTATAAATTTCATATAATCTTTTTCTAAATGATCACTCTCAGATAAAGATAAAACCTAGTCAAGATTTCACAAAAATCTTACCGAAGCGAAAGCATCAGTGGCTTTCTTGACTTTCCTAGCCTGAAACTCCTGCAACTCCCTCTTCAGCTCCGCCGCCATGGTCTTCTCCTTCTTCCTCACCAACTCATCAGGATCCACGCTCTCCGCATCCCTCGCCGCCGCCCGCTCCCTCTCGTCAAGGTCAGAAGCAAGCTTCCTCCTTTTCGCGCCTAGCAGCGAGTCGCGAGCGATCTTCTCGATCCGAGCGCGGATCGTGGCGTCGAAAGCGCTTCTTTTGGCCTCGTCCTTGAGGATTTCGAAGGAGGAGGTGAGGCGCTGGAAGTCGGCGGTGGCGTTGGGGTCGTCGGGGCGCTTGTCTGGGTGGCGGATTCGAGATTGATTGCGGTAAGCTTTCTCGATCTCTTTTAGGGTTAGTTTGAGGGCCTCTTCGCCGGAGGGGAGGCCGAGGACGGCGTAGTGGTCGACATCGTCTTCGATGGAGTCGGCGCCGGATCCCCTTCCGCC
>NC_033797.1:74402462-74431289 GCF_001876935.1 Asparagus officinalis
CATTGATTTAAGTTAGGGATTTTTGGGTTTGAAGGGATTTCGCCAATCGGAGGACAAAAGAGAGGATAAACTGTCGGCGGTAGACTTCGATTCTCCACTGCTGCTGGTTATTGGTGTTTTCCCTTTTTTTCCCTGGTTATTTACAAACAAGTCATCAAATCATTAGTAATTCCATATCAGACCCGTAAATCTTTCGAATTGCTTATGCCGCTACACGACCTTCAAAAGTCCTATGGGCTTTGCAATTCGGTCCTCGATGACCATTATTACCTCTCATCTAATGTTTTCTTTTGAACTTAGAGGACTTTGGGCTAAACATAAATCAAGGGGTATTTGGTTACTGATGGGCCAAATTGCAAGACCGCATAGAACTTGAAGGGCTTATGAGCAATTTCAAAGATTAAGTGACTCACATCGAATTAGTAAAGAAAAGACGATGGATTAATATCTAAATGATGCTTTTTTTAAGTTTTCTTTTGTGTTTTCTCATACGAGTTTTCTTATGTTAGACTCCTAAATACTTTGTTAATTCTAAATCAAATTCTCAATTTTTCATCTTTCTAAGTTTAGACCCTCAAATCTTCATACTTGTTACAAATTGGGGTCTTATTTACAACAATTTAATAGATTATGGGGTCTTATTTAAAACAACTTAATAGAATCAAGAGTCTAGTTAAGAAATATGAAGATCTTGGGTGTTCAATATAGAACTAACAAAGACTTGGCAGTGTAATATAACAAAAATCTGTTTTTATTATTGGTTCCTTGAAGATGTATTATTCTAAACTATAATTTTACACACACAAATACCATCATAGGAAAACCTTTTTTTTGTTTGTTCATATTTACAGTTTTTAAAATGCAAAAAATGATTTCATTTTATTTATTGAGAGTTCATTTAATATTAGCAGAGAAAGTGAGATCAAGTGATTTTCCAAGAAAAATACATCTTTTGTCTTCCATTATTTGAACTTCAAATCCTCTGCAAATTTTCTCATCCCCACTACCTTCATTATATATACGCATAACATTGATTTTTTTTATTTATATATTTAAGAGACTAATATAGAAAAATAAACCTTTTTCTTTCCATTTTAGGCTTTTCCAAGAGCTTAATCAGTGGAATGCGCTTTTTGCTTCAAATGTCAAATTTCTAAGTACCATTGGTAAAACATAAATACTCTCGTAAATACTCCTATTTTCTTTCCTAAAAGTATTGTTATTATAATTTTTTTTTGAAAAGTGAGGAGTGTTGTTCCCAATGTTAATCTTGTAATTTATATAACTCATGTGGCTAGTTTATAGATTTAGATCATTTCCAACTTTGTTTTGTTTTTCTTTTTTGGGGAAATTATTTCCCTAACTCTTGTTCGCAGCTTCTTGCAACTTCAACGAAACATTCCCACCAAAACAGAAATGACAATAAAAAATTAACAATTTTCTCTTCTCTTTCTCAACAGAAAGAACTCAATCGACAGTTAAACAATCTTTCCCCAATATGACATTGAAGGAACTCATTCATCGAGCTAGTTCTGAACATTATTAACAATTTTCTCATAGTTTGGTACTTTTTGCCGTCCATCAAACACCAACAATAAAAAGACATCATCAATAAAAAGATTTTTGAAGGAAATACAAAAAATTGCTCTCTCCACTATTGTTTGAGGTAATGCCTCTTTGAAACGTCAAAGCGTATCTGTCTGAATAGAAGATTCCTTATTACCATCATGTCCTGCAATACAAGACATACCTAATTCTGACGCAAATTGGCAACATCTCCATAGCGAGTGACTCCCCCTCGTGGATATGCTATAGCTCATAACAATCGGCTAAAATACCAGTTTAGCCTATAAAGTGGCGCCGACGATAGTTTAGCCCAAATATAACAAATACGACGATAAATAGGCATTGTTCAGTCCCTGAGATAATTTTAAACTTAAAAAGTAAGTAATTTTTATATATAGACCCCCCACTCTATCATATTTTCAGATTTATCTCCCCAAAATTAAAATATATGAAAAAATTTCTCTCTCTTTCCCCTCCCCTCACACCCCCACCATCTCCTCCCTCCTCCTTCCCACCATCTCCTCCATTATTTTCTCATCCCAGTCCTTAACCTCTCCCCTCTCCCACTCTCTTTCTCCCTCCTTTTTTATATCCTCCATATTACATTCTTCTTTCCGTCTTTCTCCAAATCCATCTCTTCTTAAGTTCTTTCATTTCCCTCTCTTCTTTGTCTTGTTTCTCCTCCTTCTTCTCCTCTCCTTCACTCCCTTCTAATGCTTCAAGTAGAATATTATATGTTGGGTTTGAGAAAGGATGAGGAGGAGGAGGAGGGGAGGTTATGGATTGGGATGAAAAGAAAATGAAGGAGATAGCGGAAAGGAGAAGATAAGAATGAACATGAGAAAGGACGGAGAAGGAGCGAGAGAGAGGAAGGAAAGTTAGGGGTTAGAGGAGAAGAGAATGGAGGAGATGGTGGAAAGAATGGAGGAGGAGAAGGAGGAAGGAAGAGATTGTGGGAAGTGAGGGCTCTTTTTACAAATTTTAGAAACTTTTTGGGGGGTTAATCTGAAAAATGTGATGGAGCTGGGGGTCTATATGTAAAAATTACTTAAATTTTCACTTAAAAACTATCTTTGGCATTGGAAATACCTATTTGTCATCGTATTTATCACTTTTAGATTAAACTATCACATGTGTTACTTTATAGGTGAAATTGGTAAATGTGTGTCACTTTTTAGGTTACTCTGATATTTCGGCCCATAACAATATGTGCACAAGATAAATACAGCTGCTGCATATACACAATAACAATCATCACAAGATAAAACATTGCGAAATATATAAATACGATGTGAGAGGAACAATACAAAACCTGACATTCAACACAATAATACTATTGATCTTACTTGATTCCAGATGTCCAAGGATACATCACTTGCAGATTAAGTGAATAACTACACAAAGTTATTGTCGGACTTGGCAAATGTTGATGAGAAGATATCGGATGAGTACAAGACGATCATTTTGTTAGACTCATTACTTGATGAGGATTTTGACACTTTTGTGCTTACCTTATTGAATGGTAGATCTTCCATCATCTATAGTTAAGTTACAAATACATTGACAAATTTTGATTTGAGGAGGAAGGATAAAGAATTTTTTAGAGCTAGCACTTCAGGAGAAGTCTTGTCGACAAGAAGAAGGAGTCCATATCCTAGAGGTGGTAATCAGCTAGGTCAAAGTCTAGAGGACAATCAAGAGGATACTACCAATTTGCTAAAAACCAGTGTGCTTTCTGCAAAGAACAAGGACATTGAAAGAGAGATTGCCCAAAACTGAGAGAGGAATAGCAAGAAGAAGGACTCGAAGGTCAGTGAGGTGAATGTTGGAAATGGTAATGATTTTGATGATTCATACTTTTCTCTTTCTATTACTCCAGAGATAACCATACAGATGCATCAGATTGGATGCTGGATTTTGGGGCTACTTATCATGTGACTCCCTGGAGAGATTGGTTTGCATCTTTTAAGAAGCTTGATGGGGGTGTGGTGATCGTAGGTAACAATCAATCTTATGGTATTTGTGGGATAGGTACTGTTAGAATTCAGATGCACAATGGAGTTGTTAGAGAGACGACTGAAGTAAGGTTTGTTCCTCAACCGAAGAAAAATCTTATTTTTGTTGGAGCTTTGGAGGCAAAATGATTCAAGATAACTTTAGAGAACGCTGTAGCTAAAGTTACTAAAAGATCATTAGTAGTGATGAAAGAGGTCCGTAATAAAAATCTCTATTATCTGAAGGCAGCAGTTTCAGAGGCGGATGTTAGTAGACTTTAGCATTTCAGACTTGGGCACACAGAGAAAAAGTCACTACAGGTATTGTGCAAACAGGGATTATTGAAAGGAGCTAAGAGTGAGAAAATTAAATTTTGTGAGCATTGTATTCTTAGCAAGAAGACTAAGTGAAGTTCAAGACAACCATTTATAAAACAAACGATATTTTGGACTATGTACACACGGATGTATGGGGGCCCACCAAGACAACATCACTTGGTGGGCGATATTGGTTCGTCACTTTTATGGATGACTATTCTAAGCATTGTTGGATATATACAATGAAACAAAAGAGTGAAGTCCTAGAGATATTTATGGAGTGGAGAATAAGGTTGGAACTGCAGACATGGAGAAAGATCAAGAAGTTAAAATCCGACAACGGTGGTGGTATACTTCAAATCCCTTTCAACAGCTATGTAGAGACGATAACATAGAGAGACACTTCACAATTAGTCATACACTGTAGCAGAATGGGGTGACAGAGAGGTTAAATCTGACTTTATTGGAGAAGATCCAATATTTGTTATCGCAGAGTGGTTTATAGAAGATCTTTTAGATTGATGCACTTACATATGCGAGCCACCTTATTAATAGGATACCTTCATCAGCGATAAAGGGGAAGACCCCTATGAAAATATGATCGGGAGTACCAGCACATGACTATGATCAGCTCAAGGTTTTTGGGTGCCCAGCATTTTATCATGTCAAATCTGATAAGTTGTGAAAACACCCTAGGGGGGTGGGATGGGTAGGGGGGGTGAATAGGGTTATTAGTAATCTTATTAGATATTAATGCCGATTAAAACTTATTAACAAATTATTCTTGTAAGATAGATATACAATGTGATATGCTCAAGAATGAGCAATATAAAATAAGTGTAATATCCTATCAATGAGATACACAATGAGATATATACAAGGATAAGCAAAAACAAATATGATAGGGCAATGTAAACAATGAGCAATGACGAATAATATAGACTAAGCAATAGACACAAATGATACGCCAATGCAGACTCTAACACACAAAGATGATCAAGGAGTTCGGACCTTCCGTCCTATGTCTCCGCTCCCCACTCCCGGAGAGAAATCCACTGTCACAATCAGGTTTTCTACACTTACTCGAATAACGTTTACACCTCACAACTTGGTTTTCTAGTTCACTGAAAACTTTACAACTTACACACTTGCAATCACATTCTATACCCTCTAAGTGTTGGCCTAGCTCGTGTCCTCTTCCTCAAGTGTTCAGATTTATAACCTCTCTCTAGGCTTTACAACCGACGCCACTTCTCTTGGAATCTACCCCGTCTCTCACCAACCACTCCTTTTGATGTACAAGTATAATACAATGTGTAACTCACAATAATCCTCAAATACAAGATTTTGTTCTCTACAATAGGTGAGAACACAATATAAGCTCACTCTCATAATATCACAATCCCACAACCCAATATATGATGTATGAAATACTAAAAGCTCAAATAGGGTGTGTGAGATAAAATGAGTTCAAATAAAATCTAACTCGAATAATGAACTAGCAATAAGAATATGAAAATAAAAAATAAATTGCTAGATAAAAGAGTTAGAAAAACTTCTCTATAAACACAATAAGAGGATGAAGAAGATTAAGGATGAATTCCTCAAATTGACAATGTAAGCTTCCTCTCTTGTAAACAAACACCAAACTACAACTTGAGAAGAAACAAACTTTAAACACTTAGAAACTCTTATTAAAAAACTCTCTTGGATATCCTCAGAACTGAAATAGTGAGGGGTATGTTGGCCTTCTTGTTTTGATAATGTTTAACAAATAATTTACCACTAATGTTGTTTGTCTAGTATTTATGTTTTCTTATTTATTATAGACAAACAACGTAGTTGGAGGATGGATGGAATCGAGCCTCAACGATCATATCCAAAGGAGGTTGGCGGAATGTCGGTGAAGCCTTGCAATTCAAAGTTAAAGATCAAGTTCAAGCTTCATCCGCAAAGTGTACCAAGTCAAGCTTATTGAATATCAAGATCTAGCTTGGGTAACTTAGTTTAGGTTTTATATTATGTGTGTTAAGTACGTTAAGCTTAATATCTATACACACATATTTATTGGTTTCTTCATATATATATATATATATAGTTATATATATATATATATATATATATATTGGTTTCTATGCATATATATAGTTATATATATACATACATGTGTTTTGGGGTTTAGCCAAAATGTCAAAATTCACATGTTTCCATTTTCGTGTTTTGGACTATTTTGCAAAATGATGATATTTTTTATTTGGGAAGTCTTTTTTGGAAACCAGTCATTGTAGCATATTTATTATCATGTCTACAATCATTCCCCAAAGTTTTATATTTTTAGAATTTATTTGATATTTTTAAATAGTGCTTTAAAATCAGAAAAACTATTTTCACAACTTCATGTATCAGTCCTCGGTCGACCGTACCGGTCGACCGCACCTGTGTTCTTTTGTCAGTGGGCAGCAGAGAGTTTGTCGGTCGACCACCGCGGTCGACCGAGAGCTCGAGACTTCCCACGGTCGACCGCACCGGTCAACCGAAGAAGTATCTGCTCGTTTTCTCAGTTTGGGATCTGGATCGCGGTCGACCGTGAATTTTTTCGGTCGATTGCCCCTCTATCAGTTCTGTTCCAACGGCTATTTCTTGTTACCGTTGGCTGGGGCTTTTTTGTCATTTGTTTGGGGTTTTTGCTGTTGTTTCCTCTTCCTATATAAACCCCCAAACCCCCTTCTATCTCAGCATACAAGAGAATGGTTTAAAAGATTTTAACAAGAGTTTAAGCTTGGTTTAAGCTTGTTTAAGGGTTTGGTTTAAAGCAGTTTTGGTTTTCACAAGTGGAGGAGATTATCTTCTTGTTTGGGCTTCAATCTCTATCTCTCCATCTTGTCATCTATTGAGAAGTTTTCTAAACTCTACTCTAGCTTTTATTTATAATTATTTGTTAATTATCATTTCTATTAAAGCTAGTTTTATATTGAGTTTAGATTTGATTTTATCTCATTGTTACACACACCTATTTGAGCTTATTGTATTTGCATACATAGTATATTAGGGTTGTGAGAGATTGTAACATTGAGTTGTGCTTAATTGAGTTCTCATCTATTGTAGAGAACAAATTTATATTTGTTACATAGTGTGTTGTTGTGAAGTTTTCAGTGAACTAGAAAACCGAATGTGAGGAGTGAACGTTGATCGGTGAACGTTGAAAACCGATATTGTGAGTGATTGTATACGTTGATTGGTGAGCGTTGAAAACCGACACTGTGAGGTGTAAGCGTTATTCGGATGAGCATAGAAAACCCGGTTGTGATAGTGGATTTCTCCTCGGGAGTGGGGAGCGGAGACGTAGGACGAAAGGTCCGAACTCCATGATCATATTGCTTGTTTGAGTTTGTCATTGCCGCATTTGCTTTTGCATTTATCTTATATCGCCATTTGTGCATTACTCATTTATTTCATCCACTGTCTTGTTTAGATTTTTGTTTCCCCTTGTGTTAGTTTATATATATATCCTTGCATATATTTTTTATCATATAGGATATATCTCATTGTTCATCTTGCTTATCCTAGCTCATATAACTTGTTGTATTTCATACTTGCTAGGATAACTTGTTAATTAATTTTAATTAGTATTTAATCGGATTAGATTAGCATAAGACCCTAATCACCCCCCTCTAGGGTCTAACAGGGTATATATAGGATGAAAAACTAAAGCTCAAAACCCAAGAAAATCTAGCAAAAAGATAAGAAATAGAAGGCTGAAAAAACTAGTCGTTGGGCCGTCAGTCGACTGATACAGTTCATCAGTCGAATGATAAGCTGACCGTTACAGGCCAGAAACACATCATCAGTCGACTGATGAACTCATCAGTCGATCAATGACCTCATTAGTCGACTGATCAGTCGACTGAATAAGAAATAGAAACTTTTGACTATTCCAGGCGATTTCTTCAGTCGACTGAACACATGTATCGGTCGACTGATAACGTGTTATCAGCCTGTTTTGAATAGTAAAGCCAACTTTGAAGAGCCTTAAAAAATAGTAAATAAATTCCAAAAATGTAAAGCTTTAGAAAAAGTTTATAAACATGAATATGAACATGTTGGAGAAGGAATTTTTTAATTTGCTCTTATCATTTGTGAAATCTCAAAAATATTTAAAATACTAAAATACATCTGTTTATAAACATGTTGATTTTGTCATTTAGCTCAAATCAAGTTTTAAAAACTTGTGTAATGTTTATATGAACATAATAAAAGATGTTAATAATATTTGTATAGTCCAAAGCATATTAAAACATATTTTGCATAAAAACACCTATGATTTGAGAAATATCACAAATAAGTATGTGTGTAAATTTGAGCTGGTAGAATTTACACACATTATATAAACCTATACTAAGTATACCAAGAATGTATCTTCTGAAGCTTGAAGTTTGATTGATTGACTTGATTTGCATAGGCTTTAATACCAATATAGCTCATTTTCCTGTGTATACTAAACTACACAAAACAAAATACTAAAACCAATATTAGTCGTAAATTGTTTGTTAAATCATCATCAAAACAAGAAGGCCAACAATCTCCTCTTTTTTGATGATGACAAATAATTTATCAATATGCATAATAAAATCAATAAACAATCAAAAAACAACTACTATATACACATAATTTTCTCCCCTTTTGGCAACATTAAAAATGGGGATAAACAATATGATAAAAAAGAGAGCGAAAGCTCCCCCTAACAAAAAGCACAAGTGAGTATAAACAAAAATATGGGGAAGGCTCCCCCTATCAAAAAGCCATAAAGAATATATGCAGTAAAGATCATGACAAACATGTCAGAAAGCATAAATATAAAATATGCTAAACACAACTCACATACAAAGATAGACTAAGTGAACACATATGCATGTATAATGAAGATAAGGTGCCACAAGAGTCTAAAACATAAAACTAAAAGATTTCAAAGAAGAAGAAAAATCAAACATCAAATGATTTAAAAAAATTACAAATTATCCACCATAAAATATGATTAGTTGAGAGCACAAATAGACATATAAAAGGTGTCTTAATACCCAATCATAAAACATTATTTGGATATAAACAAAAGTATATCATGAAATCAAATAAAGTAAATTCATGAACCTCATGAAGGTTCAAATAAAAACCTCAAATGATACTAAAAGAAATTCAAAGTATATATATTGTATCATTTTTGGCAAAAGCAAGAGAGGTGGGCATAACAAGCTCTTGAAACACGTTTCAACCCAAATAAAGCTTTTAGCATTCGGTAAACCCCCCGGGGGTTGCTCAAACCATAAACCTCTCATATAAAAGTTCAAGAACAAAGAAAAATATGGTTAATCAATAAAGAGAACCTTCTTTGTGAAATTTGATCAAACCACATACAAAATTCATTATAAAGCACAAATAAATGATCCATAAGCACAAACACATAAATATCATCATAAGAGTGTTTTATAATGATCTCATAAACACAAATACAATGTTCAAACCTAACAAATTGAAAATAATGTATACTAACAAAAATAATGTTTTATCATAGAAAAATCATCTTGATAAAAATTGTATCAATTCATAAAGGATGAAAACATAAAAATCTATGAAAGAGAATCATGAAAAATATATGAATGATAACTTTTCAAATCAAATACAAAGTATAAAATTGTTTTCAAATTTTGTATATAAAACTTAAATAGAAATCATCATTAAGAACATGAAAAAACTAAAAAGCTAAAGAATTTGTTCTTAAAGATTAAATATATTTTGGTACCCAATTACTCTTGGTATCAAAGAGTCTAGTGACATGACCACTATCATTAAAGCTTAAAGCCCTAGGGTTATGATCCCTTTTGGGTATATATGGTGCACGGACCCGGTCAAAACAAAAATCATATAGATGTCCATTTCGATTGCAATGAGTGCAATGAAAGGCTCTACAAGGTTTGTATTGACCAAATGGTGGTGCACGGAGATCATTTGCATACAAAGGTAATTTATTTGAAGCTTTTTGCAAATGAGAAACATTTTTTAAATCAAAATAAAATTTGGTCAAATGACCAAAATGACCACAAAATTCACACTTATACATATGAGCATATTTATGATTATCACTATGTGTGTGTACATGTGTATGAGATGGAGAAGCTTGATGGGATGCATAAGGATCAATATATTTAGGCATGATGGATTTTTGTGCATCATAACAAAACTTAGAAATATGGCTTTTTTGGCCGTAAATAGAACACTTGTAAGTTTTGTTATAAATGTGTGCATAGTGAATATGTTTCTTAGAAACATTTTCATGAGACTTTGCACACAAGTCCATAAGCTTTTCATTGTTGGCAATGCATGTATTTAATGTTGAATCTAAGAATGATATGTGTTTCTTTATTTGATTCAACTCATCATTTGAAATATATGCATTGTCACAAGAAGTAGAACAAACAAGAGTATCTAATTTATTTTTATTAGTCTCTATTTCTAATATGCTAAGCATCAAGCAAAAGAATATCAGTCACATGTCTCCAATCACAATAGCAAGAATATAATAACAAGCTATAATAAGAAATGTACATATCATCAATAGTAAATCATCTCAGACATAAAAAATATGGGTCAAATATACCCTTATTACAAAAACGGTCCAACTCGGAATAAAAATACATAGTCCATAAGAAAAAGAAAGTATTGCTAAAAATACGAAATCCATTATCAAACTAAAGAAAAAATATGATAAAGAGTTCTAATGTCCAACTACTACTACGGAAGACGAAATCCATTATCAAACTAAAGAAAAAATATGATAAAGAGTTCTAATGTCCAACTACTACTACGGAAGAAAACCACTACGCTTCAGCTTGTTCTTCTACATGATAAAGAGTTCTAATGTCCAACTACTACTACGGAAGAAAACCACTACGCTTCAGCTTGTTCTTCTACTCCCTCGGAAAGACACTATGGTTGGGCATACACCAGCTCTGCTGCATCATCGAACTGGACCTGTTCGTCCCCTAAGTCTGACGCACACCAGAGAAAACAGGTGTACGTCAGTGTGCATGGCACACGACAAAATCCCACATGAAAAAAATAAAATGGTCTTATGACCCATGCTATGATAGTAATAATAATAAGCAGTACAAGGTACATGCAACCTAATAAATCAAGATGTAATCCTATACTAAACATGATAACATACAACCATATACATACAGTAATCGGGTCGAATACTAACCATCCTAAAACTCACTGGTCACCTCTCCAATAGGTCCAAGTTCGCATTATCGAAAGACTGACTGTTCACCATCCCCTACGTGCATCCAATCCCGCTAAACAGGCGGCTAGAGGACTACACACAATCCAATCTTGGCCTGGTTCGGACTCATGTAAAGCTCAAGTGACGAAATAGGTCACGGACCCAAGTGGCGAAACAGGTCACTTGGTCCAACAAAACAACCCCAGGACAAAACATGTCACTGGTGCAAGCCTGGAAGTTAAGTCAACAATCACATTCGATCATGTGAGCCAAGACTTTCCCATCCCAACTCTTTTCATTTTTCAACGATCATAATCCCTGTTAAAACTCTGGCTCACCACCTAAATTCAGTCAACACACCCACACATATCACTAGGTCTGTTCATGACGCACGAGGCCACTAAGTCATGAACTACTAAAGTTCTCAATCACAATAAGGAGATAGTAATAACACTAATTCTATACAATAATAACATGGCAAGTCGAACATGATTAAACAAGTTTGTAAAACATGAATAATCACTATATTAAAACATGGAATGCATGAACAGCCTACCACAATATGAATGCACATATAAATAGGTTTCATTGATAACTTACTACTGGGTGTCAAAACTTCTCATGTAAGCTAACCGTAATTAAGTATCCTCTAATATAACAATACGGTAAAAAAGAAAACTAGAAACCGATGTCGTTTTGCACATAAAATATCACGCTCTACAACTATCAGTTATACGTTCTTAATTAATAATATTCTATTTCCAAAATTACTTTAAAACTATTTCTTATTATAACTAATTTAAAATAATATTTTGTGATATATATATTTGTTAATTCTTTTCTGCATGAATAGTAATGTTTTCCTATTTTATAAACTACCTTTAATTTATTTCTTTTTCGATAATATTTTGTCTTGTCATTTCAAATTATTATTCTAAAATAATTCTTTTTCCTCAAAATAAATTATTTTAAAAGTATTATAAATTCTTTAAAATAATTTCGTTATCAAAATAAATTCTTTTAATTTATTATAACTATTCTAAAAATACTATTTATCACATATCTATGATTTAAATCATTGTTATTCACCAAACAACTCATGCAATTAATTATAATACAAACTAATCTACACATATAATATATAAATATTGAAACAACAATAAGGAGAGGCGAGATCTTGCCTCGGTGCGTCGAACAAGTCGACATCGACGGCACGGGTCGGATCGGACACGGTCGAGCGCGACGTCGGAAGAAACTCCTTTAGAACTTGAAGCTGAATCCTCCAAATCTTATCGCATTGCCTCTAAGTTCCCTTGATGTGCTTCTATAAATTTTCACAACGTATAAGCACTATCAAAAGAATCAAGTTTGTTAGCAAAAGATAAGCCAAAGACATCAATAAGAAATTCTAACAAAGACTTGTTCATAGTAAACAATCTAATATCATTATCACTCCACTTGGATTTCTCCGTAGTGGGTACAATATAAATGCATTCAATAATTTTTCATATATTGATATTTGTAGATCTAGCAAAAATGTTAAATCTAGCACACCATTGTTCATAGGGGAAATTACTAATTTTAGGAGCAATGTTAATAGCATAACCAATAATAGGTCCACCGTGCATGTCCATAAAATTATGCAATCAAGAAAAAAAATATCAAAACAAGATTAGCAACAATAAAAAGAATAAGAGATCTTTAGCTCAAGGTGGTTAAACCTCAAATCAAAGAGTACTAAGCTCTGATATCAATTGAAAACACCCTAGAGGGGGGTGGGGGTGAATATGGTTATTGCTAATCTTATTAGATATTAATAACGATTAAAGCTTATTAACAAATTATTCTTGCAAGATAGATATACAATATGATATGAGCAAGAATGAGCAATATAAACAAAGTGCAATATCCTATTAATGAGATACACAATGAGATATATGCAATGATAAGCAAAAACAAATGTGATAGGGCAATGTAAACTATGAGCAATGGCGAATAACATAGACTAAGCAATAGACACAAATGATACGTCAATACAAACTCTAACACACAAAGATGATCACGGAGTTCGGACCTTTCGTCTTACGTCTCTGTTCCCTACTCCCGAGGAGAAATCCACTATCACAACCGGGTTTTCTACGCTCACCCGATTAAACCCTTGGATTGGAGAAGTACGTCTTCGTATTTAGCATCTTTAATCCTAGACCCCTAGATTTTGGAGAAACTTATTTCTACCCTGCAACTTTTCTCTTCCTTTCCACCGAGCTAGAAAGCTTATGATTGAACCCATTGTGCCTAGAGGTGAGCAAAAGGTTGGTACCATCAATTTTGTCTATTTCTTTTCTGCCAAAGCAAACCAAATTAGATCCAAAAAGAACCAAATTGAATCAAATCTATTTGGTACGGTTCAGTTTAGTTCTATTAAGTAGGGCATTAACATATCAAGTTAGAGAATTTTCCACTAAAAGACAAACATTTTACTCCTTTAAACTTTTTCCTCATCTCATATTTGAAGAGAAAACTAATCAAGTCAACTACTTTATAAACTAAAATTTATAAAAAAATCACAATAGATTACTATTCACCTTAAATCTAAATTTTAGTTCTTTTCAAAATTGTGTGACTGGCGTGCCATAGAAATAATCAAGTGTTAATCACATGCAACCGGTAGACATGTGTCTCAAGCAGACTACACACCAACTCGACCTGCATACACTGTCTTCTCGTCTCCCTCAAAGGCCGAGATGAAAAGCGTCCATTCTCGTCCTCCTCAAAGGTCAAGATGAAAGGAGTTCCTTCTCGTCTCCCTTGAGGGTCAAGATGAAAGGCATCTTTTCACAACCCTCTCACAAAGCCGAGACAGAAGGTCATCATTCTCGAACTCCTCACTGACAGCAAATCACCATCATATGAAAGCGACAATCGAAGTCATGATTACATCCCCCTAAAAGTCTTAATGACTCATTGGACTTTATCAGCACTTTACTCCCCTTGTCACCTTCACATTAATCACAAGGGTAACTTCATGCTACCAGCAGCTGACACCTGTAAAGTATCATCCGAATAAGCTGACTGCTTGGACTCAGCCAAAGTTACACAAATACCATCGTCAGCTCGGTATAAATAAGCACATCGCCTACTGACTTAAGGTACGCAGTTTCTACATATTTAGAGAATTATATCAGCTTCTTTCTCCTCTTTAGATCACAACTAACTTGATCGTTAGAGGAACCATTGGAGAACCTAACTTTGATCCTCTAACATGTTGCATGTGTACGTGTAGGACTCTCTTCCTATCAAGGGACCAATCATCAAAGGAGATCAGGGGACCCTAAAACTCTCCATAATCTATACTAAATCTCCTTGTTTGATATCTGATATCAACAATGACATATAAACTCCATCCAGCAAATGTTTGAAGAGTAGAGGAAGCAAAATATTAATAAGAGCATGAAACCATTATTTTATTTTAAATTTTTTTGCGGGATGATATTGGAGCTATTATTATTTGGTGAACATGGAGGGAGTATAATAATAAATATTTAATAATATTCAACGACCTTACTCTCTCATATATCATCAACTTATTGCTAACAATGTTCATTGGTCTTCTTTACTTTCAAGAGGGGAAAAGGAGTGTGTGGACCAGTTGTTTTGCAGTTTGTCTCATAGGAGTGACTCTGACTCTTCTTCTTTTGAGATGCAAAGAGAGTTGATCGACTTCTTTTCCCCATATTTTGTCTTTTATATAGGATTCTCATGAGTATTATGTTCAACTCCTATCTTTTGTCTCCTATATGGAGTCTTTTGTGACCCTTTTTTCGCTAATCACACTAATAGAAAAATGATCAACTAGACGGAAATTTTCATCTAGGTTGATTCAAATTCCGTTTAGATTAGTTCAACTAGACGGAATTCCGTCTAGTTTGGGTGGTTTATTTTGCTTCCGTCTAGATAGAATCAAACTAGACGGAATTCCGTCTAGGTAGATCAACCTAGATGGAAGTTAACGTAGACGGAATAAAGAATACTGTCTGGTCTGCCAGACCAGATGGAATTCCGTCTGGTCTGACAAACCAGACGGAAATTCCGTCTGGTCTTCCATACCAGACGGAATTCCGTCTGGTTTGTCATACCAGACGGAATTTCCGTCTAGGTTGGTTTTTCACAACCTAGACGGAATTCCGTCTAGGTTGCCTTTTTTCCAGAAAAAAAATTAATTACAATTTATACTTTCCTATACAATTACATTAATATTTGAATACATCCAGAAAATACTGTACACGTGAATACATTCAACCATCCAATTATAATTAAAATTCATAACAATTCCATTCAAAAACCAAATATAACCAAATCCAACACATTGTACAAATCCAACCATCCACTTCAAAATATACATCAATCAGTTCCGTCTAATACACATCCAACAACATATATACTAACAATGCACATGACTAAGATAGGATACATGACATGAATAAATGTAGTGCTATAACAAATAAAACTATTTATTGTATTAAAAATAAAAAAACCTCATCCATCGTCGTCGGTGGGGGTATCTCTATCCCGATTACGAGAACGGGTGCTGCTCCTTCCAATATCTCCACTCTGAATGTTTAATTGAATAATCATTATGTGGTGTTTGATAACATATTAGATAAAAATGAATTTATAAATATAAGAAAAAATAAGGTACCTGAGCACTACTCTGTCTAGCGCCGGAATTATCGCCAATCGAGCTAATGATCCGTATGACACCACCATACGCGCTATAAGGAATAGCACCGCCTAAATATTGTATAACATACCCCATGAGATCGTCCATCGAGTTCGCCGTCAGCGCAACTCTAGTCATCTCATTAGTCACCTGAATATGCAGCTCCGGGTCAATTTTGTCAATCAAGAAGGCAGAGATACGTGCGACAAATGGCATAGCCTGGAAACTGCTTGTGGCTGCTCTATGCGATGTAGATGGTGTGGAGGATGTTGTGGACGATCTAATGCTTATACCGGGTGAAGCTCCGACACCATGCAGAGGATATCTTCCTCTCCTATTATTAGGGAGAAATAAATATTAAACTTTGCTCTCAAATTCAATAATGGTAAACAAATATAAATAGTATGTAGTATTCAAATTGATTCGATTTTTCACCATCCTTACCTATTATGACCCATCAGGTTCTGTGTGAGATTGATGTTCTCCTCTGCAGAAAGCATGTGAGGGTCTGGCTCGGTTTGTTCCTCCTCCTGCGAAATGTAGACAGATGCAGCCTCCTTGGATGCGTTCTCAAATCCCTCCTAAAGCACAAATTTATGGTTAATTCAAGATAATGACCATATTATTTGTGTTCTCGTTTCCTCGTAATGTTAACAAAATAGAATTAATAATACTACTCAAGATATGTATAAGTCTCACCACTAACTCGAGATTTGCCGTGATCTTATCCCGATTCTTCTCATCACGCATATATTGTTCATGGAAAGTACCATATGCCGCTTTTGCCCTCAAGTGTATCGGCATTAATGATTTCCTCTATCATATTATAAATTTTGAGATTTCATAATCATACTAAACATTAAGATCTTTTAAATCTTTAAATGACATATACCGTATCCTGACAATAAACATCCTCCAGATTGGCGTAGGAGTGTGAGCCCAAGTGATGGTCATGCAGCTTCTTTCTTCTATTTTCTGACCCCTTCGTGGATTTATTCTTTAAAAAAATTCTGTAAATATAAAATGAAATAATATCTTAAAATTATAAACTAAATTTCATGAAACTAACCTTGGCGGCATCGCTGTCCCAATACATGAGGAGAGCCGTGAAATGAATCTCGTCAACTCGGTCATCGAGGTTTAAAAACCTCTGCCAGTCCTCCTCATACCTGTCATAGGTTTCATGTTTGATCTCATGCCTCCATTGTTTGAGGACTGCTTCAACCTTGACATTAAACACATAATTCCGAGCCCCCTCAAAGTCCTCAAGGCAGAAGCAGTCCTGTAGATTTACATACACATTTAGTAAGGATAATTTAATATCAATTACTAATTATTAATAAATGAAAATCTAAAACAATATGCACTTACCATAAGCGCAGTCCATATCGCCTCGTATGCGGTCCATGGTAATTCTCGAAAATGAAAATAAGGGTTGATAATGGTCGCTCTACGCACTAGAACCCCAATATATGCATTCAAGCGGGTCGACCATGGACCAACGGGCAAATTAGAACTATTCCACCTAATAATGCCCCTCATTCCTCTTGGCGGTTGTTTAGAATCAGGCTTACCTCCGCCACGTCGTCCCTCTATGCGATCTGACTTAGCACCTACAATAATAACAACATGATAATATATCATATAATATACAAATGTGAAAATTAAAAGTATTTATACAATTTACCATTCGCTATCTCTCTTTCTTTTGCTGCGAGTGCATCAGCTTTCCTAGTCTCCAACATAGGAAGCATTTCCTGTAACTTTCTCATAGCACGTGGGTGATACTTCCTTGAGTCAGCCTTGGACTTATGAGAGTCCGGAGGTAAGGGTAAACTGAGATAGTCCTGTGTCTTTGGCCGCAAGTCAGTATGGAATGTATATGATGGATATGTCGGGGTCCAAGTAGCACCTACATAAGAAAGAAGAATCATTAATATTAAATTTTAATTGACCATTATCAATTATTAAATATTTAATACCTGTGTCGGGGGATGGTTCTGGTGCTGCATCAGAACCGCCGGGTGATGAATATCCCGCATCTGCAACAAATGAACACTATGAGCTAGATAACTAAAAATTTATAAAATATATTAAAGTATTAATTAATTTTTATACCTGCATCCGGAGATGGTAGTGTATCATCAGCACCACTACCTGGGGTGATACTCTGTGATCGATCAGCCGGCTGGTCAAAGAGCCTCCTAATCCTCCTCATCTGCAAATTTAATAAAGACAATTGTTAAGAAAAAAAATTGTATACATGCTCATGAGATATGTTGTTATGAAATGCATTATTGTTTTTATTATGATAAGATAAAAATCGATAATGTGGTGTAACATATATAGTTCATACCTACATAAGTGCCACATTCTGTGCGTAAGAGAATTCTTGCCAAACATCATCAGATGAACCAATTGGTTCACTATAATTATCTTCACTTTCTTTAATATTTTTTTCATTGTTATTAGGAAGAATAACAGATCTTGGCTCCTTGTACAAAACCACCCAATCAGACATGACATTTGGATCTTTCACAAAGAAGCACTGATCAGCTTGTTCTGCGAAAATGAATTTCTCATCCGTATATACTTATCAGTAAAGATTGACTAGTGTAAATCCATAATGATCCTTTTGCTTTTTTACAGGACACCACCGAACCTTGAACATGACTAGTGTAAATCCATAATGATCCTTTTGCTTTTTTACAGGACACCACCGAACCTTGAACATCGTGTAAGTACATTGTTTTGGTTTACCAAACCCACCACCGAACCTTGAACATCGTGTAAGTACATTGTTTTGGTTTACCAAACCCGTAAATTACCTCAACAACATCTTCTAATTGGCTATAATATAATATGTCAGCTAGAATTGGATTCTGATCTCTTATACTTGAAAAACATTCTTGAGCAAACAAGCCCATGACCCCACTGTTCTGAGTTACCCTCCTATCATCGGTCTCTAACGTTCAAAATTTATATCCATTCACCAAATGCTCATTATAACGTCTCACTTCATGATAAGGACGTTGTGCATGGATAATAATTTCATCTGGTAATGTAGTATCATCAAGAAGTGATTATTCAACCTAAGACAAACAATTTGAGAATATTTAGGTGATGTTATATTATGAATGTTCAATAATTAATTGTATAACACTTACATCAATTCTTAACCAATCAGAAAATTCTTTCTTATGTCTTTTCTGAATATTGTGCACTGCATTCCTACTGGTTGTTTCATTCTTAAGCTTCTCCAGATGTCGCCTATATAAACAATATATAAGTTTGTATTGATAAACTATATGTAAAATGAATATTTATCATCTATATTACAGATTTTATTTGTTACCTTCGATAGTCTTCGAACATATCAAGGTTTTCCAACACATATGCATGAATTTGATCTAAGAGCGATCTCGGGTATTTTTCACGCTTCCTCTCCTTTTGAGGTGCTTGAGATGTGGTTTTCTTCTTACGTATGTAATATGATGCAAACACAAAGCATTCGTTAGCCACGTATCCTTCAGCTATCGAGCCCTCGGGACGAGCTCGATTGCGAACATTGTTTTTCATGCAGCCCAAGTATCTTATAATCATAAAAGTTAATTATTAGCACGGTAATTTTAAAAATGCGTATACAATTAATAAATATAAGAAGAAGAACGTGATAATCATGGGTCTTCAGACCTAAGAGTTTTCGCTCTTGCACTTGGACATTATTTGAAATGTTAGCAGAGTAACCATCCGGCGACTTTACCGATTTGAGAATTTCACAAACTCGTTGCATCTGCTCATTTGACATTGTAACACGAGACGGAGGCAACTTTAATTTTTTAAGGCCAACGTCTTGAGCTTGCAAATCATTTCGGATATTCAAAGCAGTCAGATCTTGGCGCGCCCGTAGATCATCCTTCGACTTGTTTGCATCTTGTAAGAGAGTTGATACTATGTTATCACATATATTTTTCTCAATATGCATAACATCTAAGTTGTGTCGGATTTTAAGATTCTGCCAGTAAGGTAGCTGAAAGAAGATACTAAATTTAGTCCATCCCCTAGGTAATTTTTGGGCTTCGTCCTCAACTTGCATTTACGGACCTCGCGCTTACGCTTTAATTTTTTTTAAAATTTAAGTAATCTCTTACTCCGAGCGGGTTAAATTTAGAATAGCGTTTTTTCCAAACACAACTTTTGGAAACCCCTCAAGTAATTGAACGATCTCATTACCTGTCAGTTGACGCAGCTTCATTCTTTTCTCAGCTGTGCCATCAAACTTAGCTGATAATTTTCTGTACTTATGACTCAAGGACAACCACATTCGAGTAAACCAATAACAACTCTTTCGGCTATGTGGTAATTGAAGAGCTTCAAATTCTGGACCACATACAGGACAAGCACACTTGCCCTTCGCAGAGTACCCGGACAGATTAGCATAAGCTGAAAAATCATTAATCGTCTATAATAGAATAGCATGTAATCTAAACGACTCTTTTAAATGGGCATCATATGCTAAAATACTCTCAGACCATAATTGTTTTAGCTCATCAATTAGAGGCTCTAAGTAGACATCAATATCATTTCCCGGAGCATGCTTACCGGGTATCAGTAATGAAAGTATCATAAACGGCTGTTTCATACAAAGCAATGGAGGTAAATTATATGGCATTAATACAACTGGCCACGTAGACCAGCCAAAGCTCATTACCCCAAATGGATTGAATCCGTCGCTTGATAGACCCAGTCTTACATTTTTGCAATCTTCGGCAAAACGAGGATAAATTTTATCAACATGCTTCCAAGCTAAAGCATCAGCAGGATGTCTCAATTTACCATCGTCTACTCGATCATCCTTATGCCACCTCATATTCTTTGCCGTTTACTTGTTCATGTATAATCTTCGCAATCTAGGAGCCAATGGAAAATGTCGAAGCACTTTGATTGGAATTTTCTTCTGTGTTATCCCTATCTCCGTTGTAATCCTTGTTGAAGAATTTGTGCGCTGTTTCCACCTAGAAACTCCACATGTCGGACACTCTTGAAGGTCTTTATTGGCTTTGTGGTACAAAATACAATCATTCGGACATACATCAATCTTATTATAATCAAGAACTAGAGCAGAGACAATCTTCTCAGCTTGATAAGTTGTTTGGGGTATGCTATTCTTTCCTCCAGGGATTACAGTCCGAAGCAAATCAAGAAGCATTTCAAAATAATTATCTGACATACCGCTAAGTGTCTTAATATGAAGGAGTTTCAGCATAAATGAAAATCTGGAATACTCGGTATATCCCTCATATAAGTCCTTTTCACTATCTTCTAGTAGCTCCATTATTCGCTTTATTTCCGCGGAGGAATGCATATCATCAATATTTTCGACACTCGCGACACCTCCTACCTCTTCAGCTTCAACTTCGTTATCATCTTCACTTTTGTCTCCAATATCATCCTCAACATTATCATCAACATCATATTCTATAGGTTGAGGAAAAATATCATTCAACAATGTTTCCGTGTCATCTATTCGTTGGCCACCGGACGTACCAACATGCATATTTGGATCCTCATCTTCAGTGATACCTTCCCCATGCCAGTTCCAGTATTTATATTTCTCATCAAAACCTGATTTTATTAGGTGAATCTGTATATCATTTCTATTCAGTTACATAGCACCGCTTCTTAAATTTCTCAGATTCATTTCCGCATAACGCATGAAGGCTTCACATCCCTCCTTGTATCGTGTGTCATGAAATCTACGATGCCTAGGGATATCTATCCATGATTTGTCAGGAATTATCCTCATCTGTAAATTATATATAATTATTAAATACAATTAGTCTCACAACTACTAATACATCCATTACTCTTATACATTTAACACACATCAAACATACGTTCATATATCATTTAACAATATGAATATTTATCTACATAAAATATATATAAAACATACGTAGAAACTAATTATACTAATCTTGCGGCTGTCATAGGAAGGCTTTTATCCATTAAGAATATAGTAGTGCTTACATCCAACTTCATATACTTTGTGTATTTTTATTTCTTGAAAATTTCGGCAGCACCTACCCGCTGTTCTCCCTGTACACTATGCGGATGTTATTATGTGTATTAGTAATAACCCAAAACGCAAAACAACATACGCTTATTGTACACAGAGAACAACGAATAGGTGCTGCCAAAACTTTCAAGAATGAAAATATACAAAGTATACAAAGTTGGATATATGCACAACTATATTCCTAACCTGTCCGAGAAGGATAGATCCAATAATTATGAATTTCAGTACTAATTTTTTATTTCTATAATATAAAATAAACGCTTATTTTTGGGAGAAAACTTCGTCTCCTACCCAAATCTGAGTCGTATATCATATATTATTAGTCTAAATAATTGAATGTAATTATTGGACGGAAGTCTAGGGATAACGTTATTTTTTTATTCACCTAAATTGGATTATAACACATTATAAAAATTTATAATGTGTTATATATCACTCTATTTTTAAAAAAAATTATTTCACATATTTTCGCATCACAAACTTAAATAATCACACATACTTATAACACGAATGAAACTTAAATGAGTTAGGGTTTATAAGCATCACAAACTTAAATAATCACACATACTTATAACACGAATGAAACTTAAATGAGTTAGGGTTTATAAGTGTTTAAAAAAATATGATTACTGGTGTTATTCAAATGAATTAACATGTAGTTAAGTTAGGGTTTTCAGAATTGAACTCGTTTATTTTTTTATCATAAATTTGGGTTTTTAAACTAAATTCAACAATAAATAATAAAAATTTAAAAATTCTAAAGCTCGGTAGAAAAAACATACCTTTTAGACAGATGAAAGAACGGACACGCCGATGGGGAAGGGGCTGCCGAGAGGGGAGGGGGGGGAGGAAAGGAGGGAGGAAGGGGGGCTCGAGGGGTAGGGAGTTGGGTCGGGAGGGGGGGAGGGGGCTACGAGGGAGGGGGAGGTGAGGGGGTTGTCGAGGGGGAGGCGGAGGGGGAAGGGGAGATAGGGAAGGGCTCGCGGGGGCAGGGGAGGGGGGTCGGAAGGGGGGTGGGGCTCGTGGCGGAGGGTGGGGTGGTCAGAGAGGGGAGGGGGGTGGTCGGAATGGGGGAGTGGGAGGCGGGAGGGGGGAAAGGGGGTGGTCGGAGTGGGGAGGGGGCTGCGAGTGGCGGAGAGGGGGAAGGGGGCAGGGCTGCGACGGGGGAGGAGCAAGGGGGGGGGGTGGGGCGTGGTCGGAAAAGGGGCGAGGGGCTGCTGCTGAAAGAGGGGGGAAGGGGGGATCGGGACGGGGTAAGGGGGTCAGGCGGCGAGAGGCGCGGGGAGGGGGGATCGGAGGGGTTGCGGGAGGGAGAGGGGGGAGTAACGAGGAGATAGAGGGGGGAGGGGAAGACAGATGAGAAATAAGAGGGGGTGTGGGCGTGCACGCTGCCGTTTGCTAGGCAACCTAGACGGAATTTCGTCTAGGTTGACAAGCAACCTAGACGGAATTCCGTCTAGGTTGATTTATCTGTCTTATTTGTCAAACTAGACGGAATTTTACGTCTAGTTTGATTCAATCTAGACGGAAAAATTCCGTCTAGATTGACTCAACCTAGACGAAAATTTTTTCCGTCTAGGTTGTTCCGTCTAGATTGTTCGTTTTTCTACTAGTGTTATTTTTTTGGTTAGTCTTTTTCTGCTGTTGTTGTTTTCTGTATTTTTTTCTTTTTTGCTTTGACCTGCTTTTGTATCTTCTGGAATGTTTTGTTAAACTCTTATTAATGGAACATTGTAGGGTATGTGTCCGCCCAACATCTTTTCTAAAAAAAACAGTTAAAAATCCTAAACTATGGTTGGGTTTGGTCTGACAATGCATGTGTAATTACCTTATTATCCATCTCCTTCCCTCCTCTTTCATTATCTTGTGGTTTTCTGTGTTTGAAGGTTCTTTCATGAAGTGGTCCTTCATGTTTATGGGCTTCATGACAATTGGGATAGGGAAAGCTTTGAGCCATTGATGGTTTACTTTAATGATAACAACTTCTAGCTTCTTTAATTCTTTGTTTATTTGTTGTTTTGGTATTATTCTTATTCGAGAGGGGGCTCTTTCGCTCTCTTTTATCTTATCTGCATCTCCTTTGTTTAAGTTGTTGGGTCTTTCGATTACCTGTATCATTTTTGAGACTTGTCCTCGGAGTACAATTTATTGCGTCCACGATACTGAACGGTTAAAATCACCTTCGTCTCTAGAGTTGTGAAAGGAAAGAGATTTAAGGGTGGTTCTTTTGGAATTCTAAGTAGATTACAAATGTCTTATAAAAATCTAGTGAGACTTCACTGGGTGAAATTTGACTGGAAAATTCATAGAGCGCCAGGAAATGCCATTTTTAGAAGAATCAATCAAAATGCTTGCTCCGCAGCGCATCAGTTTCCTTCGGAAGAGGCTACTCTACCCCCAGAATCTCTTGCCACCAGAGGCTTCTTAGTTAGTGGCATGTGTCCTCAAGAGCCTGAGACAGCGAAACAAAATTTGATCAGGAAATATTTGTGGATTTGGGTTTGAAGCGTTATAACAGGTTCAATTTAAAAGAGTTGTGGGTTTGGATATGTGAATTGAGGGCTATGATTGTACATTAAAAAAATGTTCAAAGAAGATGGAATATTCCCCATCCATTTTAACGACAACTAACTAGAGAGATTAAATAACGACATATCAAGATAATTTAGCGAACTAATATCGAAATATGAAGACCTAAAAAGACTAAGATCACAATGCGGCATCTCAAACATTCTACATGCTCTCCGAACACCAAAACCTTATAGTCCCTCTCGCTAAATTCATATTATTGTAACACCCCGCCATCCAAAATATAACTAGTTGGGACCTGACTCGATTGGAAACATATCAACTGCAAGTAGATTCCCCTCATGGGTATGCTATGCCTAAAAAAAACCTGTACACAAATACAATGCCGAAAAACAACCTTTACACAAATACAACTGCTGCAGACGCACAATGATAATTATTACCAAATAAAACAAAGCGGAAAATACAGTACGATATTCCAAGCGGGCTCAGAAAATGAATTAAGAAGGATATTGCATAATCAAATATCACAAAAAGATCCCACCTTTCTCACCAAACGAAGCCCTAGCCGAACTTCCAAATTGATCTACTCCTCCAACTAAGACAAAACCCTAGATCTGAAATCTGGAGCTCTGATACCAATTGTTGTGCGCGTCACGGAAGCGTGACAACTAAACGGGCGTGCTTCGAAAACCAAATATAACAATCGTCGAGATAAAGGCCAAACAAATCAAAACAACGGCACAAATACAAACACAATAGTTTTACGTGGTTTAGCAAATTGCCTACGTCCACGGGGCAAGAAGGGGATTGAGTTTTCACTAATAGAGAATAAGAGTACAAATTGAGATTACAAAACGCTCAAACCAATCAAGTAATCTCACCAACAAATCTCTTAATCTCTCCAAATAAACCCTCAAACAATTGCTCAGAAAAAACTCTCCTTTTTCTGTGCTCCAATATCCCCAAACCAATCTCCAATCAAAGCCAAAGAAACCCTAATTCGTATGTTGGTATTTATAGAAAACACCAAACCCAAACAGAATCCAAATAGGAACTCTAACTGTGCAAAAAACCCATCGTAAGTCGACTTAACAGAGACCATAAGTCGACTTGGCAGAGAGAAAAACAGCAACTGGAGAACAGATCGTAAGTCGACTTAACAGTCTGTATAAGTCGACTTGCTAGAGCCAAAAACCAACAATTCCAGAGCAGAACGTAAGTCGACTTATAGTCGGCTTACCATAAGTCGACTTATGCCTGTGCATGAGTCGACTTATGACACAGAATCTGCAAAAAACTAGAATTTTCCAAATTTCTCCACAATTCTCCACCTCGGCGAAGTTTTCCCAAAACTGAGCCGACACCAACCAAACAAATGCCTCACTTGTTGCGTCCAGTACGCTATAGCAACAGACTCCACCCACAACAAGTCAAGACCCAAATGGGAGTGCGAACACTCACCCCAAATGTCGATATCGCTCACCAAAACGAACTGAGCCTATACCGACTACACCAAATGCCTCACGTATTGAGACCCAAATGGGAGTGCAAACACTTACCCCAAATGTCAATGTCGCTCACCAAATCGAACTGAGCCTACACCGACTACACCAAATGCCTCACGTGTTGAGACCCAAATCACACCGACTACACCAAATGCCTCACGTGTTGAGACCCAAATGGGAGTGCAAACACTCACCCCAAATGTCGATGTCGCTCACCAAATCGGCTGCATCATAAAGACTGCCTACGTATCCTCTTGCCCAAGGAATCAAGCCTTCACGTAGTTCACCCAACGGCCTCCAAAGGCCCTCAATCTAATAGAAGAGTACGCAACCCTTCATCACCAAATCTGCGACTGATAGCACCTCCAATGGCCCCGAACTGACTCAATCCAAACACCTCCACCTGAGGTAAACCAATGGCCATATCCAAACTATATCTACCAGCTACACTCGAATCTACCAACTCGTCATCCGCATCCAAATCCAAATGACTCACACACTGTGTCACCTCAGCTGGAATCTCCAATAATGCAGAATGACCTGGAGTACGTGGAGTAATCTCCACCTAACGTGGAGTAGCATCACTCTCCACCTGCTACGATATCCAAATGACCTGATCAACACTCTCCACCTGCCGAAATCAGAAGCTCCCAAACGATAATCAACTGAGCCTCCGAACCCCAAACGCGCAATCGGATCAAATCTCACATCCTCAATGTGACCAAATGCTGGGTATCCAAATATCCGACGCAACCCAAAATCTGAAGCAGCTCCACCAGATCCAATAACTCCTAATGCAGCAGTTGGCGACCTGTGACTAAGATGACCCAAATATGTCGAAGCTCCAGAACCAATGCTCGACAACCAACGCCGATCCTCCTCCAGAAAGGAACGACCTATCGAATCTCATCTCGTCGCCTTAATGTTTCCTATCCAATGAAGTGTCTCAAATTGCCGTGAGCTCGGCACAAATACAGTAGGTCCCTCTTGTACCTCCCTCTACAACCAGAATAAAGTACCTTCACCTTACTGCCAATGTACTTCTTCAACTGTTGTTGACTACTAGGACTTTAAAACCAACGGGACTTGGTTGCAACCCTCAAATGCCTAGTACAATCCCCAACATAGGAAACTAAAATACTAATTTACCTTCCAATGATGCCTCCTTGGAAAGCCCCCAAATGCCTGACTGAACACCAAATAGAAGACCCCTCAATCATCAAATAGAAGTGCCAAACTACACCTCAGTCTCCTTGCTCATACCAACGTGCTCAAAAGGACTTCAATATGCAGGTCAATGGCACTTCTCAATAATCCAATGCACCGTATCAATAAACAAATAACCCAGCCTCAAATCCTTCTATCTCGGCCAACTATCTCAAAGCACCAACAAATGAAGAATAGATCCAAACTGATAAAGGAGAGAATTTTACCTCCAAATGAAACCCTAACAAGAGTCTCCAAACACTAAAAAAGATAGAGTCTTTACCAAAAAGATCCCACCTTTCTCACCAAACGAAGCCCTAGCCGAACTTCCAAATTGATCTACTCCTCCAACTAAGACAAAACCCTAGATCTGAAATCTGGAGCTCTGATACCAATTGTTGTGCGCGTCACGGAAGCGTGACAACTAAACGGGCGTGCTTCGAAAACCAAATATAACAATCGTCGAGATAAAGGCCAAACAAATCAAAACAACGGCACAAATCCAAACACAATAGTTTTACGTGGTTCAGCAAATTGCCTACGTCCACGGGGCAAGAAGGGGATTGAGTTTTCACTAATAGAGAATAAGAGTACAAACTGAGATTACAAAACGCTCAAACCAATCAACTAATCTCACCAACAAATCTCTTAATCTCTCCAAATAAACCCTCAAACAATTGCTCAGAAAAAACTCTCCTTTTTCTGTGCTCCAATATCCCCAAACCAATCTCCAATCAAAGCCAAAGAAACCCTAATTCGTATGTTGGTATTTATAGAAAACACCAAACCCAAACAGAATCCAAATAGGAACTCTAACTGTGCAAAAAACCCATCGTAAGTCGACTTAACAGAGGCCATAAGTCGACTTGGCAGAGAGAAAAACAGCAACCGGAGAACAGATCGTAAGTCGACTTAACAGTCTGTATAAGTCGACTTGCCAGAGCCAAAAACCAACAATTCCAGAGCAGAACGTAAGTCGACTTATAGTCGGCTTACCATAAGTCGACTTATGTCTGTGCATGAGTCGACTTATGACACAGAATCTGCAAAAAACTAGAATTTTCCAAATTTCTCCACACAAATATCATCCATCTAGCAGTAGCAGGTAACATGTCACTAGTCAAATGAACAAGAAAAAACAAAAGTTCATGTTGAAGTATATTGCGTTATAGTTTTTAAGTTATAAGTCGTAGGGATTGACCACAAACTTCCTCGGGAGACCGCCCACCAGCACTCAGCATTCAAGAACCCCATCTCTTCCAGTATCTGCTCCTGCATCCTAGCAGCTTCAAGATCCTCATTACACGTGTCGCACTTATGCACAACCAAGTTCTTCTTGGTCACGAATGTCAGCCCTTGCAGGAACTGTTAGTCTAAGTGTGTAGACCCAAAGCTGCAATCGAAAAGACGAAGAAAACAGTCAGAAGACTGTGCGGTCGACCGCAGTGGCAGAGCCGGTCGACCGCGTGCACTGCAGGAGACTGAGAAGAAGTTTTCGCTCTGGTCGGTCGACCGGCGTGGCCGCTGCGGTCGACCGCAAATGTGCACAGGACCCTGTAAACAGATTTTTCTCTGGCCGGTCGACCGGCCTTGGCACGGCGGTCGACCGCGAATCGCCCAGACAGTTTCCT
>NC_033797.1:74432074-74443198 GCF_001876935.1 Asparagus officinalis
AAATCCGGTTGTCGCTCGCCAAATCAGTAGCCCACAATATTCTGAAGGAGAAGACGACGGTGGGGCTTATGGAAGCGCTCGCGAAGATGTACGAGCAACCGTCGGCAGCAAACAAGGTGCATCTAGTCAAAACTCTTTTCAACCTCAAGATGGCAGAAGGACGGTCCTTCACGATGCACCTCAGCGAGTTCAACACGATTGTTGATCAACTTATCTCCGTGGACATCACGTTCGATGACGAAGTGCAGGCCCTTCTACTACTATCGCAGTTGCCGGATAGTTGGGCGGGTTGTGTGACGGCAATTAGCAACTCGGCGGGGAAAGAGAAGTTAAAGCTGAATGCAACTCGGCGGGGAAAGAGAAGTTGAAGCTGAATGAGGTTGTTAGCATGATTCTATCCGAGGAGGTTAGAAGGAAATCGTCCGAATCAGAAGGTTCAGGTTCAGCCCTAAGTTTCGAGCAGAGAGGCAGAAGCCAGAAGAAAGGGAACCAGAATAGGAATCGGTCGAAATCAGCGAAGAAGAGGCCGAACTCGAAGGTTAGGTCTATCAAAGGGAAGTGTTGGAACTGCGGCCAGGAGGGTCATATGTCTTCGGTCTGTAAAGCACCAAAGAAGGATGCGGGTGAGCAGGAGGCTCATATCGTGCAGGATGCCTTGATCCTTGCTATGGATAGCGATTCTGATTCTTGGGTCATCGACTCAGGAGCCTCTTTCCACGCCACTGCTAATAGGAGACTACTTCAGAACTATGTAGCAGGGGACTTTGGTAAAGTATACTTGGGGGATAATGAACCTTGCAATATTGTTGGAAAGGGCGATGTTCAGATACAGATGAAGGGCTCCAAGTGGAACTTGAAGAACGTGAGACACGTGCCGAAGCTGAAGAGGAATCTTGTTTCGGTGGGACAACTTGGAGCAGAAGGCTACGTTTCGATATTCACCGGGGATTCGTGGAGGATCTCCAACGGTACGATGGTTGTTGCACGAGGCAACAAAACGGGAACCCTCTACCTCACTTCACATGCGAGTGACACCCTCGCAATTGCAGCTGGCAAGGAGAGTACAGATCTGTGGCACAATAGGCTGGGGCACATGAGCGAGAAAGGGATGAAAATTCTACATTCACAAGGAAAGCTAACCGGGATCGACACCGTGGAAGTCGGGGTTTGTGAAGACTGCATCTTTGGGAAGCAGAAGAGGGTTAGTTTCCAGAAGGGTGGAAGGCCACCTAAGGCTCAGAAGCTAGAGTTGATTCATACAGATGTATGGGGCCCAGCCAGTGTGTCTTGGCTGTTCGAGATACTACGTCACCTTTATCGACGATCACTCGAGGAAGGTGTGGGTTTACTTCATGAAGCACAAGTCAGAGGTGTTCGAGATCTTCAAGAAGTGGAAGGCCATGGTCGAGAACGAGACAGATCTGAAGGTGAAGTGCTTGAGATCAGATAATGGTGGAGAATACGAGCTGTAGGAGTTCAAGAGGTTCTGTGCTACGAATGGGATTCGCTTAGAGAGGACTACTCCAGGGACGCCGCAGCAGAACGGCATTGCAGAGAGGATGAACAGGACCTTGACAGAGCGTGCGCGGAGCATGCGATTACATGCAGGTCTGCCTAAGACATTTTGGGCGGATGCGGTGCATACGGCAGCATACCTTATTAATCACGGGCCATCAGTTCCATTAGATTTTGGGATTCCAGAGGAGGTTTGGAGTGGAAAGAAGATAAATCTCTCACACTTGCGGGTATTTGGTTGCGTGGCTTATGTTCATATCAGTGACCATGTCAGGGACAAGCTAGAAGCTAAGTCACAGAAGTGCACATTCATTGGATACGGCATTGATGAGTTCGGGTATCGCCTTTGGGATGAGAAGAACAGGAAGATCATCAGGAGCCGGGATGTGATATTCAATGAGGAGGTGATGTACAAGGACAGGGACAATGCCAAGGATAGCCAAAGCAGTGGGAGCAGCACTACGGATACAGGTGGATCCGAGTACATGGATTTGGAGGAACTTCCAGATGGGGGCGACGATGTCAGTTCTGACCGTAGAACGGAGGAGACTACAGGTGCAGAAGCTACTACCCAGGGCGTGGAGCCTAGGAGGTCATCTAGGGTACCCAAACCAAATCCCAAATACCTCTCGTCACTTGATTATCTACTCTTAACAGATAGCGGAGAGCCGGAGTGTTATGAAGAGGCAGTGCAAGTGAGTGAATCTCAGCAGTGGGAGCATGCGATGCAGGAGGAGATGGATTCTCTACTCACTAATGAGACATGGGAGTTAGCCCAGCTACCTGCGCAGAAGAAAGCCTTGCACAATAAATGGGTCTACCGGGTCAAGCAGGAGAGTGATGGAAGCAAGAGATTCAAGGCCAGATTAGTAGTGAAAGGGTTTCAACAGCGGGAAGGAGTGGACTACACGGAGATATTTTCCCCTGTTGTGAAACTCACAACCATCAGAGTGGTGTTGAGTTTGGTAGCTGCAGAAGACCTCTTCCTTGAGCAGTTAGATGTGAAGACTGCCTTTCTTCATGGTGACTTGGATGAAGAAATCTACATGAAGCAGCCTGTTGGCTTCATTGAAGAAGGAAAGGAAGAGATGGTGTGCAAGCTCAAGAAGAGCTTATATGGTTTGAAACAGGACCCGAGACAGTGGTATAAGAAGTTTGACAACTTTATGCAGAATAATGGCTACAGAAGATGCAATTCAGATCATTGCTGCTATTTCAAAAGGTTCGAGTCCAGCTTCATTATTTTGTTATTATATGTTGATGACATGTTGGTAGCAGGACCGTGTTTAGAAGAGATAAACAGTTTGAAGAGGCAGCTAGCAAAGGAATTTGCAATGAAGGATCTGGGTGCAGCGAAGCAGATTCTAGGGATGCGAATCAGTAGGGATGAAGCTGAAGGGACATTGAGTTTGAGCCAAGCTGAATACATTGAGAAGGTACTTCAGAGGTTCAACATGCAGAATGCTAAAGTTGTTAGCACACCCCTTGGAAGTCAGTTCAAGTTATCTGAGGAGCAATCGCCTAAGACAGATGCAGATAGAGAGCATATGAGCAGGGTGCCATATTCTTCAGCCATTGGGAGTCTCATGTACGCGATGGTTTGCACGAGGCCGGACATCGCCCATGCAGTGGGAGTTGTGAGCAGATTTGCAAGCAATCCAGGAAAGCAGCATTGGGAGGCCGTAAAGTGGATAATGCGGTACTTGAGGGGAACAACGAACAAGCCACTATGTTTCAGGAGGAAGGAGTTGGTGCTGCAGGGATACGTGGATGCGGACTTCGCCGGTGATCATGATACGAGGCGAAGCACCACGGGGTATGTTTATACCTTAGCGTCGACAGCAGTGAGCTGGGTCTCACGTCTGCAGAAGATTGTGACTTTGTCTACAACCGAGGCTGAGTATGTCGCGGTGACTAAAGCAAGTAAGGAGATGATCTGGTTGAACGGGTGCTTGGAAGAGTTGGATCTGAAGCAAGGGAGAGGAGTTCTTTATTGTGATAGCCAGAGCGCTATACATCTTGCCAAGAATCCAGTATATCATGCCAGAACGAAGCACATCGACGTTAAATACCATTTTATACGCTCGCTGATCGAGGACGGAAAGTTGCACTTAATGAAGATTTTGGGGAGTCAAAATCCGGCAGACATGTTGACGAAGGCAGTCACCATTGAGAAACTGGAGTTGTGCGTAACTTCAGTTGGCCTTCACGAGTAGAAGACGAAGGCGGAGCCACACTACAAGGATCGGCGCGATCGTCGGGATGTTGATTGAAGGAAGAATTTTTTCGGGGGAAAAGATACATGCGAAGAAGGGGAGAGTTCGGGTGAGCTCGATGATGACGCTTTGGTCTCCAAGTGGGAGATTGTTAGTCTAAGGTGTAGACCTAAAGTTCGAGACAAGGGCTGGAATCAAAAGGACTAGAAAACGACCAGACAGATCCACGGTCGACAGAGTCAGTCGACCGCGAACGTGCACACAAGCTGGGAGAGCCTGGATCAGGTCGCGGTCGACCGGGCCCGGCGGCGACCGCGAATCGCCCAGACAGTTTCCTAAACTGTTTGGGACTCTGTTTTGTTTCAGGATTCTATAAATACCCAAACGTTTTTTAGGGTTTGTAAGACATCAAAAAGAGAGCTTTTTGGCTGCAAAGAGAGAGAGAATCTCAGAGAGATTTACCCTTTGTTTGAGAGCTTGTATTTTCTTCTTCAATTAATAGAAAGATTGTGTGGTGTGGCTCCCGAGGACGTAGGCACGTTGCCGAACCTCGTTAAATCTGTGTGTTCGTCTCTTTTACTGTTTTTACAAGGTTAGATCTTTATTTGTAGTTTATTCCTACTTTCCTACTTTCAACACAAGGTCCGGAAGGGCAAGGGTTCGATTGATTGTTTCGAATCCCCAACAGGAACCGTCGAGCTCTGTCCTTCTCCTCCCCTACGTAGTCCAGTGCGAATCGACTCAACCTCGAGAATTCTGCATCGTATTGTCATCCACCGTCCCGTCTCCTTGCTCCAATTTAATGAACTCTCGCTCCGTGTCAAGCCTGACCGTCATCGGAAAGAACACTTTTCCGAGGAAGTGTCCCAAGGGATGGGCTTCTCCAGTCTCTTCTCCTCTGCTTCCCACCAATCGAGGGCATAGCCTTCAAGCTGAAGCTCGACTGCAGCAACTTTATGGGCTTCGAGTACACGTGATGCATGCTCTGAGATGGATCTTCATGTCCATAAGCCATCTATGGGCCTCCAATGGGCCGCTGGTACCACTGAAGGTAGGGGGATCGATGGAGTTGTCTGAGTTCAATCGCGGAGCAGATTCTCTCCGGTTGTTGTGCTGCCTGTAGCTCGTCCTGCGGGATGTCATTCTGACGTTCCAGGTTCCGCAGGGCCTCCACCACGTCCCTCATCATGTAGAGTTGCTCCTCTACCTGACATCCGAGCAAATAATACCTCATCAAAATTAGTTATTTTGCCTATAATTGCACATTACATATATCTTAAAGGTTATTTGAAACTAGTCCCTGAAATCTTTAATATTTTGAGGGCAGACACACAAATCATTGCAATTGCTATTAGCTTGACAAACTATATATGAGTTTTGAAATAAGTCCGCCCAGTGAGCACCTGTTAGAGTTGGGAGGAATATTCTTTCAACTTTAACCTTTTGGGGGTGGAATGACGGTTGCACATTTTTCTAATGCAAAGCAAAACATGATTTGGGGGCAAGACAAGGGTTTTGGTGTTGATTTTGGGGGCAAAAGAGGAAATTCTTTTTTGCCTTTCTCAGAAGATGAAGTGGAAACCAGAAAGAGGGAAAACTGAGGTATGGGAGCGGGAGTTGTCTAGTAAGGATAATTTCATAATTACCTATCTATAGATAGGCACCAACCAACCATGGTTAATACTTAACAGATTAGATGAATTTTATAATGGATTAGTAATTTCAAGCATCTTTGCTGAAAATTATGTAGGCCACAAACAAACACAAACAACAAGAAAGCGCAAGCAAGAAAACAACACAATTTTTTTTAAAGCGCAAGTAAGAAAACAACACAGAGCTTTTTTTACATCGTTCGGCGAAACATCCTACCTTCATGGCCCCTTATTAGGGAAATTCACTATCTTCACTAACAGGATCAAACTTTAAATAGTACAAACTTTTAAACCCTCACCCACCTCACAATTGATACATACTTTGAACGAACGAAACTTATAAACCCTCACACTTCTCACATCACTGAAAGAACTTGGGTATACTCATACTCACACTCACATTCAATGCCCCAAGAAGATCCTCTCACCTCAAGGATGTCTTTCTCAAACATACCCTTTTATAGCTTCCTCCTTCGCTATTTCCAAGGGCAAATCGATGTGCATAATTACTCTTGGCAATCCTCTAGAGACCTTCAAATTTCTCAATGTATGAATCCTTCAAGCTTTCATGGTCAAAGCTATGCATTCTTCCTCATTGTTGAGGTTTGGGAAGAACCTAACACATCTTATATGATATGGGGCCCTAATAGCAATTTCAATGATTTAAGGCACTAATCTCAAATATGAAACTCTTGAGGTACTAGTATGGAGATGGACCCCATAATACTTTAAGGAGCTTTTTGGTTGGATGGAAACGGAGATGCAAGAACAAATAGAGCAGCTAGATTTGTAAATACATTGTTGTTGTGTTAAAAGCTGTGTCAAGGAACCAAACCAAACGCCAATCCAAGAGAGCCAAATGAACTAAATATCAATGCACAAACAAAACACCAATTTTAACGTGGTTCGGCAAACTGCCTACGTCCACGGGGCAAGAAGGGGGATGAAGTTTTCACTAATAGAGAAAGAGTACAAACTGAGATTACAACTCACTCGAAGGAACAAACTAATCTCACCAACAAGCTATTAATCTCTCCAAACAAAATCCTAAATAAATAGCTCAGAAAATACCTCTTTTCTGTGCTCCAAATATCCCCAATTTTCTTCTCCTAATTCTCTCTTCCAATTGTTCTATATATATAGAAATCCTAAAATCATAAACATACTAGGAATTCTAAACCAAAATCCAAATCAAATTAGGAATCCTAATAACCTATTACCAAAATAGATTAGGAATCCTAATAACCTCATGTTATCAAAATAGATTAAGAATCCTAATAGATTAGGAATACTGCTATCCAACAATTCTCCACCTCGGCGAAGTTTTCCCAAAACTGAGCCGACACCGACCAAACCAAATGCCTCACTTGTTGCGTCCAGTACGAAGTGAAACGATCCACAACAACAGACTCAATCCACAACAAGTCGAGACCCAAACGGGAGTGCGAATACTCACCCAAACGTTGGTATCTACTCACCAAATCGGCTGCATTAAAACTGACTGCCTACATATCCTCTTGCCCAAGGAATCAAGCATTTACGTAGTTCACCCAAACGGCCTCCAAAGGCCCTCAAACAAATAGAAAAGTCTGCAACTCTTCCCCAATATCGCCAACGGATCTGCAACTGATAGCGGCTCCAAACTGATACAAATCAAACACCTCCATCCGAGGTGAACCAATGGTCGTATCCAAATCATGTCCACCAGCTGCAACCGAATCCAAAACCAATCCATCATCTGCATCTGAAATAAAATGATCCCCAACCTGTGTCACCTCAGCTGAAATCCCAAATGACACAGTATGATCTGGAGTATGTGGAATAAGTTCCACCCAACGTGAAGTAGCATCACCCTCCACCTGCTGCGATATCCAAACGATCTGATCAACACTCTCCACCTGCCGAGAGTCAAAAGTGACATTCCTGTTTAGAACAAAATCAAAAGCTCCCAAACGATAATCAAACGAGCCTCTGAATCCCAAACACGCAATCAGATCAAATCTCACATCCTCGATGTGACCAAATGCTGGGTAACCAAATATCCGACGCCGACCAAAATCTAAAGCAGCTCCACCAGATCCAATCACTCCTAATACAGCAGTCGACGACCTATGACTACGATGACCCAAATATGTCGAAGCTCCAGAACCAATGCTCGACAACCAATGCTGATCCTCCTCCAGAAAAGAACGACCCATCGAAACTATCATCTCATCTTGTCGTCCCAAAGTCTCCACACCAATGAAGTGTCTCCTATTATCGTGAGCTCAGCACAAACGCAAGAAAGGACCCCTACCAAAGCTAGAACAACGAGTTACCTTTCTGCTAATACATTTCTTCCAATTGTTGTTGACTTCTAGGATTTTACACCAACGGGAACTGGTCGTGACCCAATAATGCCTAGAACAATCACCAACTGCGAAAACTACAAAACGATTACCTCCCAATGATGCCTCCTTGGAAGACCCCCAAATGCCTAACTGAACACCTCCTAAAAGACCTCTCGCTCGATGGATAGGAGTGCCAAACTCCACATCGGTTTTGCTCATTTCAATGTGCTCAAAGGACTTCCATCTGCAGGTCAAAGCACTCCTCAACAACCTATGCACGGCATCACCAATCAAATACCCCAGCACCAAACAACGCCACAATCTAGCCAAATCTAATGAAGTCGTCAGAGCTCTATCAATCACCGTGCTCCCAAGCAAATAGTATAAGTTACTCTTTCTGACGTCCTTCATCATAATCATGGACCCAAATGTAACCTTTAAACGTGCATTTACCAAGGTCACCCTATAGCCTGCTGCCTCCAAAACTCCAAGTGAAATGATGTTCTTCTTCAACTGAGGAACAAATCTCACTCCAACCAACTCCCGAATCACCCCGTCATTCATCCTGATCCGAATGGTACCGATACCACCAATAAAACATTCGTGATCATTCCCTAATGAGCATGAAATCCCCTCTTTCTAACTCCTGAAAGCTGGAGAACCAATCCCTCCTAGGGAAAATATGGTATGTAGCGCCCGAATCCAACATCCACTCTGTAGAGTAGGTAATACAAACTGATGGCAGTGCAGATAATGAGTAGCCTGAAGAACCCGAATTTGAATTGTTGTCACTAGTCTTGACAATATTCACCTCTGAAGCTTGTACAGCTTTCCCCTTATTCTTCCCGGCTTGATCATTCAACTTTGGGCATTCAGCTTTCCAATGTTAATCTTCTTTACAAAAAGCACATTGATTCCTACGAATTCCAAGATGTGCTCCTCTAGAATGTGACCTTCTACCTCGGTTTGGACTCTTTGCTCTTGCAACCAATGCCCTCGCTACCGGCTCAATAGAAGTCTTTTTGTCCTTCTTCCTGAGTTGGTAATTCACTAATACAGCGGTGACCTCACTATATGTAAGAGATGCCTTCTCATTAATAAGAGTAAGGACGAACGTCTCATATTCCTCGTCAGGCAAGGAACTCAACAATAGCAACGCCTTGTCCTCATCTTCAATAATGACATCTACATTCGCCAAATCTGTAAGAAGCTTCGTGTAGTGGTTCATGTGATTACTAATGGATGTCCCCTTCTTCAATTAGAAGCGATAAAGTCTCCTCTTCAAATGCAAGCGGTTTTCAACGCTCTTCGTCAAGTACTTGCTCTCTAGGACCTCCCAAATCTTCTTCGCAGAAGTCTCATTCATCACATCATATTTTAGATCTTGAGTGAGACAAGACCTAATCACACTACACGCTGTCCGATTCATCTTTTTCCAAACCTTCTCATCAATGTCGTCCGGTTTCCCGTCCAACTCCAACGTATCTTCCAAATTCTGCGCATTGAGCGCATCCAAGACTTCGCATCGCCAAAGTCCAAAATTGTTAGTGCCATTGAACTTCTCCACGTCTATCTTCATCGAGTGGATACTCAAACTTTGAACAGTCTTCACACCTAAAGAACTACCCTCAACTCCCTCTTTCTCGACCATAATCCTCAACACACCAACAACCAATGCGGAAACAAAAGAAGAATAGATCCAAAACTAAAAAAAGAAAAAAACTTTTCCGAAAAGATCCCACCTTTCTCACCAACTGAAACCCTAGACGAGCTTCCCAAATCGATCTACTCCTCCAAATAGCCTAAGCGTAGCCCAAGCTCTGATACCAAATTGTTGTGTCAAAAGTTGTGTCAAGGAACCAAACCAAACGCCAATCCAAGAGAGCCAAATGAACTAAATATCAATGCACAAACAAAACACCAATTTTAACGTGGTTCGGCAAACTGCCTACGTCCACGGGGCAAGAAGGGGGATGAGGTTTTCACTAATAGAGAAAGAGTACAAACTGAGATTACAACTCACTCGAAGGAACAAACTAATCTCACAAACAAGCTATTAATCTCTCCAAACAAAATCCTAAACAAATAGCTCAGAAAATACCTCTTTTCTGTGCTCCAAATATCCCCAAATTTTTTCTCCTAATTCTCTTTTCCAATTGTTCCATATATATAGAAATCCTAAAATCATAAACATACTAGGAATTCTAAACCAAAAGCCAAATCAAATTAGGAATCCTAATAACCTATTACCAAAATAGATTAGGAATCCTAATAACCTCATGTTATCAAAATAGATTAAGAATCCTAATAGATTAGGAATACTGCTATCCAACAATTGTTTGATTTACAAGTTTGTTATTAAGAAAAGTAAATAGACTTGCATTTTGTAGGAAAAACTTGCACAAATGCTACAACCAGTTTGATGGGAGGAAAAGTTGCTGGCTTCAAATAAAGAAATTAAAAAATAAAAATAATTTCACCTCATCAAAAAAAAAAAAAAAAACTTCAGCTAATGCAAATAGGAAATCCACCTACACCCAAATTTCCTCATATGACAAAATTATGTAGCTTCTGTACTAATTGTTTTTAACCAAACATTAATTTTGCATTGGAACTACATTTCCTACAAAACCACTACATATATCCAAACAACAAATTAAACTCAATTACCTAAAACAAATGCTACATGTAATATTTATTGTTACAATATTTGTTGCAATTTATTTTTAAGTGAACCAAACATACCCTAAATTTCATATCTTCTCTCTATGTTCCAAGTCCAACTAGTATTTAAGGCGGAAAAAAAACCCTTCCAAACTACCAGCTACATAAACATAATAGTGTATCTACTTAAAATATTTGGAAAATATCATCAAAACAACTACCCCGCCCCCCCGGCCCCCCCCACCCCCACCAAAAAAAAAGACTTTGAAAATATCGAGAAAAAAAAGATTAAGTTTAGGGATTCTCAGAAAACTCCTTTAACTTTTGAGATTCTATCAGAAAATCCTCTTTAACTTTGAGAGTCAATCTAAAATCCTCTCTAAATTAGGGAAATAGGGGTTTTATAGATAAACCCCTAGATTAGGGGGTCTGCTGATAAATTATGAAAGATACAAGGGGTTTTCTGATAATCCCTATAAGTAACGTTTTTTAATAATAATTTTTAAAAAAAGTTCAGGGTGTTTCCGTTAATTGCCCGAAGCTAACGGGGTTTTCTGACGTTTACCCTAATATATTCACGAACATTTCGAAGCTAAAAAACCGTGAAAGAAATACAACAGAATTTGCCAACGCGGAAGCATCCGCAGCTTTCGTAAAGCTTTCCCAGCCCGAAACTCCTTCAACTTCCTTTTCACCGCGTCGCTTTCTTCAGAATCAGAAGCCATTAAGTTTCTGCCTTTTAGTGGC
>NC_033797.1:74443208-74461616 GCF_001876935.1 Asparagus officinalis
TTCTCGAAGCGGGCGCGTGTCCTGGCGTCGAAGGCGCTTCGTTTGGCTTTATACTTGGATTGGGTGTTGAAGCATGTTTGCTATATCCACTCTCAAACAGTAACTTTAGGAGTTGGATTGTCAAAAATGCCCTTTTTGGACTTGGCCTAGTTTGGTTTGGGAGAAAGGCAATTTAGTCCTCACACACCTCCAAAGTTACTGTTTGGGAGTGTGAATAGTTGGACCCGTGTTGAAGGGGGAGGTGAGGCGCCGGCTTTCTTGACTCCCGATCTCTTTTTAGGGTTAGTTTGAGGCCCTGTTCGCAGTGATCGATGTCTTCGTCGGCTGGATCAGTGGTGGCCGATGACTTTGTGGTTAGGGGTTTGAAGAAATTTGACAGGACGCGGGAGAACTTCTCGTTTGCGCCTCATGGAGAACTGTTACCTATATATACCCAGCTGATATCTGGACATTTGCTAGTGGGTCCCAAAATCTCCAGCTTTAAGATCATCTCCAGCAGGTGAAATTTCACCTCATTCTCTCCTACCACATCACTTTATTTAATTTAATAATCTTCATTTCCCTATCAAAGCAGGAGATTTTTCAGAAAGTTTTTTACTTTATTTGGGACCCACCATAACTACATCACTTCAACATATACCCCACCATATTTATTCATTCTTTTTCCTATTTCATATATATTACTATTTTATTATTATTATTATTAATATAACTCATATATTTATAATTATAATTTATTAATAATTCAATAAATAATATATAATATTTAAATATATATTATTAATTTAATTTTCAATAATATTTTAAAATTAACATAAAATAACACACGATTTTGTTAAGCATACGGAAAACCAAACACACCCAAATTATTGAAAACATTAAAGAAAACACACACTAAATTGCTAAATTTAATCGGAGGTTGTCCCAAACTTCTGCCAAATGTGCTCGATGAGATCCTTCTTCGGCTGAATATGTTGGGTCTTATCTCGTAGTTCCGCTCTAGTCTGATTATCTGCCTCAGATCGGTGTTGAACATGGACTTGAAACTCCGGCAACACGTCTGTTTGAACATTGAAAGAGGCGCTAAAGCTAGCATTGTTCGACGGTTCAAAGTTGATATTTTCCCAGTTTCGCGAATACGTATCTCGTTCATCCTCTACTATCATGTTATGTAAAAATAATGCACGCTCTCATTATTTTTCCTAAGACATCAAGATCCCACATTCTAGCTGGTTGGCGGACAATAGCGAAGCGTGCTTGGATCGAGTACCCCGAATGCGCGTTCCACGTCCTTCCTACATGATTCTTGTTGTTTGGCAAAAAATTGATGTTTGTTGCCTCGGGGCATTTGAATTGACTGCACGAAGACATGCCACTTAGGGTAGATTCCGTCGGCAAGATAGTATGCAAGATTGTACTCCCGCCCATTCATAGTGAAGTTTACCCGTGGAGCTTCACCCGACTCAATGTCGTCAAAAACCAGTGACCTATCTAGTACATTTATGTCATTCAAACTACCAGGAAGCCCTAACAAAGCATGCCATATCCACAAATCATATGACGCAACTGCCTCGAGGATAACTGTTGCCGTCCCCTTGTGTCCACTAGTAAACTGCCCTTGCCAAGCCTTAGGATAATTTTTCCACTGCCAGTGCATGCAATCAATATTTCCAATCATTCTGGGAATCCACGTTCCTGTCCAACTTGGAGCAACCTCTGCAAGTCTTCCACATTTGGTCGTCGTAAGTATTCATCTTGAAACAATGCTATTACCCCTTCGCAAAACTTGCGAGTACACTCGATAGCAGTGAATTCTCCTATCTTGACGTACTCATCACAAGCATCGGCTGCGACTCCATATGCGAACATGCGTATGGCAGTCGTACACTTCTAGATAGGCGTTAACCCAAGCTTGCCCGCATTATTGCGCCGTTGTGTGAAGTAATCGTCATAATTTGATATAGAGTCCACAATTCGTAGAAAGAGAGGCCTTTTCATTCGATACCTGTGTCGGAACTGGGCGTCAGTGTAAGTGCATGACTCGGCAAAGTAGTCGGCCATGAGTCTCTCATGCGCTGCATGATGATCTCTATGTATGGATTTCCTCTTACGTGGTTGTTCGCTTCTCCTTTGCAATTCTTCAAGAAGTTCTCGCTGCCTATCAAGTATTTTTTCTTCTATTTCCCATTGTTGTTGGAACTCTTCTAGACTAAACTCATTTAGGAAAGGATCCATTGGATGCTATGATTTTTGAAATGTTGATAGGTATACTTATAATGTGCATCTGATCAGTTTATATAATGAAGGGTAGTTGTTCAAATAATTGAATTCACATGCAATTGCAGAGACATGTGTCATAGGGCATGCAACATCAGAGACATGTGTCATAGGGCATGCATGTGCAGAGAGTTGACAATTCATATTTTGTATTATTATGCAGGTGTAGTCATTTCATCCTTTGTATTTTTTGCAGTGAAAGGTCAATTCAACATTTGTTTGTTTTTGCAGTGAGTAGTAATTGTATCTTTTGTACTATTATGCAGTGAGAAGTCATTATCAATCGGCTTTATTGAAACATAAACAACAATTTTATTCAAACATAAACAACACTTTTATTAATACATTCAACAAACATAGGCACCCACACAACTCCAAAATTAAACAAACGGCACACAAAAACATCAGAAAGAAAACACACAATCATAACTTCTTGAGAAGGTCTTATTTTCCAAACAAGTTCTTCCTCAACATATTATAAGCTTCTTCATCTTCATCGTCACGATCTGGTTTGTTTTTCAAGAATAACCACATCTCCATATTCTTGGAATGAGCCAGGTTATTCATAGCTGAAGCAGTACTTGATCTTTTCTCTTCAAATTTTTCATGAGCACTGACTAGTTTAGATAAGTCCTCTTCAATTGCCCCCTTTGATTTCCTTGACACAGATGTTTTACTAGAGGAACCTCTAGCTTTCTTCTTTGCCACGTCCCTACCCTCTGGACGTACAAGGGTAGGAGTTGATGATTCAACATCCTCACCATTACTCTTTCTTTTAGAGCCACTACTACCGGATGCATTTCCTCCTGTCATATATTTGGGTTGATTACAAACCACCTTCCACTCATCCACCAAATTAAACGTCGTACCCATTTTCTCAAAGTACAACTCTCTTGCCTTGGATATGTAGTTTTCATCGGACCAACCGCTACGCTTCTCCCTACATGCAGTACTGTAGCAGCTAATGAAACTGGATATCTTTCTGTTGATGTCTTTGAAATGACTATGGCACCGAGACACAATCCTCTCCTTTCCACTTTTGGCGTTCTCATTCACGTACTGTGTAATTTTACCCCCAAAAAGTTTCACCCTTTTGGTTGTTCCCCAACTCACTATCATTACTAACGTGAAAATAACTAGTTAGTAAAAAAGTTTCACCCTTTTGGTTGTTCCCCAACTCACTATCATTACTAACGTGAAAATAACTAGTTAGTAAAAGTATGTTGTCTTCGGTGGTCCAAGTTTCATAACTTGATCTCTTTACTGATTGTTGGGTTGGAGGGAGAAAACTGTGAGGAGTATCCCCACCAACATTTCCCAAAGACATTTGGATGAAAAATTCTAGGATATCTGTAGATCCGCTACTAAACCGGGGTGTCGCTGGCTCACTCGACTCCGTGTTAGGACAATTCATATGGGAGGGAACATAGCTACTTCCCGGAACTGGAGGATAACCGTAAGGAAGATAAGGATATTGCATGCCGAAATTTGGTTGCATCATATACGGCATTTGAAAATTGGGCTGCATCCCCGTATTTTGAGTATTTTCGGGGCGTTGTATATTTGGATGTTGTGGTTGAGGGAGGGTATTTTGAGGTTGGTTAGGAAAGTTGTAGTTGTAGGAAAAATTAGGATAGTTTTGTGAAGGATCCATGAAGAAACTAGCTTCAAATTGTAGAAAGAAGAAGAATAGGGTGTAGAAACTCAGATTTTTTTTGGTGTCCAAATGACACAAAGTTAATCTCTATTTATAGAGTTTGAAAAATGAAAATTAATAGTATAAAAATTATAAATTAATTCATTGTATTTATCTCAAAAATATCAATTAAAACTAAGGAGGAAAACAAAAATTGCCACCCAATCAGATTTCGCCACGTGGTAGCTGGTAGGCATGCGCCTGCAGCCTCCATGCACGCGTCCACGTGCCCATTTCTGATTGGGCGGCTTCTATTTAATTTTTTTTTAATAAACCTGCCATGCATTTAATGAGGTGGGGCCCACCAGGTCAGAAATACCCGGGGTGAAATTTTCACCCCTTGGCCTTGTCTTTTTGATTCACCTTTTCAAAAAACTCCTGCTGCAACCAAATATCTCTTCAAATAACCCCTGCTGCATATGGTCTAAATAAACCTGCCAAATTTTACTCCGAAAAAAAAGGGATCCTTGTTGACATGCATGCAATAATGACCCGTTGTAGACCCTTGTAAGACTCGTTTGTTTTGATTTTTTGAAGAGGAAAGCCGATCAAAACTGTCGGTTTTGATAGGCTTTCTTGCAAAAACGTCTTTTTAGAGGCGTTTTTGCAAGAGAGGCGTTTTTGCAATAAAACATGTCAAAACTGACAGTTTTTATCAGTTTTGACAGCTTTCACACTACTTTGCTCTTCAAAAAAATCAAAACAAGTGGGCCCTAAAGATAAAATGGCACGCTGTTTTCTAACTCCTACATTACTGTGATCCGAGTAACGGTGAACCAGAACTTTGTTCACGGTGATCTTAAAATTTAAATTCCACTTGGTGGGAAATACATTACTCGGTTCAAGAAAACTTTCCAACGTAGGGCTGCCATTGCCAATAATCTGCTCATTGTTCGACGTGTTCAATAAAACCCTATAAGCATTTGCATCGTCTCAGTAAAACTTCATTTCTAACTAGGAACTGTTTGTATAGGGTTGGCAGCCAATATATATATATATATTTCTAATATCTCAAGAATTAAGCAGCTAATGAGGGAAATCTAAATGTGCCATTTCCAGCATGCCGCTTGCATTTTCTAAACACCAAAACCGTGTAAAGTCATACGTACCGTAAATTCACATTGAACACTTCATCCTGAGCAATAGCAGATGATAGATATTGCATAAAAATTACATCTGTTGCTGTGTTTAATATCCCGATAAAGTGCTCATTTACTGTTCAGCCTCTCCTCCACAAGAAACAGCATCCACGAGGCTGTGGTCTTAGGGAAAGGTCCAGTGTTCAAATATAAACCAACCAGACGGCTATTAAATTGAGCAGATACCAGAACTACAATCCTTCGTGCCTTGGAAGTATAATACCATTAGAAAATGGAAAAAAAAAAAAGCTGGTCTCAATTAGAGAAAAGAAGAACAATAAGTCTAGCAAACTACAAAATACAAACGGCAAAAGTAAGCATTGGCATTTATTATACTCCATGAGGAGCTCTCTTTTAGCGTGAGCATGCTCCAGTTGAAGAACCGATCATTGAGGATCATGTTTGCGCAATATCCATTGCTTTTAGAAGATTGGATAAATGTTAAGGAACACGTATGAATACAAATCCAAGGCAGTGTTTTGTATTACATTCACTGCATATATCAAGATGTCTGCTTGTTATCTTCCGTCTCCGAACCAGCTTATTTCTCGGGTATGTAACAGAAAAAACCAAGATCATTTAGACTGCTTATGACGCATGAAAATTTGTGGCTTGAACACGACCTCATAATACAAGACTCAAGTGAACTTGCATCCTTTAACCTAAAATCAAAATAGAACTAATGCTCGTCACTTATCAGATTTCTAATGACGAATGGAAGGATTCCTCCATGGTTGTAGTAGGCTAGCTCCACCTATAGAAAATAATTGCAAGTGTCATTGATAAATCGTTAGATGAAAGTAGAGAGCATATTAATAGAAAAACAATGTATAAGCTAAGCCAGGATTTCTTTGATGTACCTCAGTGTCAAAGCGGACCGTGCATGTAAATGACTTGCCATTATCAGTAACAACAGTGACATCTTGGCCAGGTTTGATGTCACTCACACTGTTCGGGAGGTTGATAGTGTATCGCTCGTGGCCAGTCAAGCCCAGGGTCTCTGCATCTTCACCAGCCTTGAAGCATAGGGGAATAATACCCATTCCTACAAGATTGCTGCGGTGGATCCTTTCGAAGCTCTTGGCGATCACTGCTTTTACACCCTGCACCAAAAGTTAAGGTAATCAACATTGTGCATTACTAGTGTATATATATTATAATATATATATATATTCTATATCATATATTTTATAGGACGTTCAGTATATATATCATAATTATATAGATAGATAGAGAGAGATGAGAGAGAATATGGTATGTTGCCATACTAAGCACAAAATATTCGTGCTTGGATAGTCGAGTGCACAATCCCTCAACTCGATCAACATGGGGGACCCATTCACGTGGGTTGAGGAGTGCATTATGGGGATAGAGGATACTGTTAACCCTTTGATATGAGTGGAGGGATTATGCCATCCTCACTTTACAAGCACAACTTTTGTGTGTTCGTGTACCAAGCTATAACAATTTTCTCATATATAGTATATAATATTATATAGTATATATATTTATATATAGTATACTTCATATATTCTCATCATATACTACTCCTCCATACCTATATATTATTATATATAACTTCAGACCAGAAACATAAGAAAATAGATTGATTATACCTGCAGCATTGGCCCCTTAGCAGCCCAATCACGAGAACTTCCACTTCCATATTCTGCACCAGCTAAGATGATAGTATCATGTCCTCCATTTTTGTATTTCTGTTAAGCCATGTTAATAAAGAGAAGGGGATCAACCAAGATCAACCAGATAAACAGGCACAATAATTGAAATATTTACTCCACCAGGAGAGCAGTTGAACAAATAGCACATAGTTAGCTGTCTGATATAAAAGTTTCGAATCATCAGGGTGTGTAAGACAAATCAGAAATTACCATGGCAGCATCAAAAACCGAAAGTTTTTCTCCAGAAGGAATATGAATAGTTTTAGGACCAACTTCACCCTTCAATAGCTTGTTCACGATACGAATGTTGGCAAATGTGCCCCTTGCCATTATCTCGTCATTACCACGACGACTCCCATAGGAGTTGAAGTCCTTCCTATCAACACCACGTTCCATCAAGAATTTGGCAGCAGGACTGTCTTTGTGAATACTGCCAGCAGGTGAAATATGGTCGGTAGTGATACAATATGGGGGCTCATGTATGTAAGTTGAATTAGGATCCCACGAGTACAGCATTGCTGATGGTACTGATAGCTCATTCCACATGGGATTTCCTTTGGTAATCGATTCATATGTGCTCCTGAACATGTCTGGAAGCACACTAGATTGCACAACCTGAGGATTCCAATAAGATAAAGGTAATCAATAATGTCTCGCTATATGCAAATTTTAACGTTTAGAAAGTACTCGAGAATGTCCCACTATATGCACATAATAGAACATTTAGAATAGAAGGAAACATTTTAGATTAGCTTAGTATCTCACATCAGCTATCTCTTCATTGGTTGGCCAGATATCCCTGAAGTAAATCTTCTTTCCATCTTTAGAAGTCCCTATAGGTTCTTTCTCAAAATCGATGTTAACCTGCAGAAGAATATTGACATTAAGTTAAATTTTGGATAAGTAGGTTGAAGCCTTAACCTAAACACATCTAGATCTTCTACCCTCAGACAGAATTCTTTTTGCTAGTACGTATAATCTTAATTGTGCCTAGAAATGGTTCCATTTCTCTTTTTAGTTTTGAATGGATAAACAAGCTATCAGACAAGCATCATTCAGATGTTCTTTTATTTAACACAACAACAATAATCTTCAGGTTCCTAATCCACACACAACCTTCTCTGATAAACTAATATAGGCACATCAAGGATCTGTTAAAATGCAAAGACCCAAAAAAATGTTCGGCAGATTAACAAATTAACCTCCAAACATTAAGCAGCTTTAAGTAAATGATCTGCGATCATTCTTATAAAAGTCATTTGTACCAGTGATGACCGGAAGAATGCATGGCATTTCATTGTTTGTTACCAGTTCAAGAAATTACCAACAAAATATTTACTACGCAACAAGTACAGATCAGTACAAACCATAAGATCATTGAAACGAAGCATAACAAGTGTCACACAAGTTCCTCAATAAGATTTGTCAGACTGATAGATTTCCAATTCTCCATTCACCACATTAGAATGTAAAGTTGACTATTAAACTTTCTTTTTTGGGGAAAATCTTCCACGTTCTCATTTTTAAATTTCAAGTTTCTGACTATTTGCTCCAATGACTATTTTGTGTCATTTATGACTTTGATTTTCTTTGTTACATAATAATGCAATAGTTCAAATCTCATAATAAGCCCATAGCATGAATTTAGTTTTTAAGCAAAGAAGTTGCTGTTCAAAAGTTAAAATATAGCTTTTGCTAAGAAATAGTCGTCTACATGCACTCCCTTGGAAAACATGAACAGCTTTTTGACGGTAATTGGAAATTTAGGATTTACAGTCTACATGCACTCCGTTGGAAAACGTGACCAGTTTTTTTTATAATAATCGGAAATTTAGGATTTATACGAATTCGAGAGAAATCCATCTGACACACACATACATACATACATAACATACCTACCTACCTATCCCCCCAGACACACAGCCACAAACACACAGACGCGCACACGCATGCGCGCACACGCGCGCATGCGCACAGAGACATACATACATACATACCATTTCCAGTTGCAATTCAATATCAGAAAATGGTGGTGACATTGTCATGTTCTTGAAATATGGGGGCTCATGTATGTAAGTTGAATTAGGATCCCACGAGTACAGCATTGCTGATGGTACTGATAGCTCATTCCACATGGGATTTCCTTTGGTAATCGATTCATATGTGCTCCTGAACATGTCTGGAAGCACACTAGATTGCACAACCTGAGGATTCCAATAAGATAAAGGTAATCAATAATGTCTCGCTATATGCAAATTTTAACGTTTAGAAAGTACTCGAGAATGTCCCACTATATGCACATAATAGAACATTTAGAATAGAAGGAAACATTTTAGATTAGCTTAGTATCTCACATCAGCTATCTCTTCATTGGTTGGCCAGATATCCCTGAAGTAAATCTTCTTTCCATCTTTAGAAGTCCCTATAGGTTCTTTCTCAAAATCGATGTTAACCTGCAGAAGAATATTGACATTAAGTTAAATTTTGGATAAGTAGGTTGAAGCCTTAACCTAAACACATCTAGATCTTCTACCCTCAGACAGAATTCTTTTTGCTAGTACGTATAATCTTAATTGTGCCTAGAAATGGTTCCATTTCTCTTTTTAGTTTTGAATGGATAAACAAGCTATCAGACAAGCATCATTCAGATGTTCTTTTATTTAACACAACAACAATAATCTTCAGGTTCCTAATCCACACACAACCTTCTCTGATAAACTAATATAGGCACATCAAGGATCTGTTAAAATGCAAAGACCCAAAAAAATGTTCGGCAGATTAACAAATTAACCTCCAAACATTAAGCAGCTTTAAGTAAATGATCTGCGATCATTCTTATAAAAGTCATTTGTACCAGTGATGACCGGAAGAATGCATGGCATTTCATTGTTTGTTACCAGTTCAAGAAATTACCAACAAAATATTTACTACGCAACAAGTACAGATCAGTACAAACCATAAGATCATTGAAACGAAGCATAACAAGTGTCACACAAGTTCCTCAATAAGATTTGTCAGACTGATAGATTTCCAATTCTCCATTCACCACATTAGAATGTAAAGTTGACTATTAAACTTTCTTTTTTGGGGAAAATCTTCCACGTTCTCATTTTTAAATTTCAAGTTTCTGACTATTTGCTCCAATGACTATTTTGTGTCATTTATGACTTTGATTTTCTTTGTTACATAATAATGCAATAGTTCAAATCTCATAATAAGCCCATAGCATGAATTTAGTTTTTAAGCAAAGAAGTTGCTGTTCAAAAGTTAAAATATAGCTTTTGCTAAGAAATAGTCGTCTACATGCACTCCCTTGGAAAACATGAACAGCTTTTTGACGGTAATTGGAAATTTAGGATTTACAGTCTACATGCACTCCGTTGGAAAACGTGACCAGTTTTTTTTATAATAATCGGAAATTTAGGATTTATACGAATTCGAGAGAAATCCATCTGACACACACATACATACATACATAACATACCTACCTACCTATCCCCCCAGACACACAGCCACAAACACACAGACGCGCACACGCATGCGCGCACACGCGCGCATGCGCACAGAGACATACATACATACATACCATTTCCAGTTGCAATTCAATATCAGAAAATGTTGTGACTCCAACCTAGGACTTTCTGAGCAAAGTTGATAAAAATAAAGAATGATTTGCAGCTCCTCATTACCACTGACGAGGACAGTTTAATTCCTTAATGGCATGTCTACGGAGCTGTTTGGTTGGCAGAAAAACAAAGAAAAGTGTCATAGGAAACCTATTTCCTGACCCCATGAAAACAAGTGGAAGGTTGACTTGGCACCCTCCCATTGGTTGATGTGACCTATAATTAAGGAAACCCATTTCATGTGTTTTTGCATGGAAATGAAAGGAAACTCTTTTGATGGTTTCCTCCCCTCTATTTCCTTTTCTTTGGTTTCCAAGAAACCAACCAAACAAGCCCTAAAAGGATTCAAAACTATGATAACAGACATTAATACTCAAAATTGTCGCAATGCCAGTGTATTATCACTATTAATCCAGGAAGACAAATATGGGAATGCAAAAAAAGAAAGGCATCATATTTCATTACTACTATGGTAAGTTGCACAGATACAGATGGCGACATGGATACGAGATACGACAAATTTATGAAAGCAGGATTCGGGTATACACATACACGCGCGCAGAGGTTTGATGGTTATGAGGTGGCGGCTCATTTAGCAAAACGAGTTTCCAAGAGATAGAAGAGGTGAGACCCACACCTTTTGATGTGACAAGTAGGGTGGGAATCACCATGTGGTTCCTTGGCACCAAGGAACAATTTTCGTCCTTGCCATACATGCATACATATGTACATACATACACCTGTGTATATGCATGCATGAATTGTATGTATATAATATTAATATTAGATCAAATATTGAATTAAGATGCCTACAACATTTGCATGTTTCTTTTACTATATATAACAAATAAGAATCATCTTAAATCAAACTAAGAATTAAGGTTTAATTTTTTAACGCATGGAATACGATGGGTATTTTTCAGATATTTACGTACTGGGTTTCGGTTTTCGGATTTAAAACCCTATTGGTTTTGAGCGTGATATATCAAAGAAACTAGTTATGATGGGGGAATAGGGTTTTGCTTTGAATCACGTGTCCATAGCGTGTCTAAGGTGAATCTGTGTCCGACCGAATATGGCGCCCAAAAACAAAGTGTCCTAGTAACCTAGCTAGTATGCATCAAGCAAAGCTTATATAGAGAACAGTGGACTGTATGAACCTAATTGCTCAGAAAGTAGAGAAGGTACTATTATCAGGAAAAAATAAAGATGTAAAAAAAAAGAACAATAGAGCAAATACCAACACGTGAGGGCCTCAAGGGCACAGTAACAAACTAAAATTACAACGAATATTAGATATAGCTAAAACAATTTAAGATAGGCAACATGATTTTATGGATGCATACCGTGCCAGCAAGTGCATAAGCTACCACAAGAGGAGGAGAAGCAAGATAATTTGCTCTTGTCAAAGGATGTACACGCCCTTCAAAATTCCTATTTCCGGACAATACAGCAGCAGCAACAATGTCTGAACAACACATCATATTTCATTAGTAATATGCATCTAGCAAAGTAATTACTTCAATAGAGAACAGTGAGCTCGTGGACCTATGACTCAAAAAATAGAGAAGTTACCATTTTCAGTGATGGCAGCTGATACTGATTCGTCAAGGTCTCCAGAATTGCCAATGCAGGTTGTGCATCCATAACCAACAATATGAAAACCTAACTGATCTAAATAGGTCTGCAGACCACTGAAAGGAGATGCCAAGGTTGAATGTCAGCACACGCAATTCAAAGGCAGTATTCAATTAAAAATTTGCATCTCATTAATCTTTGACAATTACCTCTTATCCAAGTACTTCTTAACAACTCCAGAACCGGGAGCAAGACTTGTCTTGATCCATGGCTTCACCTGACACAAATATGCTGAAGGCATTAACAATATAGAATCCTCATTGTCAAGTCATAAAACAATTTTCAGATATCATTTCGGTGAAAGACACTATTCACAGTAAACAGTGTTTTAAGCTTAACTCCTGTGTCAAACAACAGGAATATTGGTATTACTACAAGCAAAAGAAAGAATTTACGACAGGAAAAGGATCTCCCGCCAGAAAGAAGTTGTGTGAAACAAAACCCATCAAATGCAATGCAATACGTCTGGGCGTCAACTAGGGAAAAATAAACACAGCCAGACAAAAAGGAAGGGACCAAACTGCCTTGGAGAGGACAAAAACAATAAAGGTCAAATACAAAACAATAAGGAAAATTTTGTAGCTTACAGAATCGATTTTCATCTTCTAAAAGGCATCAGTATGAAGTTGGGCACACTTATGTAGAGGTAAAATTAATGAATGAAGGAGAGCTTGTAAGGGCTCAAAAGTGGAAAGGATCTCTTATTCTACTTGCCATCAGGAGATTTGACACACACAGTAGTTGATTCAATCAATGAGATCCTCGGTTGACTCGTTCTGTGATACCTCGGGGGCTCTAGACATAGCCAAAAGTCTCTTTGATCATACCAGCCCTTCGATCTGACGCTCTGGACTGGTCACTCTTATCCCTCGTATGCGTGTGCAAAAGCATGGTCTATATGGTGATTCTACGCAAAGTCATGTGCCATATCATAATATCAAAGGAAAGGCCAATCTTTGTCAATTTGTCACTGCAGTTAATAACTAGTTAGTATTTACACAATCCAGAAAGTCACTATGAACAGTTAAAGATCACGAGTATCTTGTAGCAGTGTGCAACTATAGGATGTTGTTCTAGTTCCGCATTTTTGCTACCATAACTATTTGACAATGACAATGTGTTTTATCGTTGTCAGGGTAAAGGATATATGGAAACAATTGTTAACTTCAGAAAGTTACATGGTAGATTCATCTTCAAACTGAATCAGAACCACATGGAGATGATCAATCTGGTTGAACAGTACGAAAGTCGAATGTTAAACCATATTTGTAGGATAATACTGATATAGCCAGCATTTAAATGATTCATGCCAGATTTAAAGTCCTTCGAAAGAAGAATCATTCATGAAAGGCTGGATTTCATTGGAGGTCAACAGGCACTATGGACAAACTTTTTTGAAAAATTAATGCTATGTGATTTCTATTCAGAACATGTATTAGTCATAATATAGCTTACGTTTAGCTTAGATATGTAAGGAAATGTAACTGGTTGATTATTACCAAAAGGACCCATATCACGGTTTTACCCATAATGGCTTGTATAAATAGGAAAATCCTTTGTATGATAATTTGCTAGCTGGACAACTTCTAACACTTCGACATTTGCATAAGATACTGGTAATATCTCAATAAAAATGCCTAAATGCAGCATTCTTGTAAATCTGTTTCGTGGAACATTAGGATTCTAGACACAACTGAACCTAAACTCAACGAACTTAAAGACCCATCAAGCTGTCTTGCAGGGCTTATAGACAAAGCCCAATGACCAATGCCATCAATTCAGGAACTTAGATGAAAATATATGCATTCTGCATTTTTATTATGTTCGCAAACGAGCAGTACGTGCATGTTCATACTTCATATATCCATGCATCTGATTTTTGAGAACTTGTACTGGTGGAACCTTAAATCTACATGGCCATATTCCGAAATATCCCCATGCGAACAATGATTAAATGAAGCATGAGAAATATACAACATAATGATGATAAATCAAGAAGGGAAATATTCGACCTCAAGGCCAAGATCACAAGCCTTCTTTGCAACCAAAGCAGCTCCAAGCATTACACTTGGATTAGACGTATTAGTGCAACTGGTGATTGCTGCTATGACAACATCACCATGCTTCATCTGAGCTTGCTTCCCATGGAAGGTAAAATCAGCAACTTTGTTTTGAGATTCCTTTGGGACAGCGAACCCCTGTAATGTCACATATAAAAACAATATTTTTCAATGCGAATAATTGTGATAAACAGCACCTGCACTAATGTCATTTAACCTATATATTAATAGATAAACAAAGGAAGCAAACAGAGACAGATGAGAGAAAGAAAGCTCCACTGGAGACATTTTGTTTACCAAATATCTATCAACATAAGAAATCACAACGCATTTTCAATAGCTAGAGAACAATTAAAGTGTCACCTCACCTTGAAACCAACTTTGTTGTCCAAACAAGAATGCCAATCTGCTTTCATTTCCTTCAAGGGAACTCGGTCATGAGGCCTGCCAAAAGAAAGCACTTTCCCTTAAAAACAGATAAAGGTCCAGATTTATGATGAAATTTTAACTGGTGGTGACCACACATTATTCCAGATATTTCATGTATATCCTGCAATTCTCACCTTTTAGGTCCAGAAATACAAGGTTCCACATCTTCTAGGCCCAGCTGTAAATAAGATGAGTACACCTTTTCTGTTTGTGGCTGAATAAAAGTAATGAAAGGTTTACTGAGAAAGAAGAGATGATGGCATATTTGTAGATTACACAAGTCACATAACTTATGATCTTCACATCAAAATGGTAAAGTTACCTGGCTGTAGTCCACGAACATCTTATTCGCTCTTAAGTAGGACTCTATCATAGCCACCTACATGTTGGAGGACTATTAGTATTACAAATAGATATTGATGAAAGCAGTTGCAGTTGATATTAGTTTCTTACAGTTTCATCGCTTCTGCCAGTGAGCTTCAAGTATTGCAGGGTGACATGATCAACAGGGAAGAATCCCATGGTTGCTCCATACTCAGGCGACATATTTGCAATAGTGGCACGATCTGCCAGGGATAGTTCACTCATACCTTCCCCTACACAAAGGATATGAACAATAATTGAGCAATGGTGGAAGGAGATGATCTTAATAATCAGTATTCAAGAAAGGTAAAGTCCAGGCATGTTACCATAAAATTCAACAAATTTCCCAACCACACCATGTTTCCTGAGCATCTGAGTTACTGTCAAAACCAAGTCAGTAGCAGTGACGCCGTTCTTCAGTTTTCCTGATAACTTGAATCCAACAACTCCTGGCAGCACCATACTCATTGGCTGCAAAAGAAAAGATAACATATTTGGTAAAACCAACAAGTATAAAACATAACGAGAGAGCATTTTGGAAAACCAAGTTTGAAACAACAGAAAACACAATCCATGTTTCTTTATTTGTAAAGAAGGCTTTAGTCCACAACATCAATCAATGTAAAGCATTTATAATCACCATCGCTAGCAACTTTTGTCTACATTTAGTTTATTAGGAATAGAAATGGAACAAATTTAGGGAACTTGAGAAAAGACACAAAGGATAGGTGCATGGAAAGAAGCTGTAATTTAATCTCATTCTCATTCAGTCATAGGGGGATTAAAGAAAAGCAGTGTTAGTTAAAGCACTTATTGATAGACAGAAAAAAATACTTATTGACAGACAGGAAAAGTACTGCTGTTTAGAAGGGAATGTCCATTTGTCTTGTCGTTGGCAAGGAAAATTTAAATGCAATAACCAAGTAGAAACAGAATCACAAGTCCCTTCACTCCTATGAAAGAACAGCATAAGCAGAAAACTTGTGACTTACATAATGTGCTTGGGTACTATTCTAAATTTCCGCCAACAAAAGATGTCACTTGGAAAGAAATAGGAAAAATAGGTATTTTCAATTACACTTGATTGCATATAGTGTGCAAGGATAAGCAATGATAACTGAAGGTTCATATGGAAGCAAAGAAACTTGTGGATGGTATTAATAAATCACTGAGATCACATTGAAAGCGAAAACATCAACGATGAAAAATACCCATCTTAGAATATCACAATAGTAAAAAATCAACAATTTGAACCCAAATATTTTTAGAAGATAATATGATGGAGAGACTGATAAAATCTGTAACCAGTATCAATAGCAGAAATCTGTTCGCTTAGAATAGTAAAACCAGACTCTAGAACCCTTATTCCAAAGTCCTAACAATTGTCCCTATTATCGTTTACCCCCTCTTGCTGACCTTTGCAATTATGACCCTTCAGGAAATGGAAAACCTTGGATCTGTTTCTCTTTCTATCATAGGATGCCATAAAATAATAACATGACCTCTTATTAGTAAAGCTAGATACCTAGTTAAAAGTTGAGTAATTTTAATTTAAGAACATCGCTTCATATAATATTCAGTTTCTCCCTGCTAAAATGCCACTAAAAATAGTGTAAAAAGGTTAATGAGTAAGAGACAATAAATAAGAGGCTGTTAATGTCTGTTAGTGACCAGAAAAGAAACATACTGCCCTATGGCACTCATTCTGTAGCTCCACACACAGGGGAAAAAAGAAAGAAAGAAAGCGTACATTTGTGTGCGGTACATAAAGAGGGGATAAACATCCTGAGGGAAAGGATGTGAGGGTGAGGGCGTCTGTTGTTGGAAGTATTCAGCACAATGCTCATAAATGAAGTAAATTTACCTGGCCAAGCATTACAGCTTCTGCTTCAATTCCACCAACTCCCCAGCCAGCAACACCTAAACCATCTATCATAGTTGTGTGGGAATCGGTTCCCACTACACTGTCAGGGTAAAGCATTCCCCCATTATTAAAAACGACACGGCCAAGATATTCCAAGTTCACCTATAAAACAGGGCAAAGAAGTATTCTTACATAATGTGATTATCAGAAACTCCTTTAAGACTCCTATCAATTTGAGATGCACCCTTCATTAATGATTTTATCCGATTACCTGGTGGACAATACCAGATCCTGGTGGAACAACAAGCATGTTATTAAATGCATTGGATCCCCATTTTAAGAACCCAAATCTTTCCTTGTTGCGTTGAAACTCAAGTTCCATATTTGCCTGAACAGCATTTGCTGATCCCGCCACATCCACCTGAACTGAGTGATCGATAACAAGATCCACAGGTACCTGTGTAAAGAAGATGTTATGCCTCACAGATGACAACTCGACGTCATGGTAGAAACTCCAAGCAAACAAAAAAATGTCCAAGATTTTTCTAACTAAATATTTCCTATAAAGCAACAATGGTATCATGAAGTGATGCTCACGATTGTATTGCCATGAACTCCCAATCAAAGACACTTACCAACGGATTGATTTTATTTGAATCACCACCAAGTTTGTTCATTGCATCTCTCATGCAGGCTAGATCAACAACAGCTGGAACACCTGTGAAATCCTGACAGAGAGTAAAAAGCCAATTATCATCACATATATAGCCAAGTATTAAACAATGAATTAAAATTAAATCACTATACATACAAATCCATCTAGTTTAGTTCTAAATGAAAAACTGAAACAAATTATTGGCCAAGAACAAGTCTGGGTATTCTCAAATCACAAAATTAAATAGCCCGTATAAAGTTTCAGAGAACAAAATGTTCGCTTGAATTGTATTACAGGGAATGAAGTAAAATTTTCTACGTACCATCAAAAAGTAAATTACAAATTTTAGTTTTTCTTCCTGCTTATAAACACTGAATGTTCTCAATAAAAAAAATCAAGTAAAAAAAATAAGAAAATTAAAAGCAAGACCTGCAACAGGACTCTTGCAGGCTTAAATGGGATCTCGACTTGTTTCGGTGCAGTATTCTCCCAATCCAAGATCTTCTCCACGTCCTTCTCCATCACCTGGAATCCATCGCAGTTCCTGATCGCCGATTCCAACAGAATCCTAATAGAGTACGGCAACCGATCTAAAAACAAAAAGGGAAAAAAAAATCAAACACCAAAATCAACGTCAAATTCACCAAAGAAACAAAGCTCAGCCGAGATCCAATTCTCACCGATCCTCGGATCATTCAGCGCCGGCAAGCTGAAATACTTCCCGAACTCTCCCCCTCCAGGCTTCGACAGCGTCGTCAAGATGCTCTCATAAGAATTCTTAGTAGCTGTAGAGGAATAAAGAGAAAAAAAAAACAAGAAGTGAGATGAAAATTATCAGATCGGATCGGATCTGAGCGAAAACGCGAAATACGTACCCATAGTAGCGAATCGCCTCTCGAAGCGCTCGGCAACGGCGGCGGAGGACCGAATCAAGGCGCGGTGGCTGATCGGAGATCGCCAATCGGAGAAGTGGCGAACAGAC
>NC_033797.1:74461632-74471350 GCF_001876935.1 Asparagus officinalis
ACCGAGGAGGTGAAGGTTAAGCAAGAGGGGGATGATCTAACAGCGGCGGCGGAGAGAGCGGAAGTTAGGCGAGATGAAGAGCGACTGAGGGCCGTAAGAGTCATTTATTTAGCCTTTTTATTTTCACGAAGAAAGTTGGGGGGCTCGGTTGTTGCTGGTGAATTTATTTTGTTTTTGTTTTTGTTTTTTTTTTAAATAATGTCAAGAATTAATAAAATAAGAAAGAAAGGAAGGGGGAACGAAGGCGGCAGGTGGTGAATAGCTGGGGGGTTTTGATTGCGCGAGGGCGTGCGTTAAAGGTGTTACGTACGCGAGAGAGGGGAGCGTGGGAGGTGACGCGTGGTGAGCGCCAGCGCGCAGGGGTGATTTGGGAATTTACGACTTGTTGCGCAAGTCAGCGGGAGATTGGTTCATTTCACTTCATTTATGGTGGGGCCCGAGGAATAGGCATATTTGGGACTGTGGGCCAATGGAATAGTAGATATATTTGTTTTGAAGGACAACTCCAACCGGTGGCACTAGGGCACACCCCAACGACATCCTCTCTCTCGTTGCTACCGTGTATCGGATCTCATATTAGATTTTAAAATTTAAAATCCCATACGGGGTTCGGTATACTGTAGCAAATGAGAGGGTATGTGTGGTTGGGGTTGTGGTTAGAGATGTGCCCCTGTCATAATGGGAAATGGGACGCGCGTCGCTGGCCAAATAGATGTTTTTTTTAAAGGAGAGATTAGATGCTTTACGTTTATTTATTGCAAAACAACGAGGTTTGTAAATTGTGTTTTTTTCGATATTAGTTCCTTAAAATCTTCAACTCTTTCATATATTCAATTTGTCCCTCAAATCATTAAAATTTCTCCCCGGCCTCTTAAATTAAAGGTTATTTTAAAATTAGTCCCTCAAATCATTGAAACTGCTTTTGGGTCCACCAAATTTTAAGCTATTTTGAAATTAATTAAGAGTTGGAGAATCAATAGCAATTTCAATGACAAATATATTAATTTTAAGGACACATTTTTAAAAACGTCCGTTTTTAAAAATGTTGGATGCTTTGTTCATGAAAAGACAATTTTGCTTTTGTAAATAGTCTCACATTGGAAAATGAGATGAATAGTATAGGGTATATAATGGTTCTCTTCTTATTGGGCTTTGAATAGTATTTTGGGTTTTGTGGGCTTTGCATATCTATCTCACACACGCGCGCGCGCACGCACGCCACGCCCGCACGCGCCACGCCGCACTGCACATACACACATTTTTGCTTCTCAAGCTTTTATTTTTGCACGTTTTACACGTTTTGTAACCGCAGCATGTGGGTAACAGAAGCAAGATTTGTGCGTAATGATCCCTTGGATTCAGCGGGGGTTACACTTCTCCTCGCCTATATAAGCAGGCTTGGAGCTCATTCAGAGGCACACCAACGAAGAGAAGAACAACTTCTAAGCTCTCTTCTTTCTCTACTCTCATTTTTCCAAGAAATTTTCGGCTACATATTTACATTTATATTTTGGGCAATCGTTTTTATCTGAGCATAAGCTCTGTGACTCACGCCCGAGTGCAGAGACCGGCCGATTTTGGGGGTTTTTATCACTAGGGGAGAGGGGACAGATTGCGCCAGGGCGATAGGCGGGTCCTCAATCTTCTAGGGCAGTGACATCACGACTGTTCCCGATCAGGCCTGAATTTTCTAACTCTTTAATTTGGATTTTATATTATTATATTCCTGTTTTAACAACAATTTAGAAGATTAATCAAAATTTCTTGCTGTTAATTTAAATCAAAAAAAATATTTACTGTTCATCGAGATGATTGTTCACCCGAATCTTCATATATTGTAATTACTTGTTGTATTAGTTAATTGTTTTAATTTGTTGCATCTAAATTAGTTAAAAAAAATTTCTTTGCTGCTTCTGTACTCAATTTCTGCATCTGTCACTTTTCATATATATAGTAAAGAAACAAAAAATCTTTAAGTGAACCGGTTCAAGTTTTCTTGGATTAGTTGGTGTCTAAGGCAATGTTTAAGGGTTGTGTAAAGCGCTCTGCAAGAAACGAGGTACTTAATAGATCTTTGATCAACCTCTAGTACTATCCTTACCTGGCCAAACTACCCGAGTAAAACTTTAATCTTTTCACTTTTAGAGTTTTTGGTTAAGAGCATGTTTAATTAAGTTTCTGGTCTAGAAGTATTGATAAAATCCTGTATTTGATCAGAGTACATCTACCTAGACTAGTAAACTCAAATTGGACTTATGACAATTCCTGATCATTCAAAAAGTGTCAAACCTGAGAATTTCACCGGTGTCAACTATAAACGGTGGGCTAATCAGATGAAATACTGGCTCACTACCTTAGGTCTTTTATCTACTATTGACACTCCTCAGTCTTCTACTAGTGGTTCTCAACCTTTGACTCCTGATCCTGCACAGCATGCTCCTTCCACTTCTGGTTCTGGTGATAGCTCCTTTTTTAGCTCTATGAAACCAGAAAAAATCAACTATCATTGTTGTCATAGGATTCTTAGTACACTTGCGGACAACCTTTATGACATATACTATGAGTTCAAAAGTGCAAAAGACCTATGGAATGCTCTTGAAGCAGAATATGGCTATGATGATGCAGGAATTCTGCGTTTCACATCCTCCTCCTTCAATAAGTTCATGATGGTTGATGATAAGCCCATTAATGAACAAATTCATGAATTCCTAGATTTCCTCCGTCATCTCCAATCAAAAGGAAACACTTTTACTGACGATTATAAAGTTTCCTATTTGATTGATAAACTTCCTCCCTCCTGGTCTAGATTTGCTGGAGATCTCCGACACAAGCAAGAAGATCTAACCTTAACTGAAGCCCTCAAGGCTATTCGTATTGAAGACCAGCATAGGCAAAATTCCAACACCAAGAATAAAACAAAAGCTAAAGTGAACTTGGTAGAGGATAAGCCTAAATCTAGGAATTTCAAACCCAAAGGAAAGAAATTCAAGAAAAATCAACAATCTTTCAACAAATCTTCCTTCAAACTAAATCCCAATTCTTCCAGCCATAAGTCTGATGGAAAGTTCTGTTTTGTCTGTGGTAGAACCAACCACATGGCTCCCAACTGTTTCTTTCGGAAGAAGGAATTGGCTAAACCTGCTCCTAAAGGAAATAGATCCAACAAAGTTAATATGATTGAAATGAATCCAACCTCTTTCAGGTTAGCCTCTTCATCTCGTCTTGTAAATTCTCTAACTTCTTCCACTGATTGGTATTTGGATTCTGGAGCAAATATCCACGTCTGTAATGATCACTCTTGGTTTTTAAATTATCAGGAATCAAGTGGAGGAAGCATAAGCTTAGCAGATGACTCCACTAAATCAATAATAGGAAGTGGACTTATAGAGCTCACCATGACTTCTGGGAAAGCTCTTCATCTGCAAGGCGTTTATCATGTTCTTTCTCTCCGTCGCAATCTGATTAGTGAATCTCTTCTTCTTAGAGATAGTTATAGGATTGCAAAAGAATCTAACAAATTTGTGATTACAAAGAGTAATGTTTTCATAGGAAAATGTTTTATCTGCAATGGCCTTTTCAAACTCAATGTAATCAATTCCAGTTCTAATGAAATTTCTGAGTCTTTTGTTATACAAATTGTTGAGAATCTTGTGATGTCTGGCATGGACGACTTGGACATGTCAATTTTCAAACCTTGCAGAGAATGAGTAAATTAAACCTTATTCCCAAATCTTCTTATGATACCTCATCTAAGTGTGAAATCTGTGTTCAAGGGAAACACACTAAAAAACCCTTCAAGTCTATAACTAGAAACTCCGAACCCCTCGAATTAATTTATAGTGATGTATGTGACTCAAACTGAGTTCTCACCCGAGGGGGTATGAGGTATTTTGTGATTTTTATAGACGATCACTCCAGATATTGTTACACCTATCTTCTCAAAACTAAAGATGAAGTCTTAGATAGGTTTAAGATGTACAAAGCTGAATCTGAGAACCAACTTGACAGGAAGATCAAGATTCTAAGATCTGATCATGGGGGAGAGTATACCTCAAATCATATGACCGAATATTGCCAAGAACATGATATTATTCATGAGGTTACTGCTCCTTATACACCATAGTCTAACGGTGTAGCTGAACGAAAGAATAGAACCCTAATGGATATGGTGAACTATATGTTACTCAGTTCAGGAGCACCTAGAAATCTCTAGGGTGAAGCTCTTCTTTCTCCTTACTTCATTCTCAATATGATTCCCCAGAAAAATTCTGATACAACTCCTTATGAATATTGGAAGGGGAGATCTCCTAATATGAATTTCTTCCGGGTTTAGGGTTGCTTGGCTAAAGTAGCTATTCCCGAACTTAAGAAGAGAAAAATTGGTTCTAAGACTATAGATGCTGTTTTTATTGGATATGCACTAGATAGCAATGTTAACAGATTTCTAGTCATCAACTCTAAAATCAGTGACATATCCAACAATACCATCATTGAAGCAAGAGATGCAGTCTACTTTGAAAACATCTTTCCTTTCAAATCTAAAATCTCAGAAAATCCCAGATCATCCATTCGTTCTAATCTACCATCCTCCAGTTCTTCTCAACCTCTTGATATTGAACCTCGAAGAAGCAAAAGAGGTAGAATCAAAAAGGATTTTGGAGAAGACTTCCTTACCTTTCTTGTTGAAGGTGATCCAAGTTCATTCCAAGAAGCAATGGATTCACCTGAATCTCTTTTCTGGAAAGAAGCCATTGATAATGAAATTAAATCTATCATGAAAAACCATACTTGGATACTCACCGACTTACCTCCAGGTTGTAAACCTATTGGTTGTAAGTGGATATTCAAGAAGAAACTCAGAGCTGATGATTACATAGATAAATTTAAAGCTAGATTAGTAGCTAAAGGCTATACTCAACAAAAGGGCATTGATTATTTTGATACCTATTCTCCTGTAGCCCGAATCTCAACTATCCGAGTATTATTAGCCTTTGTTTCTATACATAAGCTAATCATATATCAGATGGATGTCAAGATTGCTTTCCTGAATGGTGATTTAGATGAAGAGATCTATATGCACCAACCTGAAAGTCTCATTACCAAGGGTCAGGAAAACAAAGTCTGTAAGCTTGTTAAATCTTTGTATGGTCTTAAACAAGCTCCTAAACAATGGAACCAGAAATTTGACAACGTCATTGTACAATATGGCTTCACTGTGAATGAACACGATAAATGTGTCTATTCTAAAGTGATAAACAATAACTATGTCATTCTCTGTCTCTATGTTGATGATATCCTTATCTTTGGAACAACACTTGAATTAATTTCAAAGGTTAAGGATTATCTTTCCAAAAACTTTGATATGAAAAACTTAGGTCTTGCTAACATGATACTTGGAATGAAAATCTCTAGAGACACTAGAGGAATATCTTTGAGTCTTTCCCATAGCATTGAGAAAATGCTAATCAAATTCAACTTTCATAATTCTAAATCTGTTTCCACACCTTATGATTCTTCTATATCCTTGAAGAAGAATGAAGGTGATCCTGTCTCCCAGCTGAGGTATTCTCAGCTGATTGGATCTCTTCTTTACATATCCAACTGGACCAGACCCGATATAGCCTATGCTGTAGGAAGACTGAGCCGGTATACTAGCAACCCTAGCAAAGATCATTGGACTGCCTTAGAAAGAGTATTCAAATATCTGAAAGACACAATTGACTATTGCTTGACTTACACTGGTTACCCTGATGCTATAGAAGGGTATAGTGACGCCAACTGGGTCACGAATTTGAACAGTATAAAGTCTACATCTGGATATGTATTTCTTTTTGGTGGTGCAGCTGTATCCTGGAAATCTTGTAAGCAAACTGTAATTGCCACGAGCACCATGGAGTCTGAATTGATTGCTCTTGATACTACTTGCACATAAGCCGAATGGTTAAAAGATCTTCTTTCTGAACTTCCTTTGGTCCCTAAACCCTCTCCTCCTATTTCCATTCACTCTGATTCTAGATCTACCATAGAGCTTCTAAAGCAAGTACATGTAAATAAAAAACATAACAGATATATTCAAATAAGATATAAGTCTGTACAACGCCTGTTAGGCAAAGTTGTGATCTTAGACTTTGTAAAGTCTGAGAAAAAGCTTGCTGACCCTTTGACTAAGGGATTATCCAGGAGTGTGGTTCTGGATTCATCGAGGGAGATGGGGTTAAGCCCATAAATGAGGGCACTGACAGCGACAACCCAACCCTTATTTAGGGACGTAGTCCTAATGTCGGTTCAATGTGGTAGAAACAAGCTGGACAAGTGACTCTCGTGTGGAGCATCGACCTAGATATATTTATATATCATTAGTAGCATTTGCTACTACCCCTTCTCTATGATGACGATGCTCTTATGATACAGCTGGCTAGGCTGAGTTTTACTCTTAATAAGTCCAACGCGTGTATTATGGGGGGGGTATTAAATAAACAGCTGTAGTACCCTTTGAGGACTTACCTACGTGAGAGGAACCGTGATGGCCGCGGTTGGGGGGGGCAGGGCTGACCCCTAGAAACTCTTATGAGTCGGTTTTTTGTGAGCATGGCCTTTAACGCTCAACCCGCTTAGCTCAATAGATGAAAACGTATTGTGTGTGTTTTTATCAATACCGATCCAAGGGGCCTAATTCAAGGTCTAGTCCATTATGTCCCTCAGGTGGCGATGAACTCACTAAGGAAATGTTCAAAGCCGAAAGCTACCTCTCCCGAATTCACGATACGAAAGGTTGCCCAACCTATATTTATTTTGTGATTTATTTATTGATTTATTATTTTTGAATTTTTAGTTAATATTGCCTTTTGGGGGGGACTGTTGGATGCTTTGTTCATGAAAAAAGTAATTTTGCCTTTGTGAATAGTCCCATATTGGAAAATGAGATGAATAGTTTAGGGTATATAATGGTTCTCTCCTTATTGGGCTTTGAATAGTGTTTTGGGTTTTGTGGGCTTTACATATCTATCTCACACATGCGTGCGCGCGCACGCACGCCACGCCTCGCCTCGCCATGCCTCGCCCGCACGCGCGCGCGCCGCCACGCCGCACTGCACACACACACATTTTTTGCTTCTCAAGCTTTTATTTTTGCACGTTTTACACGTTTTGTAACGACTGCATGCGGGTAACGGAAACAAGATTTGTGCGTAACGGTCCATTGAATTCAGTGAGGGTTACACTTCTCCTCACCTATATAAGCAGGCTTGGAGCTCATTCAGAGGCACACCAACGAAGAGAAGAACAACTTCTAAGCTCTCATTTCTCTACTCTTATTTTTCCAAGAAATTTTCGGCTACATATTTACATTTATATTTTGGGCAACCATTTTTGTCTGAGCATAAGCTCTATGACTCACGCCCGAGTGCAGAGGCCGCCGATTCCGAGGGTTTTTACCGCTAGGGGAGAGGGGACAGATTGTGCCAGGGCGATAGGCGGGTCCTCAATCTTCTAGGGTAGTGACATCACAACTGCTCCCGATCAGGTCTGAATTTTCTAACTCTTTAATTTGGATTTTATATTATTATATTCCTGTTTTAACAGCAAAAAATTAATAAGTAAAATCGATCATTTAAAAAAAAATTCAGCAAAATCGACCATTTTCAGTGAAAAGAGTCAATTTTGCACTTTTCGAACTGCACGAGACTCCCGAAAACCCCAAGCACCCACCCGATGCCAATCCACGTCTCTCTCCACCTTCATCACATCTCCTCCTCCCTACCCCCTCCTTAAATAATGTCAACCGAAACTTCCTCCCTAGCCCCATCTCATCAATCTATGAATGGCTAATGAGCAACAACGCCTCTCAAGAACAACGACATCAACCCCCTCAACAAGAAGATCAAGACCAAGCTCAATGCGAGTGGATCTTCTCCCTCGCTGCCGCCATCTCCCCCCGCACTAGCGAGGTCTCTAACATCCTCGGCGCTGTCGAGCTCGAACCCTCTGACCGCCTCCTCGCAATTGGCGGCATTTCTCGAAAAATCCGAATCTACAACCTCCAATTCCTCCTAAACCGCCAAGAAACCTCCTCCGAAGATGGCCATGAGGAAGAGCATGGTGGGCTTGTGGCTGGGGGCGAGGGAGAGGAGGAGGGAGATCCAAAGGAGGATCGAGTAGTAGATCTTGAGGGCGTAGAGGTTGCGTCTGACGCGGTGGGGGATCAAGGCAGGGAGGAGGAGATGTGATGAAGGTGGGGGGAGACATGGATTGACATCGGGTAGGTGTTTGGGGTTTTTGGGAAAACTGCACAGGACTAGTAGTCTCGTGTAGTTCGAAAACTGCAAAATCGACAATTTTTACTGAAAAGGGTCGATTTTGCTGAATTTTTTTTACATGGCCGATTTTACATATTAATTTTTAAAAATGGTCGTTTTTAAAAATTTGTCCTAATTTTAAAATAACTTAAGATTTGAGGGACTTGATAGTAATTTTAGTGATTTAAAGGATAAATACAAAATATGAAAGACTTAAGGGACTAATATCATACAAAACCTTGAATTTTTTAATGAAAAATTATATTTATATTAAAAGGAGTGTTGTCATAAATATGTCCACTAGAAGGCGGAACATTTTTGAGCCAAATAGAACAATCACTCACGCTATAAGCTATCCCCGATAGTGTATGTGCAACCTCGTTACATGTTCTAAGTACTACACGTCAGCAAAAGGGTTTAAATTTCAATGCCAACTCTCTAATATCTGTACAGATAAGGCAAGGCATGAGTTATGATCGCTAGCATTGTGAATAACAATTACCACAACTATAGCGTCCAGTTCTTGGCCCCATGAACACCTAACGCTTCTTATAGTACCGATGACAATTGTACACCTGACGAAGATCCACTAGGTGCACCACAATCAAATACTACAAACCCCCCTAACTAGTTGTGGTTACACTTAGGCCCCGTTTGGATAATGGAAGTATTAGAAATAAGAAATATGTTATAGAAGTAGCTTTCAAAACTATGAAGTAGGAAGTAGTGGAAATAGCACTTTTTTTGTTTGTTTCGTATATTTTTAGAAGTAATGGAAGTAGAACTTATTCTTCTTCATTTACTTTTTTTGTTTGGATAACATTTGGAAATATTACTAGGAAGTAATTTTATCAATGAAAATCTGTTAGAAGTAACCGATAAAGGAAATATTAATAAACAAAGTTATTTATTTCCTAATTAATATGCATTTCAACTACTTCCGAGCTACTTCTGAGTATTAAGGATTGGAAAACTATTTTGGAAGTAAGGATGACACGTAAGCGCCACATAAGCATTTAAGAAAGTAATGGAAGTAAGTTTTTCAAAGAACCAAACATGTTTTTTTTTGCTTGGAAATAACAGAAGTATCATTTACTTCTTTTACTTCAGCTACTTCATAATTACTTTCGTGCAAACACACGAGCCCTTACACCAACTATGATTCTAGGCTACAAATGTAATATTGTTAGTAATTAACCAAATATATTATTGTAACCGTTAGGTATTATTATAACCATAGGATACTATTGTTTGTAACCTCCTAACAAATTACTCCTACATAAATGAACTCACAAGAGGAGCTTTGTACACAAAAAATACAAAGACTCCATTCCTCTCAAATGTCACCCTTGTATGGTATCAGAGCTCTAATCTCACAAACTTTTTCTTCTATGGCCAACAGTATCGTCTCATCTACCTCAACA
>NC_033797.1:74471395-74490663 GCF_001876935.1 Asparagus officinalis
TTCTTTCGCTGAAAGTTACCAAAGATAACTATTTATTATTGCGTGGTCAATTCTTACCTCTCCTTTGAAGTTATGAGTTAATAGGACTTAATAGGCATCATCGATGGCTTCGAACCATGCCCGCTGATGTTTCTTCCTTCTTCAGCAACCGCAACATCAGACAATGCTGCAACCACCACACTTACTCTTAATTTTGCTTGGGTAGCTTAGATAAAACATGATCAATATGTATTAAGTTGGCTTATCGCTTCTCTTACTGAACCATTTCTCACTCTTGTAGTAGGACTGGAGTCATCTCGCGAGGGTTGGGATGCCCTCGCTCGATCCTTTGCATCTCATTCTCATGTGAGGGCTCTAGAACCTAAGACCCAACTTCAAAGCTTTTATGATATTAATTAAGCTAAGTGTTAATTCTCTTCTTGAAGTCAACATGTGTCTCGTGATAGCATTAATCAATCACTCCAGCACACCATCGCCAAAGGGCGACTAAAATAGACTGGACACTTGACTCCTCCTGAGCCAGGCCGAGTCGAAACTAGCTTCCACTTGACCTCATCAATCGACTCGACCACCCTCATTCACTAAGAGCTGGGTCGACATCTTGCAAGGCTAACTAAAGAGGTGATACTTATCGTCCCTCTTGCAAAGCCGAGTCAAACGACGGTTCGACCTTGAACTCCGCAGTGACAACTATCTATCCTCATCACTGTGAGTTTCTGTAGGTCGTAAAAGATGGTTTTGAATTTGTATTGATTGAATTGTGTATTACAAACTAGAAGTCTCTTTTACACAGAAGAAGATAAAATAGATCTGATCTCTCTTTTGTTTAACGTGGGATCTTTGGGGCGAAAGGATGCTTCGCTTGATGCTTTAGTCGAGTTTGCTTCCCGTTGATGATTCGAACAAGGTTGTGAACAAACTTACTCACGTGGTAGAAGTTTTGTCGAAGTTCGAGTACCCGAGCTAGGATGCTTGAAGGCCGAATGCACAATTCTCTTAATGCTTCGTTCCTTCTTTTCTCCTCCCCCTCCTCTTTTGGTAGCCATTAGTGGCTATTTATACAGAAGAATGGTGTGTAACCGTCTCCTATGAATGTGGAAAGTGGGTACAACCACTTCAACATTTTAAGCCTTAGTAGCTGACTTGGTCAAGCAATGCAGGCAGACTTGACGCTGTATGTAACATTCCATTCTTTTTTCCTTCCGTTGATCGGATACCGTTATCGATACCGATCCATAAGTTGGTAAATTCTTTCGTTCATTGTGTCCCAGATAATCTTCTAGCATGAGAATTTTAAACTTAGCTAATTTCCATATTATGATTTAGTTAACGAAGTTATAACATGCATACAAACTTAGCATGTAAACCTAAACCAACCATGCTTTAAACTTTAGTTAGAGATAACCCAATTATTAAATACCTAATTTAAAACCCTCTAATTAACATAGCTATTTAAATAGTTCAGCCATGATAGTGGGTGAAATTTTACACAAAAACCCTCAACTTTGGCCAAATTGAAGATTTCTCTTCACATGGGCTTATATATATGTGCCCTCCACCTCTCATTTTGCTATTTAAGAAGAAAAATCTTTTCAAAACCTTCTCCCTCTCCTCTGAATGTCCCCAACACCTCTCCTCTTATAAAAAAGATTCCAAAAGCCTTCATCTCTCAAGAACATTGAAGAAGGAGTGGAGAAAGAAGGTAGTTGAGGACTTTGGAGGAGGAAGTAGAGCAAGTCCTACCCTAGGTAAAATTCTCTGTTACATGTTGTCATTAAGGATGTTAGAACTAAAATTATATGATTTAATTTAAATTTAGTCTTGCATGTAACATTTTAGGGCTTGCATGTCAATGTTATCTTGAAACAAAAATTTCGTGCAGAAATTTCTAGCAGGATACTCTATCAGTAAAAAGATCATAACTTTCTTTGTATATATCCAAATGAAGAAATTCTTTATGTTCTAGAAACTACACATTTGTGGCTTTCATTTGATACCATGTTTGTTTAATTCTAAAATTATTTACTTGTTTGAAAGTATGATTTAACTCAGCACATGTGTCTGAAACTGTCTGCCTGAGTTATGTCCTTTGTAAAGAGCATATATCTCAACATATACCATGCATGCATGAATTTTTTTTGTTCTAGAAACTACACGTGGCTTTCATTTGAGACCCTATTTGTTTAATTCTAAAATCATTTACTAGTTTGAAAGTATGGTTTAACTCAGCACATGTGTCTGAAACTGTCTGCCTGAGTTATGTCCTTTGTAAAGAGCATATATCTCAACATATACCATGCATGCATGAATTTTTTTTGTTCTAGAAACTACACGTGGCTTTCATTTGAGACCCTATTTGTTTAATTCTAAAATCATTTACTAGTTTGAAAGTATGGTTTAACTCAGTGCATGTGTTTGAAACTGTCTGCCTGAGTTATGTCCTTTGTAAAGAGCATATATCTCAACATATATCATGCATACATAAAATTCTTTCTGTTCTAGAAACTACACATTCGTGACTTTCATTTGAGACCCTGTTTGTTTAATTCTAAAATCATTTACTAGTTTGAAAGTATGATTTAACTCAGTGCATGTGTCTAAAACTGTCAACCTGAGTTATGTCCTTTGTAAAGAGCATATATCTCAACATATACCATACATGCATGAAATTCTTCTATTCTTGAAACTAGACTCAATTATCCTTCTGTTGATGTGAGTTTGAATTAATTCGAATAACGTTTGGTAAGTCTAAACCTAGTTCTAATAGCTAGTATATGTACTGACAATTTTAGTCTACCCCCTATGTTGTTTTGCATGTAACATACATTATAAAAATAAAAATTTGATGAAACTAATGGAACTTGGAATCTAATCCATCATATCACTTATATACCAATTTTAAGATCATTTTCATAGTGTTAAGTAGCCGAAATAAATCATTCATTCCAAATAGTAATCTCTGTTTTTCTGCTACAGTTTTGATAGGTGTAGTTTGCTGAGAGAATAACACTTACTATACACTATGCATTGATGTAATATTTTTATATTATAAAATTAGACTCATAATGGAGTCATTTGGAACTAGTTTTAGGTATTTTGGACATCAATTGTTATACCATCCATTCACCTAAATCAGCTGCATATACACTACTGGTGCTGCTGTGCATGCTAGAGATATTGAATGTAATAATCTAGAGTGTAGCTTATACCATAATATAAGTTTTAAGTTAGAAAATTTTAAAAGACATAGTGTTTAGAATCTCATGTGGGTATACATGTATATAGGACAGAGAATCTTGGATTCATTCTAGTGTTTAGAATCTCATGTGGGTATACATGTATATAGGACAGAGAATCTTGGATTCATTCGTTGGCCGAGAGGATCCCGATGTATATAGGACAGAGAATCTTGGATTCATTCGTTGGCCGAGAGGATCCCGACATAATCGGTAGGTAACATTTCATTGTTTCCTCTCAGGTCTTTGAGAGTTCGATTGATTACTTTCTTGAAATTTCTACGAGTTAGTTTTCCATGCTAATTTGTATATCTTATCACTTCCGTAATATTCCTATTTGATTCACTTCATGCATTGGCTCTTTGTGATTGCTTAGCCATTGTTATCCTAGTGTTGTTTATATCAGTTTTATATCTTTGATATCCTCGAAAGATTATATTGCAACATTTCGACTTGCTTCGATGATTCGACTATTAGTAATGATAATATTTCATTCTTTGTTGATAATTAATAGTCTATATTCATGGATTATGCCCTGTGTGAAGTAAGCTTCACCGGTGAGTGGTAATAGTAATTTGTCCCGGTGGGGACAATGCCCTATGTGAGGACGCTTACTGGTGGGTGTATAAAGGCATGTGCGGTTTATTGATTATTCTATGATTAGGGAGTTTGGAATCCTGAATATTAGACCTTGATTATTCATCTTTATATATTATTTTATTTCGGTCAATGATAGCTAAGAATGGCAACTTAATGTTGAGATCTCTTTGTTCAAGTTTGATATCTATGTCTATCATTTTCATTCATTCCCTTGTGTGGTACCCGAGATTTTTATGGTTACCTAATGGGCCTTAGGCTCACCCCTATTGTTTCTGAATCCACTCGCAGGTCATACTACCGGCAATGATAAGGGGATTGCAGACCCTGAAGTTGAAGATTAGCTCCGGAGGAAACTCTTAGTAGGAGTTAATTTATGTTTACCCTTGTAGTATTTTTGACTTATAAAACCAGTACTAATATTGTAGCCACTGCTATTATTGTAATATTTTGTAGTTCCCTTTAGTGTTCTTCTATTTTGGTATTGTATGAACTCTGCTGTCAACCTCATGATCCTGAGTATTACATATACATCTCCACTGCCTTATTTTCCGCCCTTCAGTATATCTATATTATGATGTGCATAAAGATTTAGTAGGTCGACCATTCTTATTATAGATAGGTTATGCCCACAATTTTATGTACCTCCCTGAGGGGCGTTACACTGTAGGCGGACCTGCATGTTCAAGCGAGCTTGACAAGCTTGCAGTTGAGTTAGAGCGGCGAACCTCGTAGGCGAAGTTAAGTGCTCATGCGAACTTAACTCTTGTACGCGAAGTTAAGTGTTCAAGCGAACTTAAGTTTACACGAGCTATCCTGGTGAATCTTGATCAGTTCAGGCGAACTTGAATTTGCATGGTTGATTCAGGCAAAGCCTTGTTATCAGGTGAACTTAGCTTTGCCCGTAGAGTCAACTATTCAGGCGAACTTGAATCTGCATGGTTGATTCAAGCAAAGCCGTGCTATCAGGCAAACTTGGTTTTGCCCACGGAGTCAAGTATTCAGGCGAACTTTACTTTGTCAGGAGAGTTAAGAACTCAGACGAACTTGACTTTGTTAGCAGAGTCAAGTATTCAGGCAAACTTGACTTCGTCAGCGGAGTCAAGTAATCAGGCGAACTTGACTTTGTTCATGTGGACTTGAATGTTCAGGCAAAGTTCAATATTCAGGCGAACTTCGTTCTTCGCGGGTGAACTTGAGGCGATGTTTAGTCTTCAGGCGAAGTTCAACTTTCAGGTGAAGTTCGTTCTTTGCGGGCAAACTTAAATCTTTGTGGGTGAACTTAAATCTTTATAGGCGAAGTTCAGGCTCACATGCGAACCTTTAAGCTTCTTTTGTTAGGGATAAAGACAATTTTATTTGCCTACAAAACCCCCTTTAAAGTTTTCAGACCTAAGTTAGGTTATATGGGGTTTGAAATATTTTGAACTTAGGATTTATAGCAAATCCTCAGCTATTAACAGACTTGATGTGTCTTTACCAACTGCCGTTTGAGTTGGACTAGCCATGCTTTTCCCCTTAGCATGGTAAGTTATCGAGGAGTTTCTCTTAGGCCTAATGCTAAAATTTCTCCTCTATGCTTAGCCATTCGAGGCATCAGATTAAGAATTGAATATGATTACAACGGTTAAGTCATAATCAAGTTTGGTTGTGTCGTTCAGTGTAACGGCTTAACCTGGAAATGTAAAAACGAGGCTCATCACATGGTAGGCTTTCTTTTTCAAGGAATGGTCATTTGCGGGAATGACCGAAGGAGTGTGGTGATATCGTTAGTAAAATAACGATCTCAAATCTGAATAGTGACTCATTACTTAGTAGTTAACTATTCGGGAATGAGAAGATAGATAAGGACACATCGCCTGGTAGACCACTATCTTAGACAACGTCATTTGCACGAATGACGGTGCAGAAATAATCAAGTCATTCAGTGACATAGGAGTATAACGACTGTGATTGGAATAGAGGAACATCACATGATAGGCCACTATCAATGAACGACGTCGTTTGCAGGAATGACAATGTGAAAATAATCATGTCGTTCAATGACATGAGAGTATAACGACTATGATTGGAATAGAAGCACATCACATGGTAGGCCACTATTAATGAACAACATCATTTGCAGGAATGGTAGTCTGGAAATAATCAAGTTGTTCAGTGATATGGGAGTATAACGATTGTGATTAGAATAGAGGCACATCATATGGTAGGCCACTATCAATGAACAACATCATTTATAGGAATGACGGTGTGAAAATAATTAAGTCGTTCAGTGCTATGAGAGTATAATATCTGTGATTGGAATAGAGGCGCATCATATGGTAGGCCACTATTTTCGATCGCTCTAAGGAGATAGAATGTTTGGAAGGGATCAGAAAGTAAATTGTCGCATGGTATTTCAATGTCCTAATCGAATGACAAGTAGAGGCTCGTTGCATGGTAGACCACTGTAGGCATGTAAAATTGCTTATAAGTCCCTTGGCATAGCTCGGCGCGATGATTTGACAAACCATCGAGTGACGAGGCGACGAGGTCAACGAATCGCACGCGAACAACGGAATGCATCCATTCGCGTGCGGAATCAAGCCAATGGTTCGGGGAGTCAACGAGTCATCCAAACAAGAGCGGACTCGGACGAATCACGACCAAATCAAGATCGGTTTCGGACTCGAACTCAGAAGTTGATTTACTGCCAAATCAGGAATCCGACTTACTGCCAAATCAGATCAACAAACCAGAGTCTGAATCAACCAAATCACGGACAGAACCGAAGGACGAAAACACGACGGAACCCAACACCAAGGGGGGGCTCGGCCTGAGCCGAGCCACCTCTGGGTGGCTCGGCCAAGGCCGAGCCACCCTGAGGTGGCCGGCCAGATCTGTGCCCGGGCACAGTAAAGGGAGCCTATAAATAGGCCCCCCTTGTTTCATTTCAAAAGGTTGGAACTTTGAGAGCCGAAACTCTGCCGAATTGGAGATCGAGATTGGAGTTTTGAAGACTTGAGGACTTGAAGATTCAGATCTGACTCTCGGCGAGCGTCCGCATCACAAAAGGCAGGATTTCGAGAGAGGTAAAAATCAGATCTGAGATCTACACGATTTTACACTCCGGATCAAAGCTTGGCCTTTGATCCCGAGAATTAAAGGCTACTATTTCCTTGGCGAAATAGTACCCTCGGCTATTATTTCCTTGGCGAAATAGTACCCTCGGCTATTATTTCCTTGGCGAAATAATACCCGTCAAATCGTGTAGATCCGACCGGATCTAGATCGCGCGGTGGTCCACGCACACAAAGCGAGCGACCGTAAAACAGGAGCTCGCGATTTGTTCAAAAGGAGAAAGTTGTAATTTTTATTTTTTTCTTTGATTTCGTTGTAACCGGATCTAAAAAAGACCGGATCTTTTGTAACTCAAAAAAAAACTTGTTATTCAAGATGACAATGAATTCAATGAAGACGATTTTCACCGCGAACAATCTGGTGACCACAGTGGGAGCCACCGATCTCGCTGCCGAGATCGTCACGTCGCAGCCGCGGATTCCGATCCCGGTCGAGGAGGAGGTCGAGTATGAATTCGACCAGGCCAAGTTCGAGGAGTACCTTTCGTCCTCGTCCGGATCTACCTCCCCCCGCAAGTCCAAGAAGTTCTCCTCCAGGAGAAAGGCTCGTTGGTTTAAAGAAGTCCAGAATACCAACGACGTTCTCACCCCAGCTGACGCCAAAGTTGCGTCAGGTGAAGTTCCACCGACCTCCAACGAGGTCAAACCTATTCTTGTCAACGCTTCTACTGTTGAGGGCGTTGTGACTCTCTCAAAGAGAGCCCACCAGAGGCGACGTCAGCGCCTTGCGCGACAACTCGCTAAGGCGATGGAGTCTACGGACGGAGTCCGCTACAACGCGGATCTGACGAATAGGAGAGGCAAACAGCCTCAACAACTGAAGAATGGCGGTTCCTCCAAGCCGCCGACGAACGAATGGATCCGGGTCAAACGGAACCATTCGACACTCGAAGAGCGGATTCACAAACGCCGCGCATTGCTTGCACAAGCAAAAATCCTTGTGCAGAAGGCCGAGGATTTCCGACGAGAGAGGCAAAGCTCCTGTCCAAGATCGTTTGGGCCCGATGAAGAAGCCCCGAACGACTCAACATGCTGGGGGTCGCCGTCACCTCCAACATGACAAAGAGACCAGGGCAGTCATGCGCACCAACTTGCGCATTGAAGTCCAGGAGCCCGCCGAGAACTCACGCCTAAAAAGGCATGTTTCGAGGCGCGTGACTTTTGAAAGCCCTAAGAAGGCAGTTCCCCCTCAGAAGGAAACATTATCGTCCGATGACGATAGTGTTATACCTGAGAAGTCGTGCCAACACACGATAGGTTACTCCGATTGTCAAGCAGACGAGTTGTACTATTGTGCTGGGGGTACGAATAAAACCAGGAAAAGGAGTCCCCGGGAACAGGAAACTCAGTGCCCCTGTTCCAAACTCATTCGGGCAGTATTGTCTGAATGCAGCTGCATCAAGGCGGTCCCCGAACGAGTTTCGGTTTTCGAGAGACTCAGTACTGAAACGCCGAAATCAAGGCCTAGGCGTTTCCGACGAAGAAGAACGGTGGTTGAAGAGGGAGAATTTCCGAGGGTCACCACCAACATGACCAGCAGAGGGACGTCGGCGCGAGACAATCTCGAATCAATTATGAAAGCATCCCGGCCTAGAACCCGTCTGCAGTCTGGAACTATCAAGCGAACAACCTATGGTAGGGTTCAAACAAGACTCCCTTCGGAAGATGAAGAATCTGATGCTGGCTCCGTGGTTGCATCAGACAATACAGTATCCAGCGAGGGACAACCCCGCGAGGCATTTATGATAAGTGCGGAGCAAGTGGCCAAAATGCTTGAAGACGCCTTAGCTAAGCAACAGGAAACCTTCAGGTTCGAAATGCAGATGGCCATGCAAAACATGCGAGAAATGCATGACCAATAAATCCAAGCATTGACGAACCAGCAAGGCGAACCAAGTCGTCGCAACCAAGTTCATCAGGAAGACGAGGATACGAATGAAGCTCGCAATACCAATAATCCTCCCGTCAATGCAGGGGGTGGTAACGAGAATGCTAGTGAAAACACAGATGAAAATCTGAAAATTAAAAATCTCGAGAGCAAAATCAATACATTGATTTCCGCTCAAGAGATGAAGAAAACAGGCATTCCTTGTCCATACCCAAGAGAGTGGGAATCAATCCAATATCCGGCGAAGTTCAACCTAATTAACTTCACGCCGTTTAATGGGATGGGTTCACCAACCCAACATTTGATTTACTTCAAATCACACCTGGGGATTATTTCTGGCAATGAGCCTCTGATGGTGCGGTCATTCGTCGGCACTCTTCGCGGAGCCGCCTTCGATTGGTATCGCCGCCTCAAGCCAGGTAGTGTGAACAGTTGGGACGACATGGAGACCAAATTCCTCGCCAACTTCTTCGACGACGACACGGAGATATCCATCGGATCGTTGCTAGACGAGAAACAGAAAGACGGTGAATTGGTGGACACCTTCGTCAAAAGGTTCCGGAACAAGGCGATGAACTGTCGGGACCCGATCACCGAGGAATTCATCCTACAGATTTGCCACAACAACCTCGCCCTGGACGTGTTGGAAGCAATGGGGACAGCACCGTCCAAGACATGGAAGGATCTGAAGGTCCGAGGAGAGCAAGCCGAGCGATTCCTAAGAAGGAAGAAGGCGGAGAGAGGCCAACAGGCGACGAATGCTCCACAACAGAATTTCGTCCCACGGGGGAAAGGTAAGGCACATGCTAATGCAGTTGATGCTAATCAAACCTTTCAATTGCAACCTCAGCAACAACAACAGCGGGAAAGATCTGAAGGTCCGAGGAGAGCAAGCAGAGCGATTCCTAAGGAGGAAGAAGGCGGAGAGAGGCCAACAGGCGACGAATGCTCCACAACAGAATTTCGTCCCACGGGGGAAAGGTAAGGCACACGCTAATGCAGTTGATGCTAATCAAACCTTTCAATTGCAACCCCAGCAGCATGACGGATCCGAGGTATTGCGCGTACCACAGAGCGGTCCATCACCCTACCAAGTCGTGCTACCACCTCAAGGATAAAATCCAGGCGCTAATTGATGTAGGCGTCATAACCCCGAAGCCGTCCAAGAATGTTGGAGCAAACGCGGTTTCAATCAGTTTTGGATCAGTGCCCACGGCGTGGTTTGAACCAAAACGCATCACCAAAGTGGGAATGAAAACAGTAAACGACGACCCGCATGGACAGCGCCAAAAAGGACTTGTGCCACATACAGCTCCAAACGGCGAAATCCTCTGGGTTCACCCCGACCTGATTGAAGATGAACAATGGGCCGGGTCGTCATCCAAGAAGAAGTCCAAAGGGAAAGGAAAGTCTTGCTGCGGAGTCTCTGCTATCCCAGGAGAAGATGACGAAAGAATACAAGCTTTTCCGCTCTCTGAAGAAGAGCAAGAAGTTTTGGCAACCCGAAGCGGAAATGAGTATCACTACAACTATCCACCACCTAGTGAGCAGGGGGTGAATAAACGGGGACCAGCCAAAACTCTCACGAAGATGGGGGTGATTACGAGTCCTACACCGGGCGAAGAAGCTCGATGACAGCCGGTAAATAAACCGAAAGAGAAGAATCCCCAGGAAGTTCAGAATCCGAAGCAGTCTCGTTTCAGTCGCCCGATTGGAAAAGACAAACCGGAAAGCTCGAAGACTCCGCAAGTCTTCGATATAATGGATCAACTAGCTAATATTCCAGCGCAGATAACGCTGTATGAGTTGCTGCGGTTGTCCAAGGAAACCAGGGAGGCCTTGCAAGAAGCTTTGGCCAATTCAGAGGTGTTTCTAACTCAAATCAAGCCGGTGCCTGAAGAGCCAGAACCGCTGAGTCAACACTGCAATATAGCGACTAAGAACCTTCCCTGCATTACTTTCACCAAAGAGGATATGCAGACGAAGAATTCGAACCACGATCGACCGCTATACTTCATCGGGTACATCGGCTCCAGCAAAGTCAACCGAATCCAAGTGGATCCGGGTTCTTCAGATTCTTGTTTCCTTTGAGAAACAAGAATTCTTATCGATCTTTCTCTCTTATTGTGCACCAGAAACTCTGCCGAAATTTCCGCTGCGCACAACAAGTGGTATCAGAGCCCAGATTCCAGATCTAGGGTTTGGTTGGAGGAGTAGATCAATTTGGAGGCCCGTTTAGGACTTCGTTGGTGATAAAGGTGGGATCTTTTGGTAAAGACTCTATCTTTCAGTTTTGGATCTATTCTTTGTTCGTTGGTGCGTAAGATGTCGGGGAAAGAAGGTGCTTCGGGTGTCGAGGGTGGTTCTTCTGGCGTGAAGACCATTCAGAGTTTGAATATCCACTCTATGAAGATAGATGTGGAGAAGTTTAATGGTACAAACAATTTTGGATTATAGAGATGCGAGGTTTTGGATGCGCTGAACGCGCAGAATTTGAAGGATACTTTGGAGTTAGATGGCAAGCCAGATGAGATTGAAGAAAAGGTTTGGAAGAAGATGAATCGAACGGCGTGTGGTGTGATTAGATCTTGTTTGACTCAAGATCTAAAATATGATATGATGAATGAGACTTCTGCAAAGAAGATTTGGGAGATTCTTGAAAGCAAGTATTTGACCAAGAGTGTGGAAAATCGCTTGCATTTGAAGAGGAGGCTTTATCATTTCCAATTGAAAAAGGAAACCTCCATTAGAGATCACATGAACCACTACACAAAGCTTCTTGCGGATTTGGCGAATGTGGCGAATGTGGATGTTATAATTGAAGATGAGGACAAGACGTTGTTGCTATTGAGTTCCTTACCCGACGAGGAATATGAGACATTCGTCCTTACTCTTATTAATGGGAAGGCATCCCTTTCGTATAGTGAGGTCACTGCTGCATTGGTGAATTATCAGCTTCGGAAGAAGGATAAGGAGAATTCGACTGAGTCGGTAGCAGAGGCGGTGGTCGCAAGAGGGAAGAATCCGAACCGAAAGAATTGGAAGTCACAGTCTAGAGTAGGAAAAGATCAGTGTGCTTGGTGCAAGGAGACTGGTCATTGGAAGAAAGACTGCCCAAAGCTTGACGAATGGATGAAGAATAAGCAGAAGAGAAAAGGGAAGCAACCATCATCAGAAGCAAACATCGTATCGGATGGTAATATTTCTGACTCTTCTATTTATCCGCTTTCTATCAGTCCTACAGATAGCTATTCGGAGGAATCTGAATGGATGTTGGATAGTGGTGCGACCTATCATGTGTGTCCTAGAAGGGAATGGTTCTCTAGTTTTGAGAATCTGGTGAATAGTGGTTGTAGGCTGTCTAAAAATCACAATAGATAGTTGATCCCCCATCAAACACCGATGATGGAAGTTACAATCTGACGACTTCCAGTAGGCTACAATTTGAGGACCTTCACGACAACTGATGAAAACTCCAATTCAATAGCCTTCACAATCAACATCGGGAGTTACAATCTGACGACTCTCATATTTTCAAGGAGCCAAGACGAAGATTACAAGAGGACGATCTGTGCAAAGCTCTGGCAAAAGAGACTACAAATTGACGGTCTCTTCATATTAGAATGCAGATATCTCTCAAACCGTAAGGAATTTGTTGAAATGGAGGAAGCGAACCGAAGCCTTCGGCTCGGTTTAGATGGCCCCGTCTCGTCGAGATAGCTGATTTTCATATATAATTCGTCCAATTCCGACTTACGGTTTGAAAGTTATGACCTGTTCTTCGTAGCAAGTTATGTTCTGAGGTCCGTCTGCAAGACTGGACTTCGTCAGAACATTGGACTTAGCCTGAAGCTCGCCAAGCCCGCCTAAGGTTCGCCTCTACATTACAGAGTCAAAGCGCACAGGTCGAACCAGCGTTATAACCTCAAAACGCAGAGGTTATCCTCGTGATATAACATCAAAACGCAGAGTTTTCAGGCCAACTGTGCGTTTTCAGGCCAACTGTGCGTTTACAGGCTCAACTGTGCTGTGCGTTTTCAGCCTAGAACAGGCTCAACTCTGCGTTTTCAACATCAAAACGCAGAGTTAATCTCTAAAACAGCACAAACTGTGCGTTTTCAGCCTGGAACAGGCTTAACTCTACGTTTTCAACATCAAAACGCAGAGTTAATCTCTAAAACAGCACAAACTGTGCGTTTTCAGCCTAGAACAGGCTTAACTCTGTGTTTTCAATATCAAAACGCAGAGTTAATCTCTTAAACAGGCCCAACTGTGCGTTCAGCCACCAAAATAGGCCCAACTCTGCGTTTTTAGTCTAAAAACGCAGAGTTCGGGCCCTGAACGCTATTTTTCAGCGTTTGACTCGTTCAAAGCACGCAATGAACAGTTTCAGGAACTGTTTTTCCCCCACGATTTGAGGGATTTTCGCCCCACTTAAGAGCGGATTAAGGGGGTAGTTACCACCCTTAATCCCCTATAAATACCAGAAACTCAATTGAGTTGAGAGATCGAATTTTTTTCTCATCAACAAAGAGAGATTCGGTCAAAAGGGTTTCTGGGCTCTTGGATTCTTCTTTTTGGGCAGCAAAGAGGAGATCTTTGGCTTGGAAGCAAGGGGGAGATCGACGTTCATCCTCAGCAACGATCGACCACAGGAGCATTCCATTGGCTTATAACCGACTTTCGGTTCAAATCAACTCTTTTTCAAGAGTTCAAACTCGTTCAGAGTTATCAACTCGATCAGAGTTCAAAACTTACTCTGCAAGTTCTTCTAAAACTCATTCAGAGTCATCAACTCGTTAAGAGTTATTTTCAAACTTGTTTTGCAAGTTCTCCACAGCGTCAAATCGTGAGGAGAAGACCACGTTCCAGTGAATCAAGACGTTCGGATCGTCAACGAGAAGCAAACTCGACGCTAGCATTCGAGGGAGGCATCTCATCGCCACCGTGAAGAACCCAGAATTAAATAAAGGGGAGAATCAAATTCATTCTCCTCTCTTTTGTAATCGGAATCCAAATTGTAATCGATTTTGAGAGGAATACAAGTCAGTTTTTCTTTCATTGTCTTTTTACTGCAAATTTCTAACAAACAAAAGATGACGACTCCGCTGGGGACTAGCTTCTCTGACGAAGAAGTGGTGGCGCAATCCGATGTTCATCGCACTGGAACGACCGTTGAAACTCTGATCATCGAGTTTGATCAAGCCAAGTATGAGGAGGCCATCTCCTCCGGATCCCTTAGCCCCAAAGCTATACGCAAGATCCACAAAGTTTCCGAGGAGACTAAAGCTCCAGTTGTAGCCACCTCATCTAAAGAGTATCTCCCATGGGGGTTGCACTGTTCATACAGTCCCCTCTCTAAAGGAGAAGACTCGACTTCGGCACAACTCCAAAAAAGCCGATCCTCCAATCAACGCGAACTCCGCGTTTGCGAGCCTCAACATGATCTCTGCAAAAGCCCAGCTAAACGCAACTCTCAGGAGTGCGTTTCAGAACTCAAACGCAACTCTCAGGAGTGCGTTCTATCATTTAAACGCAGACATCAAACCTAACGCAACTCTCAGGAGTGCGTTTCAAAACTCAAACGCAACTCTCAGGAGTGCGTTCTATCATTTAAACGCAGACATCAAACCTGCATTGATCTGGCTGAACGTAACTCTCAAGAGTGCGTCCCAGAACCAAAACACAACTCTCAGGAGTGCGTTTCAGAACTCAAACGCAACTCTCAGGAGTGTGTTCTGTCATTTAAACGCAGACATCAAACCTGCGTTGATATGGCTGAACGCAACTCTCAAGAGTGCGTCCCAGAACCAAAACGCAACTCTCAGGAGTGCGTTTCATAAACTGAACGCAACTCTCAGGAGTGCGTTTTAGAATCCGAACGCAGATCGCAGGACTGCGTTTCACTAGCAAAACGCAGACTTTGGTCTTGCGTTAATCAAGCTAAACACGACCCTCGTGTTCCTTCTTTAGAACACGATGTGATTCGTCGTGTTCAAAATGATCAACATGGATTTAAAATCCATGTTTACCAAGAACCAGTCCCATCCTTTAACGGACAGGGGGTTCCATCTCTACCCTCACGCTCTGTGAGAGGTTCATCCCAAGTCTCTGACTTGCGGGAATGGCTGTCGATGTTCAACCGACCGACGAACATCGTTTTGCTCAATAATCGACGACATTCTCACAGGAAGAAGACTTTAGAGGATGAATACCTTGGAGTCACTTCTAACATGGTCGGTAGAGGTAGATTATCAACCCCTAGTTTTGACGAGTCAGAGACAGATCGTTCTCCAAGCGTCAGAGAAATCACTAACGAGTTTGAAGGAATCTACCAACGTACTCGGACTCAAACAGGAGTCATTCCTCCTATCAACTATCGGAGTTTAGCCAGGAAAAGCGTCTTCATCCCGACCTCACACAAGCAAAGGGAAGGGAAAAGTGGTTGATGATGCGGCTTCTGACCAAGAAGCCCACAGCCTGGAATCTTCCTCTGATGAAGGAAGAGAGACTGAGAACGAGCAGAATCTTCAGTCTGCCAAAATGGAAGAATTGGAAGCCCGCCTTAAAGCCATTGCTAACAGAAGCGAGCTCCAAGATGAGGGAGTTATCAGACCCTATCCTGCCGAATGGGATGCAGCCCCTTATCCTCCAAAGTTCGAGGTCCCGACGCTACAAACTTTTGACGGCACGGGATCACCGAACCAACATATTTATCATTTCAAGTCACAGACTGGAAATGTAATATCAAACGATGCCATACTGGTTCGATGGTTCATTGGCACCCTCAAGGGAATTGCCTTTGAATGGTTTAGGAAACTGCCCGCGGGTTGTATCCAAAAGTGGGTGGATCTAGAGAGACTCTTCCTGTCAAGATTCTTTAAAGAGGATACATAAGACTCCATCCATACCCTTCTTGCTACTAAGCAGAAGAAGAGGGAGTCCGTCAAAGCCTATGTCAAAAGGTTCCGATCCATGGCTCTCCGGTGTTCGTCAGGTATGACACAATCTACCTTAGTAGAGACCTGTCGACACAACTTGCAAACCGACCTCCTAGCCCGAATAGGAGTTGCAGAATGCCGTTCTTGGAGACAACTAATCTCTCAAGGCGAGCAGGCTCAAAAAATCATTGCCAGGATCAAAGCTGAAGAAGCCACTGAAGTCAATCCTCTTCAGTAGGATGACGGGTCCAACAACTATCATGTTAACAGTTACCTCTGATAGTCAAACTCATCAGATAATGGCCTACCTAGTGATGTGACTCTATTCCGACTTCATGGATAGTACCACACTAGGTGATGTGCCTTGTCTACCTCTTTTTTATTCCCCTGCTAAGTCTTCATCAAGACTGGGGGTTGGTTACTTGGAATCCACTGGATTAAGAGTAACGAATCTTTCACATCGTCGAGTTAACATTACACTTCTGACGATCATCATCCCCACAGAGTATGCATTCAGTAAGAGTAACGAATCTTTCACATCGTCAAGTTAACATTACACTTCTGATGATCATCATCCCTACAGAGTATGCATTCAATTTGCATCACTCCCAACTTGTCACGTTAACAATACACCTCTGACAAAACCCACTTATCAATTCTCGTCAATAGGATGATAAGTCCCCAAAGTTGCTCCAATTGCAACACAAATCCTGTCACGTTAACACTACACCTCTGACAAAATCAACTTATCGACTCTTTCCAATAGAGCGATAAGTTCTCAAAATTGCTTCCATAGCAATATCTTTCTTGTCACGTTAACACTACACCTCTGACAAAACCCACTTATCAATCCTCGTCAATAGGATGATAAGTCCCCAAAGTTGCTCCAATTGCAACACAAATCCTGTCACGTTAACACTACACCTCTGACAAAAATCAACTTATCGAATCTTTCCAATAGAGCGATAAGTTCTCAAAATTGCTTCCATAGCAATATCTTTCTTGTCACGTTAACACTACACCTCTGACAAAATCCGCTTATCGACTCTCTTCAATGGAGCGATAGGTCCACAAACTCGTCAAGTTAACACCACACCTCTGACGACCAAATCAACTTATCGACTCTCTTCAATAGAGCGATAGGTCCGTAAAATACTGTTATGTTAACATAACACCTCTAACAGTCAACCCCCCAATGAACTTGTTAATTCTTTCGGTGTTTCAAGCTACACAGGAAGAAATGACACCAAAAATCCATGCCTTCACGCATGGGGGACTTTATCTCGATCCCTAATTAGAGATAAGTCTGCATCTAACACATGCTGCCGGGTAGCCTATTCCCGTAATAATAGCAAAAGCCTACGTATTCAATATCGTAGCAGGTCGTTATTAATAACGCCAAAATCCATGCCTTACACGCATGGGGAATTTTATCCTGAATCCTAAGTAGGGATAAGTCAATGTCTAACACACGTTGCCGGTTAGTCTTTTACCGTGAAAAGGACATCAAAATCCATGCCTCACACGCATGGGGGACTTTATCTTGATCCCTAAATAGAGATAAGTCTACGCCTAACACGCGTTGCCGGTTAGTCTTTTACCGTGAAAAGGACATCAAAATCCATGCCTCACACGCATGGGGGACTTTATCTCGATCCCTAATAAGAGATAAGTCTACGCCTAACACGCGTTGCCGGTTAGTCTTTTCCCGTCAAAATGACAAAGTCTATGTATTCAAAATCATAGCATCAAGACTAAGAGAGTTCATTCTCTTAGCACAACGTTACATGTGGAACGGACCTAGATAATTCACATGCTAGCCCGACTCAAACGGTAATCGGTAAAGGCTTATCAAATCCGTTGATGGCTGAGGGTTTGCCAAAAATCCTACGCACATTTGCAGGCCCATCAGCTTAATAGATGTGAGTCGAGACTTAAAACAGATGCGCCAAAGACAAGTCTCAAAGACTTAGTCAAAAATGCACGGAAGCCACTTCCATGTCTTAAGTCAAAATGTTGACCCGCGATGCAAAAAACCAAACGCCGAGGTCACACCTGTGTTCCAAATTCAACATGCAACGGTGAAACCCGCATCTCAAGTTCAAAATGCAGGGTCCACCCCCACATTCCAGAAGCAGGATTATGGCACATACCTTCACACAGGTCCTGCATGGAAAATCCGTTCAACCAAGCTGCTTTCGAAGCGAGTGCAGAGAACAACTCCTTTGTGACAAGGAATCAACAGCTCCAAGATCAGAGTTGAGATCCAAAGTATTCCGAAAATTCGTCCCAGTCAACCGCGAACTTTCGAAAACTTTGGAGGGGGTTCTGTAGGCTGTCTAAAAATCACAATAGATAGTTGATCCCCCATCAAACACCGATGATGAAAGATTACAATCTGACGACTTCTAGAAGGCTACAATTTGAAGATTTTCACATGTCAAAGAGTTAAAGCAAAGATTACAAAACGACAGTCTTTAGCAATACTCTGACAGAAAGGATTACAAATCGACGATCTCTTCAAACCAAGACGTGGAAGTCCTCCCCGCGTACCATCATCAAGACACTACACCGATTCAATCACCTACGCCGCTTCAACAGCTATAAACACGAATGCAGCTTCTTATGTGAGATGATTGATCTTGATGGCTGCGACAACAACATGACTAATATTATATTAGCAACCATTAGAGGTGCTGATGAGCAGTGTAATGATATTCGACACACTCAGTGGAGATCATGACCTGCAGTTGATAGAGCGTTATTGAGATGCCTCAATTGTCACAAATGGCCTGAATAAGACCTTCTTTACTGGTCTTTGGTGTCATCCATATATAAAGACAGAGAAATCTAAATACTACAACAATCAACAGCTCGAACGCAGCTCCAATCGCTGCCAAGCACAGCTCGAACGCAGCTCCAATCGCTGCCAAGCACAGCTCGAACGCAGCTCCATCGCTGCCCAACGCAGCTTATCAATCGCTTCCATCGCTGCCCAACGCAGCTCCAATCGCTGCCAAGCACAGCTCGAACGCAGCTCCAATCGCTGCCAAGCACAGCTCGAACGCAGCTCCATCGCTGCCCAACGCAGCTCCAATCGCTGCCAAGCACAGCTCGAACGCAGCTCCAATCGCTGCCAAGCACAGCTCGAACGCAGCTCCATCGCTGCCCAACGCAGCTCCAATCGCTGCCAAGCACAGCTCGAACGCAGCTCCATCGCTGCCCAACGCAGCTCCAATCGCTGCCAAGCACAGCTCGAACGCAGCTCCAATCGCTGCCAAGCACAGCTCGAACGCAGCTCCAATCGCTGCCAAGCACAGCTCGAACGCAGCTCCAATCGCTGCCAAGCACAGCTCGAACGCAGCTCCATCGCTGCCCAACGCAGCTCCAATCGCTGACAAGCACAGCTCGAACGCAGCTCCATCACTGCCCAACGCAGCTTATCAATCGCTGCCCAACGCAGCTCGTCAGTCGCTGCCAAACGCAG
>NC_033797.1:74492550-74499541 GCF_001876935.1 Asparagus officinalis
GACCTGAATACGGCATGTCCAAAAGACGATTTTCCTCTCCCAATCACGGATGTTATTATTGACAATACATGCGGATTTGAGAGAATGTCTTTTATGGATGGTTTCTCAGGATATAACCAAATCAAGATGCACCCAGATGACGAGAAGCATACATCATTCAGAACGCCCCTCGGTGTATTCTGCTACACGGTGATGCCATTCGGTCTAAAGAATGCAGGTGCCACATACCAACGAGCAATGACTAAGATTTTCCAAGAACATCTCAGGAAAACAGTCGAATGCTACGTTGATGATTTGGTTGTAAAAAGCCGCAACAAAGAAGATCACATCAAGGACTTGAAGACGATGTTCGATCTCATGCGAAGCCATCAATTGAAGATGAACCCTACTAAATCCTTCCTTGGAATGTCTAGCGGAAAATTCCTTGGATTCGTCGTCACCACTAAAGGTATACATATCGATCCTGACAAGGTAAAGGCGATACACGAACTGCAACCTCCTAGAAATCTAAGAGAGCTCAGAGGATTGCAAGGGCGGCTAGCTTACATCCGGCGGTTCATCTCAAACCTTTCCGGGAAGTGCCAACCATTCTCTAAGCTAAACAAGAAAGGGGTGTCATTCATTTGGGACGATGCCTGCCAAAAAGCATTCGAAGATATCAAAACGTATCTGGCGAACCCTCCTGTTCTCGTTGCACCGAAATCAGGTAAACCGTTCTTGATTTACATCAAGGCGATGAACCACTCGATAAGTGGATGAACCATTCGATAAGTGCTTTACTAGCACAAGACGACGATAACGGTCACAAACAGGCAGTTTATTACCTAAGTCGGACCTTGATAGGCGCCGAGTCTCGATATCCGATGATTGAGAGAGAATGCCTCGCATTGGTATTCGCGATGCAAAAAATGCGGCATTACTTGGTTGGACAGAGGATTTACGTCATTTCCAATGTTAATCCAGTACGGGTTTGCCGGATGAAACCCACGAGGTTAACACTACGTCGCATCAACAAGTATGGCAATTATATTTCGATGGTGCCTCGAGGTCAGTTAATAGGGTAATAACCCCGGGAGGTTATACAGTTTCCTCCAGGGTTGGAGTTGTCGGCAGAAGTATATGATGATTTGCCGGATGAAACCCACGAGGTTAACACTACGTCGCATCAACAAGTATGGCAATTATATTTCGATGGTGCCTCGAGGTCAGTTAATAGGGTAATAACCCCGGGAGGTTATACAGTTTCCTCCAGGGTTGGAGTTGTCCTAATCTCCCCGGAGAAGCATGTGATGCCTCGAGCTTATTCATTGACTAGTCCGTGCTCCAATAACGTAGCCGAATACAACGCGCTTCTCATTGGGCTCAGTTTCGCTAAGGAGCTGGGGGTCGAATATCTCGAAGCCTTTGGGGATTCTCAATTGATAGTCAACCAAGTCCGTGGAGAGTATGAAGTCAGGAACCAAGACCTGATCCCGTACCACCAGGAGGCCATCAAAATGGCAGAATCTTTTGAAGAATTCTTCATTGAATATATCCCTCGTCTCCAGAACGCTTATGCGGATGCACTGGCAGCACTAGCGGTATCACTTGCGCAGCCTCCCGAAACTGAGCTGTTAGTCACAGTGAGGACGCATCAGCTCTGCATACCCATATACGATATGGATATTGAAGAAGAAGATGACGGAAACATTAACGCCAAGGAGGTGAATTCAACTCAAATTGGGTCTGAGTCCCGAGATTGGCGTTTTCCCATCATTGACTACGTCCAGTATGGTATTATGCCCTGTTAGTCACAGTAAGGACGCATCAACTCTGCATACCCATATACAGTATGGAGATTGAACAGGAAGATGATAGAAATATGAGCGCCAAAGAGGTGAATTCAACTCAAATTGGGTCTGAGTCCCGAGATTGGCGTTTTCCTATCATTGACTACGTCCAATATGGTATTTTGCCAGAGGATGTAAAAGAAAGAGAATCAATCCGCCGAAGAGCACCAAGATTCTTCTATAATGCCGAGACCCTTACGTTATACCGTAGAGGGTACGATGGTTTATTACTCCGATGCCTTTCGAACAAAGAAGCAAAAGAAGTTCTTAAGGAAGCGCACGAAGGAGAATGTGGTGCGCATCAGCCTGGTCCCAAACTGTATGATCGCATCAGGAGAATGGGATATTTCTGGCCAACGATGGTTCGAGATGCAATCGAACACGCACGAGAATGCCACGCTTGTCAGATACATGCAAATTATATGCATCAGATACACGCAAACTATATGCATCAGCCGCCAGAGCAGTTGCACACGTCAACCACATCTTGGCCGTTCGAGACATGGGGCATGGACATTGTCGGTCCTATATTTCCCCCTTCAGTCAAAGGCGATCGATTCATCCTCGTAATTACGGATTACTTCTCGAAGTGGGCTGAAGCGATTCCGCTTAAAGAAGTGAAGACGAACAACGTCATCAATTTCATCAAGCATCATGTCATATACCGACATGGCGTGCCAAGACGGATCATTCATGACAACGGAAGTTCAAGATTGAAGATGTTTCGTCAATAGCTTATTATCCCGCCGCAAACGGACTAGCTGAGGCTTTCAACAAGACGATCATTAAGATCCTGTCCAAGCTCGTGAAGACCAATAAACGAGATTGGGATGATAAACTTGGTGAAGCACTCTGGGCTTATTGCACCACCATACGCACACCTACAGGGGCTACACCATACTCGTTGGTATACGGATGCGAGGCTGTACTACCTTTGGAGATCCAAATCCCGTCACTTCGGATCGCTCTCGCAACTGAGATGACGACAGAAGAACAGCATCAAAAACATCTCGAAGAACTCGAGAAGTTGGATGAAAAGCGCTTGGAGGCTCAACAACAAATTGAGTTATATCAAGCCAGAATATCTAGGGCTTTCAACAAAAGAGTCCGACAGAGAAGCTTCAAGGAAGGAGATCTGGTCCTCGCTGCTCGCCGACCGATAATCCTCAATTCCAAGAAGAAAGGTAAATTCGAACCCAAGTGGGAAGGACCGTTTGTGATAGACACAGTCTACTCAAACGGTGCATATCGCCTGATTACTCAAGAAGGCACCAGGCAATTAATGCCAATAAATGGGAAGTTCCTGAAAAAGTACTATCCCTAGTACATTCAGGATAACCCATTTACCGGGAAGTTCCTTGAAGAATATTACACTTAATATTCTAGAGGATAACCCAAAATCATTGTTCACCACCAAAATCCCTCACTGATCAATTTCAATTGACAGTGGGTCCACTAAAAATGCCTGACTCTTTCTATGAACAAGAGGTCCACTTTCATTTCAGAGTCCCCTTTCGATAAACGAAAGAACTCCCTTCTTCTTCTCTTTGGTTAAACCTTCTCATGGTTATAACCTAAGTTGAAGTTTCACTTCGATAAACGAAGAACTCTTTTCTTCAGTTTAGATAACCAATCCTATAAAAGGCAGGTTTATCTAGATTTTCCAGATTCTCGGAGTGGACACCCCACTTCTAGTTTCTTCTTCGCTGGAAATAGAATATAAAATTCTTCCTTTCCAGAATCAGGGAATAGAATATAAAATTCTTCCTTCCTTGTTTTCCGGGTTCGCCTTCACCCCAAAAGAAGACCGGGAAATAGAATATAAAATTCTTCCTTTCCCGCATCGATCTTTTCCGAAATTTGTCAATTTAGGATTCATCCTAGGAAGTTTATCCCGAATCCTAAGCAGGGATAAGTCTGCGCCTAACACGCGCTGACGGTTTAGTCTTTTTCCGTACAAAAAGACACCAGAGTTCGATTCTGGGGTATCCTATCCTGAAACCTAAGCAGGGATAAGTCTGCGCTTAACCCGCGCTGCCGGTTAGTTCTTAACCGTTGAAAAGAACACTCGCCCGCATATTCAACATTGCGGCAGGCTGTTATTAATAACACCAAAATCCATGCCTTACACGCATGGGGAATTTCATCCTGAATCCTAAGAAAGGGAACGGCTTTAGACAATCCGCATGCTAGCCCGACTCAAACGGTAGTCGGTAAAGGCTAATCAAACCCGTTGAAGGCTGGGGGTTAGCCAAAAATCCTAAAGTCAACACCTAACACGTGTCGCCGGGTAGCCTATTCCCGTAACAATGGCGAAGTCTATGTATTCGACATCATAGCACGAAGTCTAAGAGAATTCATTCTCTTAGCACAACGTTACATGCGAACGGAGTTAGACAATCCGCATGCTAGCCCGACTCAAACGGTAGTCGGTAAAGGCTAATCAAACCCGTTGAAGGCTGGGGGTTAGCCAAAAATCCTAAAGTCAACACCTAACACGTGTCGCCGGGTAGCCTATTCCCGTAACAATGGCGAAGTCTATGTATTCGACATCATAGCACGAAGTCTAAGGGAGTTCATTCCCTTAGCACAACGTTACATGCGGAACGGATTCCGACAATCCGCATGCTAGCCCGACTCAAACGGTAGTCGGTAAAGGCTAATCAAACCCGTTGAAGGCTGGGGGTTTGCCAAAAATTCCATGAGTATTATGGTCAATCATTTCAAACGAAGTGAGGAATCATAATAAAGATAAAGATAAATCAGTTCCATTAAAGAGAATCAAATGTCAAGGTTTTCAGCAAATAAAATCATACATCAAGCCCATGGCTAAGAACCTGCTGACTGAATTCAGACAGCTTCTCATCATAAGAGCGTCTAAGCTCCTCCTGCAACTCAGCTCTGACAGACTCTTCGTTCGCGGCTAAAGTCCTCACAGCAACCTCCTCTGTCTCAGCCAGTGTCTGCTTCAAGGACTTCAGCTCATCAGATAAAGCAGCATGTGCTTGCTGATTTTGCATCTTTGTGTCTTCCTTCTCACGGAGTTCTCGTCGGAGCTGATCTATCTGAGAATCAAGCTCCTCAAGGGAAGATGATCTAGTGGCAAGATCAGCCTCAACTCGATCTATGCGGCCCCGCTGCACCTGAATCTCGAGCTCGGCAACCATCCGAGTACTGCGCCATGTCTGTAAGCGAGCATCCAACTCGGCAGCAACGAATGAAGAGGCACCTGTATCCCGGAGCTCATGAAACATCTGAAGCTCACGCTCTAAGCGATCAAGGTCATCAACCATAGCCGTCGCCAGATCCGGACATCCTATGTCCCTAATCAAATTTATCTTGGAATCGAGGTAGGGCTTAAATTGGCGAAGAGAAAGTCCGTCGTGGAGGAGTTTGCCAATTATAGCAGTCAGGGAGGAGAAATAAGAGCGGACTTCTACGCTGATGATGATCTTCTCAGGGTCATTCCCCGATAACAACTCCTTAACGAGGACATGAAGCTGAGAAGGAAGCCCTACACAAAGAAGAGAAATTCGTCAAAAGCCTCAATAAGGAAATGAATGGCTTTGCTCAGTTAATTAAATTATACCTCCTCCCCCTCGAGTCACTGGGGGTGGTGGAGATGTAAGGACTGTAGCTGCATCGACTGGTGGAGTTGGTCGTACAGCCGGCTCAACAGGGTCAGCCTCAACAAAAGCCCCTGTTAGGCACAAAACAGAAACATCATATTATAGTTGCATTAGTCAAGGAATTGGCTAGTCCTATAGTTAGCTTGAGAAGAGGCACGCACCTTCAAAATAACCGTTCCCGGGAGTCTGAGGGAGTACAGACTCAGGAAACATATCCTGAGGCGGCTGGCCATCGATCTGAGGAGAGTCATACATGAAGTTGAACATAGAAGTGTCCATAGGCAGGCCTTCCCCATCGAAATCATCAATCGAAAAATCTGACACAAAAAGATATAAGTATGAATGAGGAGGAAGGAAACTATGGCCGATAGAAGCAAGTTACCTCTTGAAGATGTACCTGGAATCACCGAACTGGGTCCTTCATTGACAGACTCCCCAACATGGGCGGTCTCTGCAGGCTTTTCTACCTGGTGCGGTGAGTCAGGCTCACCAGGAGATGCACAATCATCGGGACTCATCTCGCCTTCCTCACGATATCCTGCATAGGATGGGAAAGCATGAGCCAGAAGTTCTAAACGATCAAGAAAATGATCTATAGAATAGACGTTACCTCCGTCACTAACAGGATCCTCATCAGCCAAGTCCATCTCAGATGCTCGTGAATTTGCATGCGGCTTGTGGGCTAATCTTTTCCGCCTATCAGCACGGACAGCAATCGAAGGTCTTGCCCGGGTAAAAGGACGGAATTCGTCTTCACTGTTGGTCGCTGTCCCTGAAATATCAAATAGTGGTCAGGACTAGCAATTCGGAAAGGCAGAGAAAAAGAAAGATAGGTGACTAACCTTGCTCCAAATCTGCCTCGTAATTTTCGGGATCTCCGCCTGAAGCCTCTCCAGCAGAACTAAAGGCCCTGTGACCTTCTGCATCAAGTCGGCGGGTCTTGCCCTGAGCCCTCTGTGACCGAGCACTGTCCCGGATCGCATGAGAATCAATCTGAGAGGCTTCTTCGGCCATCAACTCTTCGATAGGCTTCACAGGGACAGTCTTATTAGCTGCTAACAACCACCTGCAGCTCAAGAAAGTGAGGTTCAACTGCCGCTCAGTACCCGGGAGACTGAACCTAACACCAGTGCAGCCAGTCACGGTCCACAACCATGCACGAAGACCATCCACCAGACCTCCATGAGCCCGAAGCTGCTGGCGCGGGTTCCCAACATAAAGCTGGTCATAACCGAACTGGCGGGCGAATCGGCAAGGTAGATACGGCTCTATAAAACACTGATTCCCCACCCGGAAAGTCAGGTAACCCAGCCTAATGTTCACTAGCCAATTAAAGCAGCCCATATCCAAATAAGTCCTATACTCCCTCGGCTTCTCCTCATCAGTCAAACACTCGCCGTACCGGCTGGAGAACTGCGAAAAGCAAGTGGAGAATGCCCAGCATTTGTGGACTTGTAGCTGACTCCTGATATCGAGGAATCCTCGGCCCTCCCACTCGCCATTCTCAAGCAGCTGTAGAAAGGGAACAGACTG
>NC_033797.1:74500541-74532733 GCF_001876935.1 Asparagus officinalis
TTTCGACTGTTTGAGGTATATTGTTAACATAACAGAGATTTATAGACCTGTCATCCTATTGAAGAGGATTAATAAGTTAATTGTCAGATGTATAATGTTAACATAATAGGAATTTGTTACGATCGAGGCAACTTTGAGGACTTATCACTCTATTAGAGAGAGTCGATAAGTTGATTGTCAGACATGTGATATTAACGTGATGGGAATTTATTGCGATCGGAGAAACTTTGATGACTTATTGCTCTATTGGAGAGAGTCAATAAGTTGATTGTCAGAGGTGTGATATTAACATGATGGAAATTTTTTGCGATCGAAGCAACTTTGAGGACTTGTCGCTCTATTGGAGAGAGTCAATAAGTTAATTGTCAGAGATATGATATTAATGTGATGAGAATTTATTACGATCGGAGTAACTTTGAGGACTTATCACTCTATTGGAGAGAGTCAATAAGTTGATTGTCAGAGGTGTGATATTAACATGATGAGAATTTATTACAATCAAAGTAACTTTGAGGACTTATCGCTCTATTGGAGAGAGTTAATAAGTTGATTGTCAGAGATATGATATTAACATGACGGGAATTTATTGCGATCGGAGCAACTTTGAGGACTTGTCGCTCTATGAGAGAGAGTCAATAAGTTGATTGTCAGATGTGTAATATTAACATGACGGGAATTTATTGTGATCGGAGCAACTTTGAGGACTTATCGCTCTATTGGAGAGAGTCAATAAGTTGATTATCAAAAGTGTGATATTAACGTGATGGGAATTTGTGTACTTGTGATTTGAACAAGAGTTGAGAATTAACGTCTCGCTGGGGAAAATTGCTAATTAAGTTTATCATTAGGGGTGATAAGTTTTGATACTTGTAATTTGCACAAGGTTTTGAGACTTTATCACTCTGCTGAAGAGAGTTGATAAGTAGGCTTTTCCAGAGGAAAAGCTTGCCATGTTGAGACTAAAACAAGATTAAATCAAACTTTGTGGGAATAATGATCATCAGAAGTGTAATGCTAACTTAACGATATTGATAATTTTATCAGCTGATTTGGCTTGAACCCTGTTAGGAATGTGTAGATTTTCTGACAACACTCTGTTGAAAGAGTTCATGACACATGAATTACATGGGGGTAAGTGTCATGTTGGGAATGCGGGGGTGAACCCATTGTTTGGAACTTGTGAAGCGCAAAGGTGACCTCTGCGTTTGAGTACTTGAAACGTAGAGTTGACACACGCGTTTGAGACTTGAAACGCGGTCTAACTCTATGTTTAGAGTTTAAAACACAAGGTTGGGCCTAACGTTTGAGAAATTAGAACGCGGCCGTAGGCCTTGCATTTAAGAAGGCTAACTGCCTTATATAACTCTTGGATTGTGGTTTGGGTGGTTGGGATTCTATCCTAGAATCTCACGCCGAATTAACAGCTTGGCTGCTGTTATAAATAGACACCTTGGGCCACATTCAAGAGTTTCATCAACTCTTCATCTTCGTGTTAACTGAATGAAAACTGTCTTTGCCTTCCGAACATCTCCGGTGTGATCTTCACCAGATTTGTGAACGTCGACGACGATGGCATCAAGAAGATCGAGCTCTCATTTGAGGAAGGTCATGGAAACAACCTCGGAAACACCACTGGTTAAGGATGCCAACGATGTTCAAGCTTTCATGGCTACACCATCGCAGCCGCTGTCTCCGTATGCACCTACCTGCTATGGTAAGCGAGAACATACTAACTTGTTTTGACAAGTTTCTTAAATCCTAGATGAACTCTGAGTTGATGACGACGAGGAAGACTTGTACTCTTCTGATTGAAATGCAAAAGTGGGACTCTACGTTGATTGTGAAACGTAAAGACGACCTTTGCATTTTGTAACTAGAACACAGGTCTTGACCTCTGCATTCTGAAATTGACATGCGGGTTTTTGACCTCTACGTTTTGAATTTAGAACACATGGTTGGCCCTTGTGTTCTGAAATTTGAACATAGGGCTGGCCCTTGCATTCTAAAATGGGAACACAGGGTTGGCCTTTGTGTTTTGACATTGGAATGCAGGTCTCGACCCTTACGTTTTGGACTTAGTCCTTTGGACTTTTACCATTTGCTTGCTTTTCAATGACTAACTCTTAGCCTTTTGTTTTGCAATGCTTTTTCTCGATGCACCGATTTCTCACAACCCTCACTTTGGGTTTGTAGGCGGCCTGGATAATGTGTATCGCTTTTGTGGAGAGCCTCTACTATTCACCCTTCCATGCTCAGAACGGTGTTACCAAATGTCAAGGGGAGAGCTATCTGCTCTTAGGGATATGGTCACCAACTTGGATGTTCATACGCCAGATGAATATGATCAATTTATGAAGTCGGCGTTCCTCTTTGGGGACCATGTAGAAATGGAAGACCAACTCATATATGTAGAGAACTCCAAATTTCTGCAGGGAGTCAACAATCGTTTTCTCTTCTTGTCGAACATGGGGTGTATGCATTCACTTTCACACTTCCAACATATCACGTGGTGCAGAAGTCTGCGACATGACTTAGTTAAGGAGAAGGAGGATGTATCCCTCGGGACCTTTGCCAATCAACATGTTCACCTCGTGAGGAGTGATGGACGAATTAAGAGCATAAGACCTAGTTGAGAAAAAAAGATCTCGCTAAGGAGATAACCATTCCGGCAAACATTTTCATTCACCGATTCATCGCTGCTCGGGGTGAATTCCCTGCGCAAGCATTCAAATATCCTGGCTGGGTGTACTTCGGAGAAGGGGGTTGGTGGACTCATATGGTGGACTTCGTTCTCGAAGACCTCAAGGAGCTGCTTGCCCAATCTGGCCTCAATTCTGGTGCTGACCACTCAACATAGGATTGTTCTGAGCTATCCTAAATTTTTCGCTACGCTGGAGCGGTACAATCCAGATAGCTGTACATTCTTCACACCCGTCGGAGAGCTGGGCTTCATTCTCCACGAGATGCACGCTGTATCAAGGCTGCCATTTTGAAAAAATGCCCTATGAAGAGTTCGTCCCTACCACTGAAGAGCTCTCTATCTTGAGAGCGGCACATCCAGAAGTTTATGCAACATTCTAGGAGGTGATGTGCCACTTCTGGATTTGTGCCCATCTGGTTGGGCTATGTGGAGGTGGTATCATGCATACTTCCTAGGCCAACTATCTATTCTAGAACTTGGACAAGAAAGATGTGGCCGTGACCTGTCTTGCTGCAAGCTCCTTGAAGAGCATCAAAGCTCGCATTAAAGCTCCTAATGCTGGCTACAATAATGAGCATCCAGAGGATAGTTTCGAGGCTTCTACCGAGTTTAACAGCTTCCATTACCGGGCTGTGACTCCCATCTCTAACACCGTTCTCCTTGCTGACTTCTTGATGATATGGCTAAAACGATGTGTGGTTCCATCGAAGCCAATCGAGTCCATCCTAGCTGAGGTAGTATACCCAGCCATTCTTTTGGCCTATGGGAGACCAATGAGTCTCCTATCTGTAATGGTAGGCTATTTGCAGAGCGGCCTACGGGCGTTGACTTCTGAATTTCTCGACGTATGAGAAATATATGTTGCTAGGAGGAAAGTTTGGAAGACTCCTCAACCCTGCGTACTAGTGCCATATACTTATTTGATGGTTTGGTTTGTCTTGCATTGTCCCTCACTGATGACGGGGGCTGCTCAAGATAGTGAGACTTTTGTTCCATTTGTGCAGAGGCTCGAGTCGACCGCATGGACAAACGTGTACATAGTCTGGGTTAGACAACTCTTGTCACAAAGGGACAACTATGAAGTTTTTTTTGCTGCTGTCCCAATTTTGATGGGGTAGAAAGGGAGAGCACTAGCTTTGCAGATATGGGCTCTGATGGTTTCACATCCTTGTGTGGGGGCATTTTTAGATGGCTCCTCATGATCAGAGTCAGTTACTTGGTTTTCCAACTAAGTGAGAAGTGCATAATTAAGCCCTACATGCCTTGTCGGTTAGCCAGGCAGTTTAGGTATGACCAAATGTATGTTGGCAGCCCTAATCTGAATCTGGCTCACATCAGGAATTTATATGAAGGGGACCGAGCTTGGTACTTCTTCATAGCTGGCGATCCCTACGCTAAGTTTACATTGCCCGACCCGATGCCCAATTGTTACACTGTTTTGGAGTTCTACAAATTGTTCCATGAAGCTTCTCAAGTCCCATAGTACAACATGTACACTTCCTGCATCGAGGAGATCCGAGAGCTTTTTAGTCTAGGAAGAACTCCACGAAGACTCGTCCGAGAGGGATGGACGAGTATTCCTATGGATGAGTATTTGTCCTGTGAACAAGTAGCGACTGAAGCAGGAGGAGTCCAAGAAGAGGCGTCAGCCACTAAGCCTCGCAAAGAAAAGGTAGCAGAGGAAGTTCCAGAGGAGGCACTAGCAACCGAGTCTCGTGCGAGGAGGGCGTTAGGGAAGCGAGCCCTTACTGCAGAGGAGGCGGGCTAATGTGAGAAAAGTGCCCGCAAAAGAAGACCAATTGATCCCAAATCTTCCAGAGGGTCAAAACTAATGCAGGATGCGATGAAGTCTAAGCCCATCGTGTCCGAGCCTATTATGATCTTAGATGATGAAGAGGAGGAACCTTCTACTCCGTTATCTTCTCAATAGCCTGAGTTTCAATCAAACATCCCTGCTTCGGAAGACTTAGGAGGTGAAGGAGAACCAAGTGCTAGGGATCAGAGTCTATTCTCCTGATCCAACCCATCACCATGATTTCTCTAGGCCAAGCGTCAGAAGAAGTTACTCCTGTATCTATTCAGTCAGGTTCTGTAACCTTGCGGGACCTTATAATGCAGTTGGAGAACGTCGTGGAGCAAGCGATCTCGCTAGTTAGCCTTGGGCAAGGTACCTATGCAGACTTTGAGCTCTTCTTCTTGAGTTACTTAATTAACATTAGGTGTTTAGGCGAGACCCAACAGGCTTCACATTACCTAGTGAGCCTTCTTGACTTCTAGTTATATTTGACGCGTTTGGAAAACTTGACTCATGCTGACTTGGAATTCAAAATGGAGCAAGTTTTTTCTCTTCTTCGATCTGCAAAAGCACATGAGCAAGAAGCTCTTCACCAGAATTTGTCTGAGATAGAGGCACGTATCGCAAGTTTATAGGAGCAACATGACCAAGCACAGGCTGCACTGACTGCCTCTGCTGCCATCATTGCTTGGTTGAAGGCTCAGGTCTCTTAGGAGGAGTTGACTATGCAAGGGCTCCATCTTGAGAGTGCTGAAATTCACGATACTCAGCGAGGTGAAATGCAAGCTCTTGATGCAATACGGAAAGAGGCTGTTGCTACTGCGTCCGTTGAAGCTGAGCTTAGGAGAGAGGCTACGGAACAAGTTCGAGCGGCCCATGCGAAGAAACTTTCAGATGTCAAGGCCAAGCTCGCATCCATTAGCCTGTTAGAATTCGACACTTAATCCTGCACTGCTCTTTGGGATAATTTTGTATAATTTTCATACCAAGTATCGTCTCTTTATATCAAATTGACAACATCGAATGAAAATAATATCATTTTGTTTTTTCATTGTCTTTTCTTGTGTTGTGTTTTAACTTAGAACAATAAAAATATTGAAAATGCCATAGGTGTAATGTTAACTTAGCATGGATCAGAAATTCTCTTTATTATTGCTAGAATAATTCTAAAAAATTTCAATCGTCAAAGGTGTAATATTAACTTGACGATATACAAGTTGGAGAAGGTTAAAGTGATTTTTTACTCTCTATTCAATAAATTCCGAGTAACCAACCCCAGTCTAAGTAAAGTTGATTTCTCATCTTAGACTTAGCTGGGGTTTAGGGAAAGGGGACCTTATTAAAAGCACCCTAGAGGTGGGGGGGAAGGGGGGGGGGTTAAATAGGGTTTATGCTAATCTAATCCGATATTAATGCTAATTAAAACTAATTAACAATATCCTAGTAATTATGATATACAACAAGATATATGAGCAATGATATGCAATATAAACAAGGGTGATATAAACATGCAACAATGGCGATATGAAAATATACAAGAATAAATACGCTAAAGCCAAACTCAAACACAAGAAAATGATCACGGAGTTTGGTCCTTCTGACCTACGTCTCCGCTCCTTACTCCCTTGGAGAATCCACTATACAACTGGGTTTTTGACGCTCACCTGAAAAACGTTTACACCTCACAAGTTTGGTTTTCTAGCTCACCGTAAAATTTACAACTCACACTTGTAACTACACAAATATCACCTCAAGTGTTGGCCTCTCACGTGTCACCTTCCTCAAGTGTTCGGAATTACCACCTCTCCCTAGGCTTTACTACCGACCCCACTCCTCTTGGAACCGACCACGTCTCTCACCTCTACACTCCTCTTAGTGTATTTGTGCAATACAATGTGAACTCACAAATAAAAGCTCAAATACATAATGGTTTGTTCTCTATAATGGATGAGAACTCAATATAAGCTCACACTCTAATTAACACCCACCACAACCCAAATTATACAATGTATGTATGAAATACTAGAAGCTCAATAAGTTGTGCGTGTAAACAAAGAGTAAAATGAAGTTTAACTCAATTCAATCTAGCTTAAATATATAATAGACAAAATAATGAATAGCTAGAAGAGTTAATAAACTTCTCCAATAAAAACAAGAGTGAAAGAGATGAGATGAAAGCCCAAACACGAATGTATAATCTCTTCTTCCACTTGTGAAAATCTTTTCACAAAAAAAACTTGTAAACACACTTAAACAAACTTTAAACACCTTTTAAACTTATTTAAAAACTTTCTTAATTACCCTCAGAAGTTAGAGGGTATGAGGTATATATAGGATTATAAAACAAGCCCCAAAACCAAGAGAAAACCAAGAAAAAAGATAAAAAAACGAAAACCTAAAAATCTAAAAAATAACCGTTAGAAAGCTGTCGGTCGACTGATGAACAATATCAGTCGACTGATGAGTTGACCGTTATAGACAGCTTACAACTCATCGGTCGACTGAAGACCTCATCAGTCGACTGGTAAACTCATCAGTCGACTGATATTTTATCACTCACAAGAACAGAAACTTTTAGACTTTCCAGACGAGTTTATCAATCGGCTAATATAATCCATCATTCGACTGATAACAGGTTATCAACCTGAAATAAACAGTAAAACTAAACTTTAAACCTCTTTTAAAAATTACAAATAAATTCCAAAAAATTGTAAAACTTTGGGGAATGCATGTAAACATGAAAATAAACATGTTACAAAAAGATTTTTTTAGAATTGCACTTTCCAATTGGGAAAACTCATCATTTTGTAAAATAGTCCAAAACATGAAAACACAACAACACATATTTTTGACAAAATAACTTAAACAAACTCTTGAAATATTCTGAATTGATTTATAGACTTAGGAAAAGATATAAAATGGTATAAACAAGTCTTAAATACGTAAACACATAATTTTGCAAATAAACATATTTAATCCATAAATGAAATCATGTTTATTTGCATGTATAGATATGAAACAAATACGTTTATATATATAACTAATTATGTTTGTTTCATATTTACACTTGAAAATGAAAACTCAAAACGTGTATGTGTGTATATATGAACTTAAAGTATTGAATACACATAATATAACGCCTAAACTATTTACCCAAGCTTAATTGGTCTTCAATATGCTTGTCTTGGTTGCAGATAAAGCTTGATCTTGTATATGACTTGAATTGCAAATGGTTTCATACCGATTATTTTCGCCAACCTCCATTTAATATGATCGTTATGGTGCAATTCCATCTAACCTCCAACATTGATATTTGTGTAGATTACCTAACAAAACAAATACAAACACTCGACACACGTTGTTAGAAATTGTTTGTAATCACCAAAACAAGATTAGGGAGTAGGCTCATAAACATGAGGCCAACAATCTCCCTCTTTTTGATAATGACAAATAATTTACACAAAAAAATATGCATGATACGAAATGAATATATTAATTATAAACATCATGCATAAAATCAAGACAAGATATACTCACAATATTTTTCCCCATTTGACAACATCAAAAAGGGGAAAACAATAGAGAGCGTAAGCTCCCCCTACAAAATTTGCATAGGGGAGTATAAAAACAATAAATGAAATAGGGAAAAGCTCCCCTATCAAAAAGCCATAAAGAATATATTCAATATGAGTATGGCAAACATATGTGAGCAATTATAGATATAAAGTATGCTAATCACAACTCACATATAACAAGACCATGAGAACACATATAAATATATCAATATGAAAAAAATGTGTCTCAATACACAAACATAAAAATAATGTATAAATAGATTTATGAAAACAAAAGAATGAAGAACATGAGAATCATGAAAAAAAGTTTTCAAATAAAAACAAATCAAATAAATGAATTCATAAATCAAATGAAATCCCATAAAAATAAACCAATATGAATTTTCGGATAAAAGACAATAGAGGGAACCATATCAAGCTCTTAAGCTTGTTCCAACCCGTATAAACATATAAGCACCCGATAAACATGATTTAGACATAGATAACCAATAAATCCGGGGGATTGCTTATACACAAACCTCTCATATGAAAACTCAAAACAAAGTATATATATACAAAAATGATGTTTGATCAATAAAAGAAACTTCTTGGTAGAATTTGATCAAACCACATAAAGAATACATTATAAAGCACAAATAAATGATCCATAAGCTCAAACACATAAAATATCATCATAAAAGTGTTTTATAATGAATCCATAAACATGAATACATTGTTTATATTAAAAACTACATAGTTCAAACCAAGAATACAAAACATATAAGAATCATGAACTATGGATTTGAAAAACCAAATAAAATCATTTTTAAGTTATTAACAATGTAAAACAAATACTTTCTTTTAAGGATTTTTAAAAATTATTTGCAATTTGTTCAAATAAAAATCATCTTTAAGAAAATAAAAAACTAAAAATTAAAAAAATTATTCTTAAATATCAAACAAGTTTTGGTACCCATTTACTCTTAGTATCGAAGAGTTTAGGAACGTGACCCCTATCATTAAAGCTTAAAGCCCTAGGGTTATGATCCCTTTTGGGCATATTTGGTGCATGAGTCCGGTCATAATAATAATCATGCAAATGACCTATTCGATTGCAATAAGTAGAATGAAATGAATGCATTTGTTTTTGTAGACCATATGGATATGTACGAGGAATGTTTGCAAATAAAGATGGTCTTTTAGAAATATTTTGCAAATGTGAAACAATTTGTAAATCAAAACAAAACTTTGCTAAGTAGCCAAATCTACGACAAATATTACATTTGTACACATTAAAAGTGCTCTGATACCAATTGAAAGCACCCTAATGCCGTTAGGAAGAACCCTAGAGGGGGGGGGGGGGGGGGGGGGCTAATCTAATTCGATTTATGCCAATTAAAAACTAATTAACAAATATCCTAGTAAGTATGATATATGACAAGATATATATGCAAGGATATACAAATAATACAAGGGTGAAACAAACAAAATAAGATAGTGGGAAATAAACAATGAGCAATTGACAAAGGCAATATAAATATGAACACAACAATACGTGCGCCAATGCAATTACAAACAAACGATATGATCACGGAGTTCGGTCCCCACGACCTACGTATCCGCTCCTCACCTCGAGGAGATCTCCACTATCACAACCGGGTTTTCTACGCTCACCCGAATAATGTTTACACCACACAATATCAGTTTTTAACACTCACTGATCAATGTTCATAATCATAATGTAACTATACTAACTACCACCTCAAGTATTGGTCTCTAGCCCGTGTTTCCCTCAAGAGTTAGGAATTACAACATCTCTCTAGGCATTACCACCTACCACACTCCTCTTGGGACGATCTTGTCTCTCACCACACACTCCTCTTGGTGTACTAGTATATTACAAAGTGAATCCTTACAATTTGGCTCACAAAAATAAATTGTTCTCTATAATAGATGAGAACTCAATGTAAGCTCACACTTAATTGTTACACCTCTCACCACCCCAAATATACTATGTATGAAAATACAATAAGCTCAAGTGGGTGGGTGTAAACAATGAGTGAAATCAAACCAAACTAAACTCAAATAAATCTAGATTATGGAAATTATAATCAAAACAATAAATAGCTAGAAAGAGAGTTTAAGGAAACTTCTCTATAGATCAAGAGAGAGAGGGAGAAGAGTTGGATGCTCAAACATAATTGATGATCTTCCTCAAGCTCTTATGAAATTATCTTCACAAACCAAAACTTAAAAATGCTTAAAACCTTCTTAAAAAACTTAAAATAAAACTTAAACCCTTGTTAAAACACTCTTAAACTTGTTTAAAACATTCTCTTGATTACTTCAGAATGTTAGAGGGCTAGGGGTATATATAGGCTCATAAAACAACCCCAAAAACCAGTAAAAACCCAAGAAAAATCACAAAAAGTCAAAATCTAGAAAACTAACCATTATAGGCTGATAAGAGGTCATCAATCAACTAACTACAGTGTGTCGGTCGACTGATGAAGTCGACTGTTCCAGATTTGGCAGATTCTGGAATTTTACGTATCTGATTTTATAAAATAAATTAAAAATAGTAAATCAAATCCAAAAATCATGATATTTTGAGAGAAGTTTCTAAACATGTATATGAACATGTTAGAGAAAGAATTTCATAGATATCATTTCCCATTTGAGAGAAATAAATTATTTAGTAAACTGGTTAAAAACTAAAAATCTGGAAATAGTACAAAACTAGCCGTTATGAGCTTATAAGTCGACTGATCAGTTGACTGATGACCTCATCAGTCAACTAATCAGTCGACTAAAAAGAAACAGAGGATTTTTAATAATTCCAGGTATTTTTATCAGTCGACTGAACACATGTATCAGTCGACTGATAACTCTGTATCAGCCTGATTTGAATAATAAAAACCAACTTTGAAGTGCCTTAAAAAATAGCAAATAAATTCTAAAAAATATAAAACTTTAGAAAATGATTGTAGACATGATAATACACATGTTACAAAAACTGGTTTTCAAAAATTATCTTCCAAATGTGAAAACTCTTCATTTTACAAAAATGTCCAAAAACATGAAACTAAACATACATGTTTTTGACATATTGACTAAACCATGTTTTGAAACTTTATAAACTAATTTTATAGACTTAATAAAATATGTATAAACTGATATTAAAGTCTATAAACTAATAAAATAATATTTTATCAAAAACACCTATATCTTGATAAAATCAACAAATAGTGTGTGTGATTAATATGAGCTTAAAGTATCTACACACAAGTATAAACTTAAAACTAAATTACTTAATCTTGATCTTGATCTTCAATAAGCTCTTCTTGGTAAACTTACGGATGAAACTTGAACTTGGATCTTTAACTTAAATTACATTGCTTCACTCCACTATTTTCGCTAACCTCCATTTGATATGATCGTTATGGCGCAATTCCATCCATCCTCCAACTCGTTGTTTGTATAGAATAAATACAAAAACACAAACACTAGACAAACAACATTAGTGGTAAATTGTTTGTTAAACATCATCAAAACAAAAGGACCCAGCATACATGTGGTCTTTTAGAAATATTTTGTAAAGGTGAATTCTGTCACGCCCCGCTTCCCAAAATACAGGGGAAACGGATCGTGAACAAGCTCGCGACGTATTAGATTAAGAAGAATAAATAAAATAATCGTTTCTCCCCAACCTAATACGCTAAGCGTCTGGAAATAAATACAATGCAAAAGCACAGGTCCCCGATCACAATCAACAAGAATATAATAGACAAACTCAGAATAAAAAATATCATATCATAAATGGGATAACATCCGAGACATAATATTCGGGTCAATATGTCCTTATACAAAATGAACAAATGAATACTAGAGAAATATAATACATCGTTCAAACTAAAATGGGAAGTACTATAAGAGTAAACGGAACCATCAACTAATAAATGGAAAGAAAGGCGTCGACTCATTCTTCTGCTCCGTCTACAGGGTACTCCTACTGAGAATATCTTGGCTCTGGCGTATCTCCAAGCTGGACCTGTTCTTCCTCTAAGTCTGACGTACACCAGAGAAAACAGGTGTACGTCAGCGTGTATAGTACACATGCAAGATCCCACAAAAGAAATAGAATGATCGAAAACACAAGCGGAAAACGATACGAAAACCGAAATAACAAAAGAACGTGCAACTGGTAATCTAACAAAATCAACATGCAATCCACATGATAATCATAAGAATCCGTAAATCATTCGGGTAATGAAAACAAGCAGCTAGCGATCAGAATAATCATACAAGTCACAAGGTCATACAACTAGATGGAATTAATACTTAAAAATCTATAACTCGAGACGTAGTACGTCGAGCGAAATAATCCAAACAAGGAAACCCTCATGTATATACCATATGTCTCAAATTATAGATAATTAAATATTAATTCCGATCTATGTATGAAAAGAAATACAACCGGCCTACATCTCACAAGAAGTCATACCTAGCCAAGAAGCGAGGTCATGTAACTAGCCATCCTATAACAGGTCACTGGTCCACATCTCACACAGAGTCAACGCTCATATTATCGGATAACTGACTGTTCACAAATCCCCTACGTGCATCCATTACCGCTACACGAATCGGTCAGAGGACTACACGCAATCCGATCTCGGCCTGGTCCGAACTTAGGCAAAGCTCAGGTGACTACACAAATTCACTGACTAAAGTGACTACACGAATTCACTTTAGCCCAACAAACCAACCCTAGTGACTACACGAATTCACTGACGCGAGCCTGGAAGATACATCAACAGTCTTATCCGATCACATGAACATAAACTTTCCTACCCCAACTCATCTTGCTTTTCTAAGTCAACAACACACAAGTCTCTAGGTCTTATTCATGTCACACAGGTCACTATAGTCATAAACTCCTAACGATTCTCAATCACAACAAGGAACAATCAATACAACTAATCATGTACAATAATATCATATCATATCAGATAATCAAGATTAAGAATTTGAATCATAAAATTATTCTAAAATAATCTTCTGAAATAATAATTTATTTACTTCAAAATAATTCTTTTTTTCTAAAATAAATTCTTTTCTCATCATAATAATTCTAAAAATAATCTTTTAAATAATAAAATTCATAAATTCAAAAATAATCTTTTTATAAGATAAATTATCATTAATTCAAAATAATCTATTTTCCCAAATAATTTCTTTTTTTAAAAATATTTATCATTCTAAAATAATTTCTTCCACAAGATAATTTCTAGAAATTATTATAATTATTCTAAAATGATTCTTTTTCCCAAGATAATTCCTTTAAAATTATTATATTTTTCCTAAAATGATTTCATTCTCAAATAAATTCTTTTTAATTAATATAATTATCCAAAAATAATTCTACTATCGAAATAAATTCTTTTAATTTATCATAATTATTCTGAAAATGCTACTTATCATATTACTATGATATATTTAATATTATTCATTAACAATCCCATGCAGATAAATATTAACAGATCTAAAATTACAGATAATTCATAATAAATATAAAATTCAGTTTTGAACAAATGGGATCTTGCCTCGGGATTGTGTCGAATGAATCGACGCTGACGGTGCGGGGCTACGGGTGAGGTGAAGGCGAAAAATTAACGACTGTGCACGGCGTAGGTGGCGTGGATCTGATCTCAGGCGAGTGGAGCATGGAGTCTGACAGCGAACAGCGACCAAAGCGAGGTCGGATCTGGGCACAGGTGGCTCGGATCTGCTACAACGGTGTGATGGCTGGCGTCGAAGAGGGGACAGGGTGGTGGACGTGGAGATCGTCGGAGCAGCGGGTGGTTGGAGGGAGGTGACCGTGAGGGGAGGCAGATCTCGACATCGGACAGTTCGACTTGGAGGGGCGTCAGCTTGAAGCTGAGCTCGAGGGTGGAGGGAGCTACGACGACGGGGGACTGGTTGGCGACCTCAGGGCGGCTAGGGTAAAGGCTCCGGCGACAGGACTGAGGAGGCGCTGGCTGGTCGGAGTCGTGGAGGAGGAGATGTATGGTCAGTGATGAGCTAGGGTGTTGGGGGATCTGTCGGGTCGGGCTGGCACGGCGAGGGCATTGAGCGGGGAGGCCGAGGTCGACGGCGCTGAGCGAGGGGCTGCGCGGGTCTCAGGCAGCGGGGGTTGGCTGGAGATGGTCGGTGGCGGGAGGAGTGGACTGCCGGGCGGTGGGCGGTGAGGCAGAGCGGTGCTGGTGCAACAACTGGAGGGGGTTGTTTGTGGGCGGCGCTGCTGGGTGTATCGTAGGCGTCAACCGGGAAGGCTGGGAGGTTGGCCGTCGCGGGCCAAGGCTGAGCTCTGCGGTGGTTCGGTAGGGCGGTCGGGTGATGGGGGATTGAGCGTGGGAGTGGGAGAGATGGTGAAGGAGAGAGAGTTATGAGAGAGGGGTAGTGAGCTGGTTGGTTGATGAAGGAGAAGAAGAACGAAGTGAGAGAGAGGGGAGTGAGCTTCGTTGTGGGTTTCTTGGGGAATGGGAGAGCAGAAGAGAGTAAGAGAGAATAATAAAGAAGAGAGAGAGAGTGTGATGGTGAGTGATTGAGTGAGAGAGAGTGAGACGTGAGCTTTTAATGAGAGAGAATAATAGAGAGAGAGTGTCAGAGAGAGACAGATTGAGTGTGAGATTGAGGGAGATTTTAATGAGAGAGAGGGTACGTGATAGGGTGGTTAGGGGATGTGGGTTGAGAGTTGGGGGAAACACGAGGTGGGGAGATTTGCGTGAATTGGGGAGAGTTTTAGGGGGAGAGAGATACAGAGTGAAACACCGGTGAGAGGAAAAATACAAGAAAAAATACCCCCTTAAATAATTTTAAAAATATCATAAAATTTATTCAAAATAAATATTAAAATTTATGGTCAAAATAATAATAACAATAACAATAATGAATAATTAACTATTTATTTAGAAATTTTATCAAAACAATTAAATTTATAATTAGCAAAACTATTAAAATAACATAATACCGTATTTTTAAATCGTAGAAATTTCTAGAGAAATTAGGAAAAATACAAATACTCTTTTAGAAAAATAATATTTAATATTTAAATACCAGAAAATTATTTAAACCCGTATTAAAAATTTAAGGTCATTACAAATTCTTTTTCAAATCAAAACAAAATTTGACCAAATGACCAAAACGACCACAATAATCACATTTAAATACACTAGCATGCTTATGATGAATATTAAGTACATGTGCATGTGTATGTGATGAAGAAGCCTTATGAAATGCACATGGAGCATTTCTCTTAGTGGATTTTTGTGCATCATAGCAAAATTTAGCAATGTGGCCTTTACGATCGCAAATTGAACATTTATAAACTTTGCTATACATATGTGCATAGTGAGTGCTTGGTTTTGAAGAGTTAGCACGAGACTTTGCACATAGGTCCATAAGTTTCTTGTTATCTATAATGCATGTTTTAAGGATTGAATCTAAAGATGATATACGATTGTAGGCATCAAAAATTACCTATATGTTCTCGCATACAGTTCGAGACGGAGAGAAGACAATAAACATCATTATTCGAGTCAAGGAGGATTATCTGACATTGACAAGCGTATGAAGCGAATCAACGAATCATTGATGACATAGCAACAAGCCACCGGAATGACAAACCAAGTGGCCCGTGCGCTCATCGGCCACCTCCATATGGCCCGCACGCTCATAAGCCAACTCCAAGTGGCCCATGCACTCGTAAGCCGCCTACAAACTAACAAAATGTATAAAGCGAATCGATGAAGTGAACAAGTCAACGAAACAACAAAATGCGCGTAATGGCGAAACAAATCCAACCCGAACAAATCGGAAAAGCCCCAAGCGGCCGAGTCACATCAAAATGACTTAGTCAAAGCTAGTGACTCGCATAGGCATGAGCCACCAAATGGTGGCTCGCATGGGTGCAAGCCACCATTTGGTGGGCCGAGCCACCAAATGGTGGCTCGTACAGTGCTGAGCCACCGTGAGGTGACTCGCTCTCAAAAAGTAGAAAACAAGTTTTTCGATTGTTTTTTGGGATTCTTTAATTCTAGAACCTCCCCAACTATTTTGAAGCTATCCCTAAACACTGTTAAGCAGTTATTAACTGTAGATGAGGTCAGATCATCAACTCTTATTAGAAAACGCTGTAACAAAAGCCTATAAAAACAAGCCTAGGGCCTTTATTTTTAGGGATCTGAAATCAGAGGGCGATGTGCTATCAAATCAAAGAGTGGAGCACGAATTTTAGAGAAGAGCTAGCAGATCTTGACGAACTTCAGTATAAAGAGGAAGATATTCGAAGGATCTGAGGCCCATCCCCCTTTCTTCCGGATCAAAGTTTGTTTTGATCTTGAGAAGAGTCATAATCTCACTTGGTCGAGATTATCACTTCTGTGAGTACTTCCTTTGTGAAATAAGAGTATTAATTCACCTTTTTGTCAACTGTATCTGATCCGCGGTGGTCCACGGACTAACACATCCCCGACATAGGTAAAGATCCTACGCAAACAGAGACTAATAAATAGGATCTGTGTGTAGTTTGGAAGAAGTTGTAATATTTATTTTTTATTGTGTAAAGAGATCTTATAAAAAGATCAACTTTTACTGTACTTTTTAAAGTTATTGTAACGAAAGAAGTTGTAATGAGTTTAACAATGTAAAAACAACTTTCGACGCAAACACGCTGACGACCATAATGGGAGCCTACAGCCTTTCTGCCGAGGCTGTCATGTCGCAACCTCGGATCCAGATCATGGTTGATAAAGAGGTCGAGTACGAGTTCAACCAACAAAAGTTCGAGTATTATCTGTTGTCCTCCTCTTCCAGATCCTCCTCTCCTTGCAAGCGTAAGAGGATCTCCTCCCCAAGGAAGGTCCACTGTTCTTCAGATCTGAAGACCCAAGATGATGATCTCTGCCCCGTTGCTGCTACAGTTGCATCTCACAACGCTCCTCCAGTGTCCGAGGAAGCTGGATCTTCAAATCTGAGCCCCTCCTTGATCAAGGAGTTTACTGCAGAAGGCACGCCAACTCTATCAAAGAGAGCACGTCAAAGGCAATGCCAGTGCCTCGCGCGCCAACTCGCCAAGGTTTTGGAGCCAGTTGACAGGATCCGCTATGAAGTGTATCTCAAGTTTAGGAAGCACCAAGTACCACAACAGCGAGCGAGCGGCTCCTCCTCCAAACCAGTGATGAATGAATGGATCCGCGTCAAAAGGGCCCGTTCAACCCTTGAGGAGCGCATTCAGAAGCACCATGCATTGCTTGCACACGCAAGAATTCTTGTGCAGGAGGCCAAGAAATTGCAGAGGGAAGAGGTGGTCAAGAAACCACCAAAACTACGTCAAGTCTGGAGGCCAAAGTCTAAAACGACGTTGAGAATAACCCAAACAGTGCCCGAAATTGACAGAAAAAACGAACCACAAGCTGCTGCTGGGCCACCAAATGCTGGCTCGTGCCAAGTTCGAGCTAGCTCAGTTCTCCTTACACCTGGTTCACCTCCCGCGGCCATTTTTAAGTCTCTGACTGCCCTTGTTCCTATCCTGATGAATCCCGCACCTCCAGTGGAGCCTCACGATAGTGTGGACTTGTCCCGATTTAAGATGAAGATCACAGATCATCTCGGTCCTTTGCATGAGGGCCGAGGAAAAACCCTGTTTAAAGAGCGCTTGGGTCCAGTGGATGAACCACGAGCAATTTGTTAGACTAGGGGTCGTACGTGTCCTCCCAACAAGTTAAAGATCTCTCATGTTGAGAAAGCACCTGTAACCACTTGCCCCGGGTTACGAGTTGAAGTTCAAGAGCCCGTTGGAGCTCTGCACTCATGAAGGCGTGGTTCCAAATGAGTGACACTTGAGAACATCAACGAGGTGTTATATCCCCAAAAGGAAGCGTGTTCGTCGTAAGACGATGATGTTATACTTGGGGAGTCATGCCAATACATGATAGGTTAATCCGGTAATCATGCCTATGAGTTGTACTATCGGACTGGGGGTATGAATAAGACTCGAAAGAGAAGTATTCGGGAAACGGATTCTCATTGTCCGTGCATCAAGCTTATCAGGGCAGTATTATTAGAGTGTAGCTACTCCAGGACCGCTCCACTGAGGGTGTCAGTATTTAAAAAAAATCTCCACCGAAGTGTCCCAATCTAAATCAAAATGCTTCTACTAGAAGAAATCTGTCGGTCATGATGACGAACTTCTAGAAGTTACTATCAATGTGGCCAATAAAGGAAAATCACCAAGGCGTTACATCCCTGACTCTTTCTCGGAGGCATCTCAGTGTATCACTTGGTTATGATCAAGACCTAGACGACCTAGACCAGATAGAGGACACTCCTCGGAGGAGGAAACATCAGACGCCAACTCCGTGATTGCTTCCAACAATACGGTGTCCAGCACAGGATAATCTTGCGAGACGTTCATGATCAACGTTGAACAGATGGCCAAAATCCTTGAAGACGATCTGGCCAAGCAAAAAGATAATTTCAAAATGAAATGAAAATGACTGTGCAACAAATAAGGGAATTGCATGATCAACAGATTTAAGCCTTATCAAATCAGATAGTGAATCTAGTCATCGTAACGCTACTAATTAAGTAGATAGCGATTCAAAAGTGGAAGAGAATCTCAACGCTGATACCCCTCCTGTTGACCAAAATGTTAGGGGTGGTCCCACCGAGGGTGACAACACTAGGGGTGGTCCAGTTGTTCCTCCCCGTGCTCGAAGGAAAATGCGAGCGATGATGAGAAAATGAAAGACCTGAAAAGTAAGATCAACACATTGATGTCCACTCAAGAGGTAAAGAAGATTGGTATTCCATGTCTCTACCCACGAGAGTAGGAGTCAATCCTGTATTTGACAAAGTTTAACCTAATTAACTTTACGCCATTCGACGGAATGGGCTCACCCATTCAGCACCTAATTTATTTCAAGTCACACCTGTTAAACCCTAAGGTCGCTATGAAAGAACCCTAGAGGGGGGGGGGGGGAAAAGGGTTTATGCTAATCTAATCCGATTTTATGCTAATTTAAAACTTATTAACAAATATGTTCTTGCAAGATGATATACAATTACTTATGAGCAAGAATATGCAATATGAACAAAGGTGATATATCCTAGCAATGAGATCTACTATATGATGTATGCAAGGATATACAAACTATCACAAGGGTGAAACAAACAAGATGCAATAGGCTATAAGATGAACAGTTATAAGTGCGCTGATAATCATATTTTTATTACAATTTTATACCCTCATTATCTATTTTATATGAATAAATATACCACTAATAATTGTTTTTATCTTTAGTTGCAGGTTAATGAAGAATAATTGTTAGACCCTAAGGTCGCTATGAAAGAACCCTAGAGGGGGGTGAATAAGGTTTTTGCTAATCTAATCCGATTTTATGCTAATTTAAAACTTATTAACAAATATGTTCTTGCAAGATGATATACAATTACTTATGAGCAAGAATATGCAATATGAACAAAGGTGATATATCCTAGCAATGAGATCTACTATATGATGTATGCAAGGATATACAAACTATCACAAGGGTGAAACAAACAAGATGCAATAGGCTATAAGATGAACAGTTATAAGTGCGCTGATAATCATATTTTTATTACAATTTTATACCCTCATTATCTATTTTATATGAATAAATATACCACTAATAATTGTTTTTATCTTTAGTTGCAGGTTAATGAAGAATAAAAGCCCAAGATTACTTCTCTCAACAAAAACCCTAAAGAATTAATGAAGATCACAAGCAACAAGCTCATGAAGACCAAACCCAAAGATCCATGTCCAAAAATCAAAATATCATATTTCACCCTTACTTGCACGTGAATGAAAACCACATGCATGCATGCTTGGCAAAGACAAGCCCAATATCACTTCAACAAAAAATCTGGAGCTCTTGGCAAGTGTGGATTTTTATTTGTTTTTAAAAATCATGAAGAAGCCCATGAAGTCAAGCCCAATATCACTTCAACAAAAACTAGAGCTCTCATGAATTGTTATGGACAGGACTTGATGTTGAAAACTCACATTGGACCTTGCTGCAGCCCTTGATTTTATTTGAAAATCAAATGATAAAATCATGGATATGGGCTGCTGCAGATTGTGAATGGGCCGGAGATTTGAAACTAAATCATGAAAATGGGGGACTTGAGTATTGCTGCAGTGATTTCAATTAATGGGGACCGGACATGGGACTTGATTGCTGAAAATCATTTGGGCCAACTTTACCACAGCTCTTGATTTTATTTTGAAAATCAAATGAGAAATTCAAATTGGGCCGGGGACTTTGCTGCAGCTCTTGAGTGATTTTCATTTATTTTTGAAAAGTAAATGGGCCTCCTATGTTGGAACAAAAAGCAAATTCAAAGGTGGAGATTGTTGCTTGGGGCTCAAGACAAATCTAATGGCTCATATTCATTGAAGATTACTATAAATAGGGGTAGAGAGTGAGGGGTTAAGGGTGTGAAAAATTTTGTAAACTCCTTTTGGAGAGGAGGGCTACTCTTAATTGAGAAGGCCTTCCAAAAATTATAACTTTAGTTGCAATTAATAATAATAATTTTTTCACCACTTTAAATATTTCTTCTCTTTGTTGGATGATGAAGATGGAGATGAAGAATTATTTAGAGGTTTGCATTTCTTTCTTTTTTCTCTTTTATTTCCCTTTTATTGCTTATTAGTTAGATTTATTTTCATGCTTGTAATTAGATTTTATTTTTCTTGTTAAATAGCCAAGAGGCTAGAACCCTCTTGCCTTAGATTTATTTCATGCTTCTAGAGTAGATTTATTTTCGTGCATTTAATTCTTGCAATTTTATTTTATAGTTTAGATTTTACTTTATTCTTGATTTTTATTTTCTTTTTCCTTCTTGCCTTATTGATCATATTCATTCTTTGTCACATCCACTCTCACTTACACTTTGCATCTATTTACACACCATTTTCACTCTCTCAATCTCTTCACAATCACATTCACTTATCATTCCTATTTGTCACGCACACAACATAAGAACCGATTTCATATTTTCTCCTACAAAACACCTTCCTCGTGGGATCGATATCTTAAATACTATAACTTGACACGGTTGTGCACTTGCAACCTTTTTGGGTACATGTTTATGCCGCATCATGCGCTAATGCAAACCAAACACGCTATATGTTCACGAGGTTCGGACCTTCCGTCTTACGTCCCTGCTCCCCACTCTCGAGGAGAATCCACTACATAACCCGGTTTGGAAGCCAGAACTTCTCTACACACTCGGTTATCAAGTCAACCGACAACTCTCACAAATCCTCCCAATGCACATACACAAGCTACAACCTCAAGTGTTGGTCATCACGTATCAACTCCCTCAAGTGCTCAGAATTATCACCTCTCACTAGGCCACTGACGCCACTCCTCTCGGTATTGACTCCGTCCTCACCACATACTCCTCTCGGTGTACAGGTGTATTACAAAGTGAACTTCATAATTAGGCACACAACAAATGATTGTTCTCTAAACAAGGTGAGAACTCAATTAGACTCAACTTAATGTTACTATCTCTCACAACCCCAAATATATTATGAATGCAAATACAATAAGCTCAAGTGGGTGTGTGTAACAATGAGATTAATCAAATCTAAACTCAATATAAAACTAGCTTTAATAAGATGATAATCAAATAAATAAATATAAAGGTAGAAAAGAGTTTAGAAAACTTCTTAATAGATGACAAGAGATGGAGGGAGAATAGTTGATTTCTCAAACTCCAATAGATGATCTCCTCAAGCTCTTGTGGAATTGAATTCACAAACTCAAACTCGAAAATGCTTAAAAGCACACTTAAACAAAACTTAAACCCTTGTTAAACTTGATTAAAATATTTTCTTAGTTAGATATGAAGGATGGGAGCAAGGGGGTATATATAGCCACCCAAAACCTCAGCCAAAACCCAACTGAAAAGACAAAAAAGCCCCCAAAAAACACTGTTGGAAACTAGCCGTTACTGTGCAACGGCACTCTGATAAGTCGACTTATGAGTCGACTTATATGAGTCGACTCAGTAGAAGAAAAATCATAACTGCGCTGCACTTCGTGAGTCGACTTATGAGTCGACTCATGAGTCGACTAATGAGTCGACTAAACATACACAGACCTAAAGTGCATAGAAAAACTCAACTTTAAACTGGGTTTAAAAATATCAAATAAGTTCCAAAAAATATAAAACTTTGGAAAATGATTGTAAACATGATAATAAATATGTTACAAAAACTAATTTTCAAAAAAAAACTTTCCAAATGTAAAATATCATCATTTTTCAAAATAGTCCAAAAACATGAAAACTAAACATACATGTTTCTGACGTTTGACTTAAACAAACTTTTGAAACTCTACAAAATGATTTTATAGACTTAAAGAAAGATGTAAACTATTGTTATGAAGTCTATAAACAATGAATATAATATTTTGTCAAATACAATAGAATATGAAACACATGAGTATGTATATGAATATATATTTGTTCCATATCTATTTAGATCAAACCAACTTATCCACATAAAAACAAATACGTATGAATATAAATATTTATTTATATGCTTGTAAAAACTTTGTTTGTGGATAAACCAAAAGCCAAGATGTGTGTGTATATATATAACTATATATATATATATATATATATACATAGAAAACAATAAAATGTGTGTGTATGATATTGAGCTTAAAGTACTAACACACATAATATAAACTCCTAAACTAAATGGTATCCAAGCAATCTTGATCTTCAATAAGCTTGACTTGGTACACTATGCGGAAGAAGCTTGAACTTGGATCTTCAACTTGAATTGCAAGGCTTCACTCCACAATTTCGCCAACCTCCATTGGATATGGTCATTGAAGCGCAATTCCATCCATCCTCAAATTTATTGTTTGTCTACAATAAATAACAAAACACAAACACTAGACAAACAATATTAGATGTAAATTATTTGTTAAATTATCATCAAAACAAGAAGACCAACAACACCTAGGTGTGATCTCCGGGAATGAACCCTCGAGGGTCCGATCATTTGTTGGCACCCTTCGTAGAGCTGCCTTCGATTGGTACCGCCATCTCAAGCCAGGAAGTATCAATAGCTAGGATGATATGGAAAGCTCGTTCCTCAACAACTTCTTCGATGATGATACCTAAGTGTCGATCGGAGCCCTTTTGGATGAAAAGCAAAAGGACAGGGAGTCAGTTGAGAGCTTTATTAAATGCTTCTGTAACAAGGCGATGAATTACCGAGATCCAATCACGGAGGAATTCATCATCCAAACCTGTCATAACAACCTTTCCATTGACTTCTTGGAAGTCCTGGGGTCGTGCCGTCCATAACATGAAAATAATTAAAACTGCGTGAGGAACATGCTGTACACTTTCTCAAAAGAAAAAAGCTTGAAAGAGGCCAACCGACGATTAAACCCCCGGACTCAAATTTTGCTTCTCGTGGTAAGGAAAAGGCACCTGCAGCAGCTATTGACGCTAATCAGACGTCACAACAGCAACCTCAGAAACAGTGAAGGACTCCAGATCTGAGACTCCGAAAAGAATACTCCTTTAAGGATGAAGAGGTTCCGGTTATCTTCAAATACCTCCTTGAAAACAACAAAATCAAGCTGCTACTTATTACGAATCAGGAGGAAGCTAACAACACTTCGGATCCAAAGTACTGTGCATACCATAGGAGGATCCTTCATCCTACCATGGCCTGCTTCACTCTCAAGAACAACATTCAAGCATTGGTTGACGCTGACATCATAACACCGAAATGAGCCGAATGCGAACGGTTCACTCTGAAAAGTATATAAGTATAAACTACTCTTTCTGACACTCCGAAAAGTATATGAGTATAAACTGCTCCTTCCCAGACACCAAAAAGTATAAGAGTATAAACTGCTTCTCCCTATCCTCCGATAGGTATACGAGGTTAAACTACTTTCCTTATTTCCTTTAACGAAAAGTTCCTGGAAAATATTACTCTTAATATTCTTAAGGATAACGGAACAATGTGGCCGAATACAATTGGATTCAGGTTCGTCAAAGAGCTGGGGGTGAGATACCTCAATGTATTCCAAAGGGAAGTTCCGGAAGAATACTACACATGGTATTCTTAAGGATAACCCAAAACCGATTATTCATGATGAAAACCAGTCATCAGAAAAATTCATTCCTAATTTTGATTAAGAATCTTCCACTATGGCCATTTAATCATTTCCAAGATGATTAAAACCCACCCACTATGATTTTTCGAGCACTCTTTCATCGAGATGTGATTCAATGACTTCATCCGGTCAATCTTCCCTCATGAAACTCCTATAGTGTAACAATGGACTGCTTGATGATTCACGGTCCTCCACCATAAAGTCTCTCACAGATCAAATTAACTGGCGGTGGGTCCACCAAAATTCTTTCAGATGAGTCCATCCAAACTCCTATTGTGTTGGTGAACTTAACACTCCCAATGTTAAAGTCTCAACATGGTATTAAAAATTCAAGCTGCTGATCCATGACAATCATCAAACCCCTTTGTGTTAAGTCCTAGCCACTTGACACTAAAAAAACCCACCGAGTGATTTGTACGAGTCAACATTCCCAGTGTTAGTTGTATCTTCACTCCCATTGTTTCTTGGTCAAACCTTCCTGTAGTTAGGACCAAAGCCAAAATCTCCTCTCGATTTCTTTTATGAACGAGAGGTTCACTTTCAAATCGAACGATCAAACCTTCCTATAATTAGGATTGTCTCAAACCTCCTACTTAGTCAAACATTCCTACAGTTAGGACCAAAACTAGAGTTCCCTCTTGATAAACGAGAAATCTACCTTCAGATTGGATAATCAAACCTTCCGATAGTTAGGGTTATCGGAATCTCTTTTAATTCTCGAAGTGGAGATCTCACTTTGAATTTCTTTTACACCTAGAGATAAAATATAAAACTTTTCCTCTCTAGCATTAGGTTCGTCTTTGCCCCAAAAGAAGACACCTCTTTCCAACACCAAAATCCATGCCTTACGCGCATGAGGGACTTTATCTTGATCCCTAAATAGAGGTAAGTCTGCATCTAACACATGCTGTAGGGTGGTTCGTTCCCGCGAAAATGACCAAATCTACGTATTCAACACCATAGCACCAAAAATCCATGCCTTTCATACATGGGGAATTTTATTTGAATCCTAAGTAGGGATAAGTTAGCGCCTAACACGTATTGTCGGTTAGTCTTTTATCGCAAAAAAGGCAAAAGTCCACGTATTCAACATCGTGGTAGGCCGTTATTAATAACGCCAAAATCCGTGCCTTACACGTACGTGGAATGTTATCCCGAATCCTAAGTAGGGATAAGTCAGCGCCTAACACGCATTACCGATTAGTCTTTTACTGCAAAAAGGATAAAAACCCACGTATTCAACATCATGTCAGGTTGTTATTAATAACGCTAAAATCCGTACCTTACACACACGGGGAATTTTATCTCGAATCCTAGCTAGAGATAAGTCAACATCTAACACGCATTGTCGGTTAACCTTTCTCCGTGAAAAGAACGCCATGATTCACGTCTGGGGGATGCTATCTCAATCACTGAATAGAGATAAGTCTACGCCTAATACGCGTTGCCGGTTTGTCTTTCCCCGTAAAAAGGATGAAGCCTATGTATTCAATAGCATAGCGCCAAGTCTAAGAGAGTTCATTCTCGTAGCACAACGTCACATGTGAAAAGGATTTAGGTAATTCACATGCAAGCCCGGTTCAAATGGTAATCGGTAAAGGCATATCAAATCCGTTGATGGCTGAGGGTTTGCCAAAAATCCTAAAGTCTGCGCTTAACATGCATTATCGGGTAGTCTATTCCCATGACAATTCAATGAAAGCCCCCTGATACCAATTGAAAGGCACCCTAATGTCACTAGGAAGGAACCCTAGAAGCGGGGAGGGGGGGGGGGGGCAGGGGGGGGGGGGGGGGGGGTGAATAGGGTTTATGCTAATCTAATCCGATTTATGCTAATTTAAAACTTATTAACAAATTATCCTAGCAAGTAAAATATAGACAAGATATATGCAAGGATAATAAACTAAAGGCAATATGAAAACAAACAAGATAGTGGGAATATAAACAATAAGCAATAGACAAAGATGATATAAGATATAAACACAAAAATAAGTGCACCAATACAATTACAAACAAACCATATGATCACGGAGTTTGGTCCCTACGACCTACGTCTCCGCTCCTCACCTTGAGGAGATCTCCACTATCACATTGGGTTTTCTACGCTTACCTAAAAAATATTTACACCTCACAATATCGGTTTTCAACACTCACCGATCAACGTTCACAATCACTTATAATGTAACTACACTAACTACCACCTCAAGTGTTGGTCTCTAGCCCGTATCTCCCTTAAGTGTTAGGATTTACAACCTATCTCTAGGCATTACCACCTACCCCACTCCTCTTGGGACGACCCCGTCTTTCATCACACACTCCTCTTGGTGTACTAGTATAATACAAAGTGAATCCTCACAATTAGGCTCAATACAACAATTAGTTTTCTACTTCACCGAAAACTTTACAACTTACACACTTGCAATTACACTTCACACCCTCTAAGTGTTAGCCTAGCCCGTGTCACCTTTCTCAAGTGTTCAGAATTACCATCTCTCACTAGGCTTTACTACCGACCCCACTCCTCTTGGAACAGACCCTGTCTCTTACCAACCACTTCTCTCAGTGTCCAAGTGTAATATAATGTGCAACTCATAATGAAGCTCACAATTATAAATATGTTCTCTAAACAAGGTGAGAACTCAATTAAGCACAACTCAATATTACAATCTCTCACAACCCCAAATATACTATGTATGAAAATACTAAAAGCTCAAGTGGGTGTGTGTAATAATGAGATTTAATAAAACAAACTAAACTCAAAAAAATCTAGCTTTAAGGACATGAAAAACAAACAAACAAATAGCTAGATAAGAGTTTAGAAAAACTTCTCTATTGATGATCTTCCTCAAGCTCTTGTGAAAATTGCTGTACAAACTAAACTCTTGAAACAAACTAAAACCAAACTTAAAACCCTTGTAAACTTGTTTAAAAACTTTCTTCTTAGTCATTTTTAGTCTGAGGTATGTGGGGTATTTATAGAAACCCCAAGACACAAGAAAATAAAAGCAAAAAGACCAAAAACCCAAAACTGGAACAGGCTAGAAAAAATTAGCCGTTACAGTATCAGTCGACTGACAGCTTTTATCAGTCGACTGATGAGCTGACCGTTAGAGGCATTTTCCTGCTCATCAGTCGACTGACGGACCTTATCAATTGACTAATGACTTTATCAGTCGACTGGTCAGTCGACCAAAATAAAACAGAAACTTTTTGTTATTCCAGATACTTTCTTCAGTCGAATGAACACATTCATCAGTCGGTTGATAACACTGTATCAGCCTGATTAAAACAGAAAATCTGATTTTCAAACCTCTTTTAAAAATAAAAAATAAAATAAAAAATATAAAACTTTGGGAAATGATTGTAAACATGATAATGAACATGCTATAAAAATAATTTTTCAATTTGTATTTCCCATTTGTAAAATCTCATCATTTTGCAAAATCATATAAGCATGAACATGTTGAAAACTTGATTTTGCCAAAATAAATTAAACAAAACTTTGAAACACTTTAGAATGGATTTATAGACTTATACAAGATATAAAAATAGTGTAAGTAAGTTTTCAATCTATAAACATAATATTTTGCAATTTTAATAGAATATAAAACACATAAATGTGAAAATGAAGATATATATTGTTTCATATCTATATAGCTAAACCAAAACAACTAATCCACATAGAAAACAAATAAGTATTATATATCTATTTGTTTGCAAAAAACTTTTATGGATAAAACACATAAACCATCAAATTGTGTGTGTGTATAATATCGAGCTTAAGATATTAACACACAAAGTATAAACCCTAAACTAATTTACCCAAGCTTGATAGATCTTCAATATGCTCAACTTGGTAAACTGTGCGGATGAAGCAGGATCTTGGATCTTTAACTTAAATGTAATGCTTCACTCCACAATTCCGCCAACCTCCATTGGATTTGATTGTGAATGCTTGATTCCATCCATCCTCTAACATATTGTTCACCTAGAGTAGATACAAAATACAAATACTAAACAAACAACATTAGATGTAAATTGTTTGTAAATCATCATCAAAACAAAAGGACTCAACATTCAATATCATAGTATCAAGTCTAAGAGAGTTCATTCTTTTAGCATATTATCACCTACGGAACGGACTTAAACAATCCACATGCTAGTCCAACTCAAACGGTAGTCAGTAAAGGCCTGTCAAACCCGTTTATGGCTGAGGGTTTACCAAAACTCCTATAAGCACGATAGTCACTGATGCACCAGATTCATCAGTTGGTCTCGTGACTTGAACACCTGGGAGAACATCAATTTCAGTCGAAGTTTCCACAAAGGACATTGAACTTGTTGTAATGAAGGTCAACATTGGTCAACGTGTTGCAATCAAAGTCAAAGCATCGTCAATTCTCACCAAAACAAGGCTCAGATCAACTCCGAAACAAAGGATAATCCCAGGGAGTTCAACTGTAATTCAGATATGAATCCGTGATGAAGATAATCAATTCAACATTGACTCAATGACATGAGCTAAAATCATAAATCAACACACCAGTTTTAATTTCAGACTTCGACAACGGTACGATGATAAATGCAGAGCTGAAAGAATTTTAGCTATTCGACAAAATACTGAATAGACTGAGAATTAAAGAAGTCAAGAACAAAAGCCAATTACAAGTCCTTTTACACAGACTGAAGGTTGGTCCTATCACATCCAAAGTATTTCAGGCTTTCCTATAAAAGAAACGAGACTGAAACACTTTGGAGGAGGTATCTGTAGGCATCAAAAATTACCTATAGGTTCCCGCACGTAGTTCGAGATAGAGAGAAGACGATAAACATCATTATCTGAGTCAAGGAGGATTATCTGATGCTAACAAACGCATGAAGCGAATCGGCGAACTGTTGATGACGTAGTAACAAGCTACCAGAATGGCAAATCAAGTGGCTCGTGCGCTCACCGACCACCTCTCATGTGGCCCGCACCCTCATCAGCCAACTCCAAGTGGCTCACACACTCATCAACTACCTACAAGCTAACGAAACGTATAAAGCGAATCAATGAAGAAGACAAGTCAACGAAATAACAAAATGCGCATAACAGTGAAACAAATCCAACCCGAACGACCCGGAAAAGCCCCAGGCGGTCGAGTCACCTCAAAATGACTCAGTCAAAGCTAGTGGATCGCATAGGCATTCGCATGACCGTGAGCCACCAAATGGTGGCTCACACAGTGCCGAGCCACCGTGAGGTGGCTCGCTCTTAGAAACGTCGAAAACGCATTTTTCGATAGTTTTTCGGGATTCTTTCATTCCAGAACCTCCCTAACTATTTTGAAGCTATCCCTAAACGTAGTTAAGTGGTTATTAACTAAGCATGAGGTAAGATCATTAACTCTTATCAAAAAACACAGCAACAAAAGCCTATAAATACAAGCCTAGGACCTTCGTTTTTAGGGATCTGAAATCAGAGGGCGAGGTATTGTCAAATCAAAGAGTGGAGCACAAATTTCAGAGGAGGTCTAACAGATCTTGATGAACTTCAATATAAAGAGAAAGCTATTCGAAGGATCTGAGGCCCCCCTTCCTCTAGATCAAACTTTGTTTTGATCTCGAGAAAAGTCGTAATCTCGCTTGGTCGAGATTATCACTTCTGCGATTACTTCCTTTGTGAAGTAAGAGAATTAATTCACTTTTCTGTCAACCGGATCTTATCCGCAACGGTCCACGGACTAACGCGTCTCTGGCACAGGCAAAGATCTCATGCAAACAGAGACTAATAAATAGGATCTGTGTGTTGTTTGGAAGAAGTTGTAATCTTTATTTTTCATTGTGTAAAGGAATCTTATAAAAAGATCAACTTTTACTTTACTTTTTGAACTTATTGTAACGAAATAAGTTGTAATGAGTTTAGCAATGAAAAAATTAACTTTCGACACAAACAACAATCCTTAACAAGATTCAACTCATCATTAGGCATACGAGCATTGTCATTAGAAGTAGAGAAAACATAATTATTTCCAAATATATCCAATTTATTTTTACTAGTTTCTACTTCTAACATGGCATTGTCATTTTCCTGAGTTAAACTAGCAACATTTGAAATTAAAGAATCATGATCCAATTTTAATTTTTCATTGTTTTCTTTTAGGATCACATTCTCATTTGAAATAGTATCAAACTTAGATGCTAATAACTCATGATTGGATTTTAACTCTACATGCTTGTTTTTAAGATCAATAAAATTATTATGCAACTTAGTGTAGGCATGCATTAATCTATCATATGCACAAGCGAGTTCATTAATTGAAAGTTCACTTTCAGAGTCGGAATCGCTTACCACACTAGGGTTATCCCCTAGTGGACGTGTGCATGATGGTGATGCTCCAATACAACTTAAAGAGGAAGCCACCAAAGCTTGTTGGATCTTCTCCAAGTCCCCTTGATGCGCTTCTAAGAATTTTCACAATGTATAAGCGCTATCAAAAGAATCAAGCTTATTAGACATAGATGAATCAAATGTATTTAGTAAAAATTCTAACACAAGCTTGTTAATAGTAAACATCTTATCATTTTTACTCAACTTGGATTTCTCCAAAGTGGGCACAACATAAGCATGATTAATAACTTCCCACAAATTAATATTTTTAGATCTAACAAATAGCTTAAATCTAAAACACCATTGAGCATAGGGAAAACATTGAATTTAGGAGCAATATCAGGATCATAGCCTAAACAAGATGCACCATTCATATCCATGATATTATAGAGATTAATGGGTATCCTTGTCATAGGAGTGGATTTCCTCATTGACGCCTCTAAAATCACATGATTGAGTGACATTATGGATGATCCGCTCCGTTGAACTTGATCTACATATTCTAAAACCCCAACACACCAAGTTTGGGGTGAATCCGTCGTCGTTTGACCCTCCATCTCGCCATGTGAAAAGTTCTATTCATTCAAAACCGTTAAAATTGATACGAGTGGATGAAGGGTCAAACGACGACGGGTTCACCCCAAACTTGGTGTGTTGGGGTTTTAGAATATGTAGATCAAGTTCAACGGAGCGGATCATCCACAATGTCGCTCAATCATGTGATTTTAGAGGCGTCATAGGAGGAAATCCCCTCCTATGACAAGGATACCCATTAATCTATATATATATATATATATATATAGAAAAGGAAAGAATGGACACCGTTATGTTTTAGTACAACCGCTAAGTATTAATAATTATGATTCATTTTATCAATCAGACTCGTGAATTGGACTCGCGCTCTTTTAATTTACACTGTAAATTGCAATTATTCATTAGATAATCAAATAATTATAATTAAATAATGATCCCTCCGTCACTTCCTCGGTAAAAACAAGGATCCGAAACCTATAACTATGGGGGTTGGACTGTAGGAGTCAATTAATGCGCGGCCAACTTTCAAAGATGATTTAATATTTTTAAGCTTAAGCGTGACCACAAGATATGCCAAATACGGTCCTTCGCAGAATTACATTAATTAATGTTGCACTGCATCATTTATCCACTTCCGGGCCAGTCCAAATCCAGCCTGCTAAGTGAAGGCAAACTGAGCCGGGCCTGCGGTGAGCAAATTGGATACAACCAATTTAAATCTAAATTTTGGATTTTCTAATTGAAATTTTCATTGTTGTACGTGATGTAGTTATACATGAACTACAGAAATTCAAGGACCAAATATCTAAGCAACTTATAAAAATTCAGAAACATTTACTTGGCATCATATGATATAAAATAAACTTGTGATCATTCAAAATGTTAATTTTCTAACTATGTGACCCAAAATAGATCCCCATCTGATGGTACTGAATTTTAACATCGAAACTCAAATTATAAATTTAGACTGATG
>NC_033797.1:74534206-74561823 GCF_001876935.1 Asparagus officinalis
TATGACAAGGATACCCATTAATCTCTCTCTCTCTCTCTCTCTCTCTATATATATATATATATATATATATATATATAGATATATATATATATATATATATGCAAGCAAGATGTAATAAATCTCAAAACTTGATTAGTAAGATATGAATGCTTGGATCTTTAACTCAAGGCGGTTAAGCCACAAATCAAAGAGCACTAAGGTTTGATACCAATTGAAAGCACCCTAGGGGGTGAATATGGTTTATGCTAATCTAATTCGATATTAATGCCAATTAAAACTAATTAATAATATTCTAGTAATTATGATATACAGCAAGATATATGAGCAAGGATACGTAATATAAACAAGGTCGGTATAAACATGTAACAATGATGATATAAAAATATACAAGAATAAATGCGTCAAAGCCAAACTCAAATACAAGAAAATAATCACGGAGTTCGGTCCTTCCGACCTACGTCTCCTCTCCTCACTCCCGGGGAGAATCTACTACACAAACGAGTTTTCGATGCTCACCCAAAAAATATTTACACCTCACAAGTTCGGTTTTCTAGCTCACCGAAAACTTTACAACTCACACTTGTAACTACACAATACCACCTCAAGTGTTGACCTCTCACGTGTTACCTCCCTCAAGTGTTCAGAATTTCCACATCTCCCTAGGCTTTACTACCGACCCCACTCCTCTTGGAACTGACCACGTCTCTCACCTCTACACTCCTCTTGGTGTATTTATGCAATACAATATGACCTCACAAATTAATGTTCAAATACAAAATGGTTTGTTCTCTACAATGGATGAGAACTCAATGTAAGCTCACACTCTAAGTAACACTCACCACAACCCAAATTAAATAATGTATGAAATACTAGAAGCTCAATAGGTTGTGTGTGTAAACAAAGAGTAAAATAAAGTTTAACTCAATTCAATTTAGCTCAAATATATAATAGACAAAATAATAAATAGCTAGAAGATGAGTTAAGAAAACTTCTCCAATGAAAACAAGAGTGAAAGAGATGACATGATAGCCCAAACACGAATGGATGATCTTTTCTTCCTCTTATGAAAATCTCTTCACAAACAAAACTTGTAAACACACTTAAATAAAATTTAAACACCTTTAAACTTGTTTAAAAATTTTCTTAATTACCTTCAGAAGTTAGAGAGTATAGGGTATATATAGGATCATAAAACAAGCCCCAAAAACAAAAGAAAACCAAGAAAAAAAATACAAAAAATGGAAACCTAAAAATCTAAAAAACTAGCCGTTGAAAAGCCGTCGGTCGACTGATGAACAGTATCAGTCGACTGATGAGCTGACCGTTATAGGCAGCTCATCGATCGACTAAAGACCTCATCAGTCGACTGGTAAACTCATCAGTCAACTGATAATTTATCAATCACAAAAATAGAAACTTTTAGGCTTTCCGAACGAGTTCATCAGTCGACTGATAAGATCCATCATTCGATCGATAACATGTTATCAGTCTGAAATGAATAGTAAAACTGAACTTTAAACCTCTTTTAAAAATAGCAAATAAATCCCAAAAAATGTAAAACTTTGGAGAATGCTTATAAACATAAAAATGAACATGTTACAAAAAGAATTTTTGGAATTGCACTTTCTAATTGTGAAAAATCATCATTTTGTAAAATAGTCTAAAAACATGAAAACACAACAACACATGTTTTTGACAAAATAACTTGAACAAACTCTTGAAACATTTTAAATGGATTTATAGACTTAGGAAAAGATATAAAATGGTATAAACAAGTCTTAAATCCGTAAACATATCATTTTGCAAATAAACACGTTTAATCCATAAATGAAATCATGTTTATTTGCATGTATAGATATGAAACAAATACATGTATATATATAACTAATTATATTTGTTTCATATTTAAACTTGAAAACAAAAACTCAAAACGTGTATGTGTGTATATATGAGCTTAAAGTGCTGAACACACATAATATAACACCTAAACTATTTACCCAAGCTTGATTGGTCTTTAATATGCTTGTCTTGGTTGCAAATGAAGCTTGATCTTGTATATGACTTGAATTGCAAATGGCTTCATACCGATTATTTCCGCTAACCTCTATTTGATATGATCATTATGGCATAATTCCATCCAACCTTCAACATGAATATTTGTGTAGATTACCTAACAAAACAAATACAAACACTTGACACACGTTGTTAGGAATTATTTGTAATCATCAAAATAAGATTAGAGAGTAGGCTCATAAACATGAGGTCAACATTCATGATTTACGGGTAATATTTCTTGAGAAACTTTCCGTTAATCGGCATCATGAGCCTGTCGCCTTTCTAGTTGATAAGATGGTATGCTGCGTTCGAATAGACTGATTCTATTACGAAGGATCCTTCCCACTTGGTATTGAACTTTCCATTGGTCTTGTGTGTCATCACCATAGGTCGCATGATCGCTAAGACCAAGGCACCTTTCTTAAAGATCCTTTCCTTGACTTTCTTGTTGTAGGTTTTGGAGATTCGAACTTGATACAACTTGATTTGTTGCTGAGCCTAAAGTCGCATGTCATCCAGTGCCTCAAGTTCTTGAAGGCGGAGTCAATACTTTTCTTCGTTTGTCATTCTGGTATGCTGCGTTCGAATAGACTGATTCTATTACGAAGGATCCTTCCCACTTGGTATTGAACTTTCCTTTGGTCTTGTGTGTCATCACCATAGGTCGCATGATCGCTAAGACCAAGGCACCTTTCTTAAAGATCCTTTCCTTGACTTTCTTGTTGTAGGTTTTGGAGATTCGAACTTGATACAACTTGATTTGTTGCTGAGCCTAAAGTCGCATGTCATCCAGTGCCTCAAGTTCTTGAAGGCGGAGTCAATACTTTTCTTCGTTTGTCATTCTGGTCGCAAGGGCAACTCTTAGGGACGGAATTTGAATTTTCAAGGGTAGTACGACTTCACAGCTATATACCTAAGAAAATAGGGTAGCTTTTGTTAGGATTCTCACTGTTGTGCAGTAAGCCCATAAATATTCGTCGAGCTTTTCGTCCCAATCGCATCGACTTTTGTAGACATACTTCTTGAGAAGCTTTACAATAGTCTTGTTGAAAGCTTCTATGAGGCCTTTGGCTGGTGGATAATATGCCATTGATGTGACACTTTGGATTCTAAACTTGTCAAAGAATCTCTAAAATCCATAGCTAACGAACCGAGTTCTATTGTCATGGACTATTCGTCTTGGTACGCCGAAGCGGTATTGACTTGATATTTGATAAACTTGATCACATTCGCAACTTTAACTTCTTTCAAAGGAATGACTTCTACCCACTTGGAGAAGTAACCAGTTATTGCTAAAATGAACCGATGTCCTTTGGACGTTAGTGGAGTAATGGGTCCAATAATATCCATTCCCCATATCTCGAATGGACAAGATAACAATGTTGGGTGCAGGTTCGCTGGTGCTTGATGAATGAAGTCACCATGAATCTGGCACGCGTGACATCGCCTAGCTAGTTGACAACATCTGCAAATATTATTGGCCAATAGTACCTAATTCTTTAGATACAATCTCCTAATTTGGCTCTGGGTTGATGAGCTCCACACATTCCATTGTGGGCTTCTTTAAGAACTTATTTTGCTTCTCTTCTGGAGAGACATCAAAGTAAGACCCCATCATATGACTTCTGGTACAAGATTTGAAAAACTACATTGTAATAGAATTGAAGGGCCTTCCGTTTGATAGAAGCCGCTTCCTTGTAATTATCAGGCAATATCCAATGCAAGACATAGTCAATATATGGGAATCGCCAATCCCTTGGTTCTAGCTCAACTGAGGTTGCACAAAAAATCTTTGCTGTCACCTCTTCTAAGTAGTTTTCTAGAGGAAACCTGTGGTGGTACAATTTATGACCCACAACCAATATCGTTGTCTCAGCCCTTGGTGGTAAAGCATCTGCGTATGCATTCTGGACTTGTGGAATGTATCCAATAAAGAAGCCCTCAAACTTTTGGGCTAATATTAGCGCTACAAAGTGGTATGGGAGTAAGTCCTTATTATGCACTTCATATTCTCCTCAGACCTGATTCACGATGAGTTGAGAATCACCGTAAGCCTCGAGATGTCGAATATTGAGTCCTTCAGCTAATTGCATTCCTAATAGCAAAGCATTATACTCCGCTACATTGTTAGTGCATGAATTGATCAAGTAAAATCCTCTTGGGATCACATGGCCATTTGAGGATACGAGCACTACCCCCACACCGGCAGTGATTCTTTCGTTAGGGTTTGCTCTTGATGCCCCGTCAAAGAACAATCTCCACACTTATATAACTCCTTGAGTTACACAAGCTTCGACAAATTTATCTGGCAAGTACTCATATAACTTGGATGATCCAGGTGCCGGATGATCAGCTAAGAAATCTGCCAGAGCTTGGCCTTTAACAGCCTTCCGAGACATGAATCGCATGTCATACTATGATAGGAGGATTGCTCATTTTGCTAGATGACAATTTAGTAAAGAGGGCTTCGTCATGAACACTCTCAAAGGATTTACCTTGGAGATGACATGAATCGATTGTCCGACCAAATAGTATCGCATCTTCTGGACAGCAAACACTAAAGCCAAGCACTCTTTTTCTACCGAATTGTACTGGTTTTCAGCTCCAATTATCATTCTACCGAGGTAGTAGATTGCTTGTTTATGTCCTTGGTCATTGCTCTGGGCTAACAAAGCTCAAAGAGAATAATTCATGGCTTTCACATATAACAGGAATGATTTCTCTAATATTGGGGCCACAAGGATGGGTGGTTGAGTGAGGAATCACTTGATCTCCTCAAATGCCTTTTGGCAATCTTCATCCCAAATGAATGAGACTTCTTTCTTCATCAGCTTAGTGAAGGGTTGGTAGCATCCTGAGAGATTTGATATGAATATTCGGATGTAAGCCAATCTGTCTTGTAAACCTCTGAGCTCCTTGATGTTTCTCGGAGGTCGCATATCTTGGATGGCACGAACCTTTTCTGGGTTAAGAGAAATCCCTTTCTAGGTGACTATAAATTCTAGGAATTTACCGCTAGCTACTCCCAGGAAAGATTTAGTTAGGTTCATCTTCAATTGATGTGCTCGCATGATGTCAAACATCATCTTCAGATCTGCTAGATGATTGCCCTTGTTTCGGATCTTCACTGCAATATCATTCATGTAACATTCGATCTTCTTACATAGATGTTCATGGAAGATTGTATTCATTGCAAGCTGATAGGTTGCACCGACATTCTTTAATCCAAATGGCATCACCATGTAGCAATATACTCCCAATGGGGTCCTGAAGGCAGTGTACTTTTTGTCTTTGAGGTACATTTTGATTTGGTTATACCCTGAGAATCCATCCATGAAAAACATCCTCTCGTACCCACAAGTATTGTCAATCATGACATCTTTGATGAGGACTAGAAACTCGTCTTTCGGACATGTAGTAATAAGGTCGCGAAAGTCAATGCACATTTGATCCTTTCCATTTTTCTTAGACACATGAACTATGTTAGCCACCCAATCAGGGTGTTGATCCTCTCTGATAAATCCTGAGTCGATAAACTATTTGACTTCTGACTCAATTGCTTCCATGATCTCTAGACGAAACCGGCGTTGTTATTGTTTGATAGGTTTCACATCCTGATCAATGTTGAGATGGTGCATGGCTACTTTTGGATCAAGGCCAGGCATGCCTTCATAGTTCCAAGCAAAGACATCTATATATTCTCGGATAAGAGATATGAGGTCTTCTTTCTCAGATGGTGATAAGCTATCACTTATGAAGATTGACTTAGGATTGGTTTCATCTCTCATATAGACCTGAATCACCTTATCTTCAGTGAGCGGCTCACATTGTTTGAAGCATATGTCCCATATGATATTAAGGTGTTTGATCCAAGTATCATTAGTTGATTCAATCAACTCTTCATCTTCCTCTGCATCTTTATCCGGATGACTAGACGAAGTCATATTCACAGACATATTTTTAAAGAATGTTCTGATGCTCACATCGAATTCCCATGAGGACATTCTGGATGAATGGTCTTGACACAGATAGTTGTCGATCTTATTTTCTGAAAGGGGAGGAGTTGAAACATAACCTAACCCTCTTCTAGTTTTATGGTAATAATCAGGAGGTTTTTCTTTTAGAGTGAAAGATCGAATTGGTGCTCGTCTTCTTTTCCCGAAGTTTAAACCTTACTGTTTACCAAAGTCATAACCTATTATTCTTATCATATGAATGGAATTGGGTTCATGATAATGGAATTGTAGAGTTCTAGGATCATCCTATGAACTTTCCCGACTGGGTAACTCGGAGTTAACTTTCCTGAAATAGATTAGCTTTTGCTCTTTTTTTTAGACGGGACCATAAAAAAGGCCTTCTGTATGTCTTCAATCTCTTCGAATGTGGCGAAGGATGATTTGAGCGGCATATTAAATGATGCCACAGCATGAAATGTGTGTCATGGATCTGTACCTGCACCTGTACCTATCTCTCTTTTCTCACATTTGCAGGACACATCAGAAAAGTAAGCCAAATTAAAGTCTTCATTAATGTACCATAGCCCTCACTCGGTACGTCATTAAAGTTCTCATTATGACCCATTACATCCAAATTTAACTCCTAGGGACACTCTTCTCCGGGCTCAAGCTCGATGTTAGCTGCATTACCACTATCGACGGCTTCCTTGGTTGCTTTAGTTCTTGAGAGTCATGATAGAATACTGAGTCAGTATGGAAGTTTTCCACCCCCTTGAATGGCTACTTTTCTGCAATCAGGGTTCTAACTTCTCCCTCCTCATTAGCATATTTCATGACCTGATGAAGGGTAGATGGGACAATGCAATTCGCATGAATCCAAGACCATCCTAACAGTAGATTGTAGGATGTGTCTGCATCTATGATATAGCAAGTGATCTCTAACTTGAGATCTCTAATTTGACATCCGAGTTTGATTTTACCTAGGGGTCATGCTATTAGCGTTGAAGCCAAAGATGGTTGTCTGAGTGGAACTCAATCGATGCAGGGGATTCCCAAGGACTTGCATGACCTTATAGGGCATAATGCTAAGTGCTGAACCCGGATCGACCTGTACACGACTGATCTCAGAAAACCTGATATACCCTGTGTAGTACAGTAGTCTATCATGTTTTTTCTTGATTTTCATATCTTCCTAAGTGAATGATATGCACGACAGACTTCGAACTGCTTGCAGGCAATGTATACAAGATTGTCCTTTGTGGCTTCTGGGACTGCAGGAACTTGTGTTATAAATCTCTCTGTGTCCATTAAAGCTTCAACTAGAGCCTCCCTCATGGTCTTGGACAATCGAAGGAGCTTGTACAGGGTGATCATTGTAGAGATATTAGCCAATTGCACCATGACATTGAAACGGAAAGGAGTGCTTGATCCTTCAGCCTCCTGTTGGAGAAGATTCTTGTTGAAGTGAATTTCCTTTTGTTTCCTCTTGTCGATTGTCTTCATAGGAGCAGAACCCCTAGCCTCTTGGGCCTGTTCTTCTGCTTCTTGAGTATTTTGATCATACTTTTTTAAGTACGTCTTCCCCGATCTAGTGCCCGAGTTGGCATCTTGATTAGCTGTGAGGACATTTCCCTCCTCTTTTGAATCTATAAGAGGGATGATATGATCATCATATTCGTTCATAGAGGGGCTAATCACATTGGATGATTTAGCCTCACCTCTCTTCTTCTTCGTTGATGCACTTGTCCACTGCCGATCATCAATCAGGTCGAGATGGACCCACATGATGCAGCATAATTATGTACCAAAATTGCAAGTACACAATTGATCAAATTATAGTATAAAAGTTATCGATCCCACGAGAAAGGTGATTTTAAGAGATTTTTAGAATAGGTTCTTATGTTGTGTGCGTGACAAAATATGATTAAAGAATAAGTATGATTATGATGAGTGATTGTTGTGAATATATGCAAGAGACAATAAATTAAATTTTAGAGAAAAGAAATAAGAATCAAAGAATAAATGAAATCATAAGGCAAGAAAGAAGAATGAATAAAATCAAGGAATAAAATCAAGAATGAAAAAAAATTCAAGAAAGTCAAGATGGAGGTTTCAATTTAAGATATGAGAAATCTAGAATTTAATCCACTAACTAATCTCAATTACAAAATACAAACTATTATCTTTTAACATATTTCAACTTAGATTTATTAAGCATAGACTATCAAACCATTTAAGGAAAGTATAACCTATTAAATTATCATCTAAGTCAAAATTACTATTCATAATAAGAACAACAACAAGATAGTAATCCTAGAATTCATAAGCATAACCTATCAAACCATTTAAGATAAGCATAGATTATCAAATTTTTTTTCTACCGATTAGTTCTCTAGTTGATTATCCTAAACATGAATATTTTAAGTGCAAGAGAATAATTTGCATAATATAAAGGAAATTAGGCTAGCATCATACAATTATAATATTCCTACAAGAATTAATTTCACATCTCAAGAAATAAAAACAATAAGAAAAAGAACTAATTACAAAATTAAAAAGAAAATAAAAATCTAAACTATGAACAAGAAATAAATCTAACTACAAAGAATTAAAATCTAAACTACAAGCTCGAATCCTTAGGGGCCAACGTCTAATGAGTTTTAGAAGGCTTGGATTTGTGAAGTGAGGAATTAGTGATTTGTGGGCTAAGGAAAGGGTGATGAAATCCCTTACCTTATCTTGATTGGGGTTTTGCCCTTAAGAATGATTTAAGTGTGTGCCAAATCAAGTGCTACAATCACTTTGGTGAATTCCTACACTATATGAAATGCAACCCTAGAAATTAAAAGCGACTAAAAAGGATGGTAAAAATAAAATCTTTATATTTTTTAATTATGGTCAACAATAATCAAAAGTGAGAAGGGGAAAATTGTTTGAGTTTATTATCTTGTTAGTTAATATCTAAGTGAAAGATGGATTTTATTATGGTCAACAAAAATAAAATCTTTTTTTTTAAATCCTAATTGTCTCTAATTGTGAAGCTAGCTAAAGAGGGTGGAATTGAAAACTAGAAAGAAGACTTACCCGAAAGCAATGCTCCAAATTCTTGATCTTCAATCCAAGATTTTCAAGCTCCAAGCGGTTCCTTCACAAGAAAAATACACAAGTTAAAGAATCAAGTTAATAAAATCCTATTTTAGCACCTTCCCCGGCAACGGCGCCAAAAACTTGATGCGGCATAATTATGTACCAAAATTGCAAGTGCACAATTTATCAAGTTATAGTATAAAAAGATATCGATCCCACGAAGAAGGTGATTTTAAGAGATTATTAAACTTGGTTCTTATATTTTGTGCGTGACAATTAGGAATAAAGAATAAGTGTGATTGTATGAGTGGTTGTTTTGATTTATATGCAAGAGGTAATAAATTGAATTTTAGAGGAGAGAAGGAAGAATTAAAGAATAAATGAAATCATAAGGCAAGAAATATGAATTAATAAAATCAAGAAATAAAACCAAAAATGAAAAGAAAATTTAAGAAAGTTAAGATGAAGGATTCAAAAGAGGTAAGAACTTTAGAATATAATCCATTAGCTAATTTCAATTACAAAATATAAACTATTCTCTTTTTATCATATTTCAACTTAGATTTATTAAGCATAGACTATCAAACCATTTAAGGAAAGTATAACCTATTAAATTATCATCTAAGTCAAAATTACTATTCATAATAAGAACAACAACAAGATAGTAATCCTAGAATTCATAAGCATAACCTATCAAACCATTTAAGATAAGCATAGATTATCAAATTTTTTTTCTACCGATTAGTTCTCTAGTTGATTATCCTAAACATGAACATTTTAAGTACAAGAGAATAATTCATACAATATAAAAGAAATTAGACTAGTTTCATACAATTCTAAGATTCCTACAAGAATTAAATTCACATCTTAAGAAATCATACAATTATAATATTCCTACAAGAATTAATTTCACATCTCAAGAAATAAAAACAATAAGAAAAAGAACTAATTACAAAATTAAAAAGAAAATAAAAATCTAAACTATGAACAAGAAATAAATCTAACTACAAAGAATTAAAATCTAAACTACAAAATAAATTGCAAAAATTAAATGCAAGAAAATAAATCTACTCTACAAAATAAAGTGCAAATACTACAAGCATGAATGTAAATCTAACTAATAAGCAATAATAAAGAAATTACTAAATAGAAATAAAAGAGAAAAATAAAAGAAATGCAAACCTTCAAATTGTTCTTCATCTCCATCCTCATCATTCAACAAAGAGGAGAAAAACAAATTTAAAGTGGAGAAAAATTATTATTATTAATTGCAACAAAAGTTATAATTTTTGGAAGGCCTTCTCAATTAAGAGTATCCCTCCTCTCCAAATGGAGTTACAAAATTTTTCACACACCTAACCCCTCACTTTCTACCCCTATTTATAGTAAACATCAGTGAATGAGAGCCATTGGATTGAAATCTTATCCAAAAACAATAAATTTCAGCCTTAGATTCGTAACAAACTGTACGTCCGTATCGATGTCAGCATCGATAGGGGTATCGATGCTGGCATCGATACGGGCATCGATGCTGGCATCGATACGGGCATCGATGCCATCTCTTCTCCATTGTGCTGTCCGTAGAATTCCTTGTTGTTTGCTTTTGGGCTTTGGACGTTGGGCTTTGCTTGACTTTTGGGTTGGACGTTTGGCTTTGATATATATTTTTCTTTCTTCTTTTGGGCTTAGGCATTTTTCCTTCTTTTGGGCTTCTGTTGATGTTTTCTTCTTTTTGGTTTTGGACTTTTAGATAATTTGGCAGTTGATTTTTCAATGGGCTTCTTTGCTTCATTAAATCAAGGGCTTTTTGTTGAGAGATTGGAGTTTGGCTCTTATTCTTTATTAACCTGCACTTAAAGATAAAAGCAATTATTAGTGGTATATTTATTCATATAAAATAGATAATGAGGGTATAAAATTATAATAAAATATGATTATCAAATACCCCCACACCTAAACTTTTGTTAATCCTCTAGCAAGGAAAAAAAAGAAAATCCTAACTCACTTTCGCAGGAATCGCGGTTGTATTTAGCGCATACAACAAGCCTTTAAACCCCTAGGTTACCCTAGTGGACGAGTTATAGTCTCGTAAGGGTTTGCAGTGAATATACCCACAAAATTCGGTCAACTTGCCAAGTTAAATAAGTCAGTAAATAACTAATTTTCTTTGATATATTTAGACATTCTAATAGAAGCTAGTTAATAATCAAGAAAATGTTTTTTTATATATAACTCCAATGTAAATTTCTTAGAAAATCTTTTTTATTATAGCAATACATAACCAAGTCAAATCTTAGAGATTTAATTTAAAAGTTTTGAAAAGAACATGCTAACTCTTTGTTTTAAATAACTTTCAAGTCTCTTGATCAAAAATTGTTTTTTCAAGACCATATATACAAAACAACAATATATATATATAAAAAAATAGTTAGTGTTATATATATATATATATATATATTTTCCACTCTCTAATTCTTGGTGATTGTTTTCTATTTTAACGGGCTTTCTAAGTGACCATTTAACGAGTTTTGGGCCAATGAATCCCAACCCAATTGGGCTTAGGTCATTAAGTATAGAAATACTCATTGGGCTTAATTACTCAGTCAACTTAGGCTTTATAAGATAGAATCACCTTGAATTTAAGAGTTTATTTCCTTTTTGGTGCCCATTTTTCACACTCTTCTTTTATAAGGTTAGTTTTTTTTAAATATATATATATGTGTATGTAAGTATATATAGTCTTTTTAAAAAAAAATGTGTAAATCAAGATGACTTGAAAAAAAAATATTTTCAACTCTAAGTTAAGCATGCAAAAATTTCATTATTTTAAATAAAAATCCTAAGGTAAGACTTAAGTAAAGTATTTTATAAGGTTAGTTTTTTTTAATATATATATGTGTGTAAGCATATATAGTCTGAAAAAATGTTAAATCAAGATAACTTGAAAAAAAAATATATTTTCAACTCTAAGTTAAGCATGCAAAAATTTCATTATTTTTAATTAAAAGTCTAAGGTAAGACTTAAGTACGGTATACTACTTGAAAAATTATTTCTTAAGAATTTTATTTGGAGTTATCATAAAAGGTGAACTTGAGTATGTCACTAACTAGGAATTAGAAAATTTAAAATCTATCAATTAGATCAATTATTGCTTAACTTGAAAAATTGGCAAGTGACAATATTTTTATATTTTTGTAAACTATGTCAAAAATGCAACAAAATGATAAAATAAAGAGGAAAATATGTACTTCCCACCTCCACACCTAAATTTTGCATTGTCCTCAATGCAAATTCGCTGATGCACAAAGTAAAGCAGATAAGAATTGAATCAAGTGATCATCAATGACTAAAAAACTTAGTGGACGTCCACTTAAGTTGACATAAGTTTTGCTCTCTCTCTCTCTATATATATATATATAGGGAGAGGTTCTAATAAAAACCTCCTTAGCCTAAAAACTAAAAACCTCCTTCATCCATTGGATCTAGATGAATCCAATGGTTGGGATTCAGTCAAATAGTCAACAGACACATGCATTAATTACCTCATTAATTACCTCAACGCAGTGAATCCGGATTCACTACCTCAAGGTATCTCGAATGACTGCAGTGAATCCAGATTCACTGTAGTGAATCCGGATTCACTGCGTTGATGTAATTAATGCATGTGTTTAATGATGTAATTAATGCATGTGTCTGTTGACTGTTTGACTGAATCCTAACCATTGGATGAAGTATATATATATATATATCATTTTATTTTTATTTATTTATTTATTTATTATTATTATTATTGTTATTAATTTTTTTTAAGATAATGAGGTTCAATCAACACCTCTTCCTCTCCGAGCGTAGAAAATTCTAAAAATGGTTTTAGACGTTGAGCATTTATTTTAAAAATGTTACCATTTTTAGGATTTTCTATCTCGACAGCTCCATGTGAAAAAACTTGTTTGACAAAAAATGGACCTGTCCATCTTGATCTCAATTTTTCAGGAAAAAGATATAATTTTGAATTGTACAATAAAACTTTCTGTCCTGGAGAGAAATTTTTTCGTAAAATTGATTTGTCATGAAAAATCTTGGTTTTCTCTTTGTAAATTTTTTAGTTTATGTATGCATCATTTCTAATTTCTTCCAACTCATTTATTTGGAGCAATCTGTTCTTACCTGCCGAGTCTGAATCAAAATTCAACTGTTTTATCGCCCACATTGCTCGATGTTCCAACTCTACTAGTAGGTGACAAGCTTTCCCAAATACCAGTCTGTATGGTGACATCCCCAAATTGGCCTTGAAAGCTGTTCTATTTGCCCATAGAGCATCACATAATTTTATAGACCAATCTTTTCTGTTATGATTAACTATTTTTTCTAAGATTTGTTTGATCTGCCTGTTTGTGACCTCTACTTGTCCACTGGTTTGGGGGTGATAAGGAGTTGACAATTTGTGTGTGATTGAATATTTCCTCATCAAAGCTTCAAAAGAACGGTTACAGAAATGTGTACCATTGTCACTGATGATCGCTCGGGGTACTCCAAACCGTGCAAAAATGTTCTCTTTTAAAAACTTGACAACGACCTTGTTGTCATTAGTTTTGCAAGCTACCGCCTCAACCCATTTTGACATGTATTCAATGGCTACTAGAATGTAAACATTTCCAAAGGAATTTGAAAATGGTCCTATGAAATCGATACCCCACAGATCAAAAAGTTCAACGGATAAGATGGGTTGTAAGGACATCATATTTCTTCTAGTGACCTTCCCTAAAAGCTGACAGCTGTTACAGGTTTTGAAAAACTCGAATGAATCCTTGAAGAGAGTAGACCAATACAGCCTAGATTGGAGAACTTTTTCAGCTATTTTTCTCGGGCCAAAGTGGCCCCCACATGCTTGCTTATGACAAAATAATAGAACACTCCTAGTTTCTTCAATGGGAACACACCTCCTAAAGATCTGATCAGGATAGTATTTGAACAATATGAATCATCCCAGTAAAAGTATTTTACTTGGGAGAAAAAACGGGATCTATCCTGTTTGGACCAATGAGAAGGGATCTGGTTCATGACTATGTAGTTCACAATGTCGGCGAACCATGGAACAGATTGGATTTATAGGAGTTGTTCATCGGTTCATGACTATGTAGTTCACAATGTCGGCGAACCATGGAACAGATTGGATTTATAGGAGTTGTTCATCAGGAAAATGCTCATTGATCAGAATGGTTGATGTTGGTGCATTTGGGAGTTGAGAGAGGTGATCTGCTACGGGGTTCTCTGTTCCCCTTCTGTCAAGAATTTGAATGTCAAACTCTTGAAGAAGGAGAATCCATCTAATGAGTCATGCTTTAGCATCCTTTTTGGTCAAAAGATACTTTAGTGCGACATGATCAGTGAAAACTTTGATTAAGGAACCGATGAGGTAGGACCTGAATTTTTCTAAGGCAAAGACTACAGCTAAAAACTCTTTTTCTGTGATAGAGTAATTTTGTTGGGCATCATTCAGAGTTCTACTGGCGTAGTAGATCACATGCAGTTTTCCATCAAACTGTTGTCCTAAAACAGCTCCAATCGTAAAATCGGATGCATCACACATCAGTTCGAATGGTAAGGTCCAGTCTGGTGCATGAATGATAGGAGCTGTGGTTAGCTCCTTTTTAAGATATTCAAAAGCTTTGAGGCAGTCGGGAGAGAAGACAAATGATGTATCCTTGGCTAAGAGATTGGTCAAGGGTCTAGCAATTTTACTAAAATCCTTGATAAAACATTGGTAAAAACCAGCATGACCAAGAAATGATCTGACATCTTTGACTGTTTTAGGAGGAGGAAGATTGGAAATGAGATCTACCTTAGCTTTGTCCACTTCAATTCCCCTATTGGAAACTACATGTCCTAAGACAATGACTTGTTTGACCATGAAATGACATTTCTTCTAATTGAGAGTCAGATTTTTCTCCCTACACCGTTTCAGGACCAGTTTAAAATGATGCAAACATTGGGAAAACGTGTCACCAAAAATGGAAAAGTCGTCCATGAAAATTTCGAGAAATCGCTCTACCATGTCAAAAAAAATACTGATCATGTAACGTTGGAATGTGGTCGGTGCGTTACACAGTCCAAAGGGCATGCGTCGGTATGCGAATGTTCCATACGGGCAAGTGAAGGTGGTTTTCTCCTGATCTTTGGGAGTGATAGGGATTTGATTGTAACCTGAATATCCATCCAGGAAACAGTAGAACTCGTGTCCTGCTAAACGCTCTAACATTTGGTCAATGAAAGGAAGAGGGAAGTGATCTTTCCGAGTGGCTAAGTTGAGTTTTCTGTAGTCAATACAGACTCACCATCCAGTTTGGATTCGAGTGGGAATCAGCTCATTAGCCTTATTTTGGATCACGGTGATCCCAGATTTCTTTGGAACAACTTGGCCCGGACTCACCTATGAACTATCAGAAATGGGATAAATGATCCCATGATCGAGACATTTCAGAATGTCTTTCCTAACGGCTTCTTTCATCACTGGGTTTAACCTACGTTGAGGATCTCTAGTAGGTTTGGCATCATCTATCAAATGGATTCGGTGTTGAATAATGGTTGGACTAATCCCTTTGATATCAGCCATGGTCCATCCATTGGCTTCCCTTTTCTCTCTTAAAACATCTAAAAGAGCTTCCTTTTGACCGGTAGTCAAATCGAAAGAAATGATAACTGGTAAAGACTCGTTCTCTCCTAAGTAGGCATACTCTAGATTTTTAGGTAGATGTTTGATCTCTAACTTAGGGGGTTCCTCTATAGATGGGCAAAGCTGGACTCGGGGTTCTATCTCCAAAGGTTCTCGTTGTCAGCCAACAGTAGAAACATGATTGACCAGCGGTTCTATTTCTAGTTCGTCATCAGAAAACTCCTCAATCATTAAATCAGATGCATTTGAATCATACACACACTCTCCCTCTTGTTGTTCACTGGATATTCCCTGAATAAAATTCACTTCCATGGGTTCATCAGATGGATCACTAGGTTGCCTTCCTAGGTTGAAGATATTGAGGTCAAAAGTCATATTCCTAAAAGATAGTTTCATCTGACCGGTTCTACAATTGATCAAAGCATTTGAGGTGGCTAAGAACGGTCTTCCTAGAATGACAGGGATTTGACTTTTGAGGTTGGAAACGGGCTGTGTTTCCAAGATAATAAAATCAACAGGAAAAACGAACTCTCCAACTTTGATCAGAACATCCTCTACCTCTCCTTTGGGAATTTTTACGGATCTATCAGCTAGCTGTAGAGTGCATTTGTCGGTTTAAGTTCTCCTACACCTAGCTGTTGATAGACTAAATAAGGAAGGAGGTTGATGCTGGCTCCCAAGTCTAGAAGTACCTTATCAATGTGAGTGTTACCTATGACGCATGGAATTGTGGGACAACCAGGGTCCTTATATTTTAACGGCATTGGTTTCGAAAAAATTTCACCGAGGTTGGCAGCTAAGAAGACTTTCTTGGGGACTTTGGTGGTTCTTTTCTTAGTGCATAAGTCCTTCAAGAACTTTGCATAAGAAGGAATTTGTTCGATTGCATCTAGGAGAGGGATGTTGATCTTGACCTGTTTAAACGTTTCTAGGATTTTCTTAACCTGCGGGGAGTTTTTCCTGGGTTTGAGTCTATCTGGAAAGGGGGCAACAGGCCTATACCTATATAGATTAGGCTCAATCTCAAGTTCAGCGTGTTGGTCATCGGAAGGAATTGCTTCATCGGAAGGAGTGTGTTGGATGGGAGAGGGGGTTTGATCCGGTGGCATTCTAACTTGGTTGTCTATTTGTTTGCCTGATCACAGTGTGTGAACTGCATTCACATGAGCTGGATGGGATGAACTGGATCCATCGTCTTTAGGGTTTGCAACAGGTTGACTTGGGAATTTTCCTTTCTCTCTCTCACTCACAGCAGTGGCTAGTTGCCCAAGTTGGGCTTCTAACCGGGCTATGGCTTGAGTGTTCGAGTTGAGCACTTGGCCGGTTGTTTGCATGAAGGAATTTAGAGTGGTGGATGACTGGAGCAACATGTTGGTCGTTTGTGTAGAAGCTTTGATCATAGCTTCTAAACCCTTTTCTAAGACACTTAAACGTTTGTCATGATCAGAATTTGAAGGATTTGCAGGCTGGTGAGGATGAGGATGTTGGGTTGGAAAAACTGGGTTAGCTTGTTGAAAATTGTTTGGTGCATTGAATAGGACAGTGTTTCCCCTAGGTAATTGTTGGTTCGACGCGGGAATAAAGTTTTGGTTTCCATGAGAATTTCCTTGGTTCCAAGCAAAGTTGGGATGATTTCTCCAACCTGGATTGTAGGTTGGAGAAAATTGATCATTTCTAGGGCGCTGGAATGCAGCGTTCATCTGTTCCAAAACATGGTTATTTCCTAGGAGAGGGCATTCCTCTGAAACATGGGTAAAAGACTGATAGTTATGATATCCTGGGGCAGAAACATGATTGATTTGAGTTGGAGCTCGTTCCTTAACTTCTAAGGCTTCTAACCTCCGCAGGATTGTTGCCATCTTTACTTCAGAAGCAATGTTTGACTCCAGAGAAAGACCACTAGACTTAGATTGGGAAACTGATGAAACCCTGTCATCAGAGTGTTCCCACTGCATTGTTTTTTCAGATAAACTCTCTAGAAATTCCCAAGCTTCATTTGTGTTTATCCTCATAAAATCTCCCTGACACATCGATTCTAAAGATGTTTTTGAAGAATAGTCCAATCCTTCATATATGACTTAGCACAATCGCCATTTTTCTAGACCATGATGAGGACATTGGATTAAAAGATCTTTAAATCGGTCGAAATATTTCCAGAATGGCTCTCCCGGGATAATTTTGAAGTTTTGAATGCTGTTCCTAAGCTTTACCGTTTTGTGAATAGGGAAAAATTTCTTAAGAAAAACGGTGACAAATTCCTCTCAAGTTGAGATGGAATTTGTCGGTAAGTTGTACAGCCATTTTTTAGCTTTGTCCTTAAGAGCAAATGGAATAAATCTGAGCATAATTACATCTTCGGTTAATTCTCTCATTTTAATCATAATACAAACTTCCTCAAATTCAGAGATAAAAATATATGCATCTTCTGTTTCATTACCAAGGAATTTAGGAAGCATGTTTATGTAATGCGGTCTAAGCTCGAAATTTACTCCATTTACTTCGGGGAGTCTTATGCAAGATGGAATTGCATTTCTAGTGGGGTAACACATATCCTGGAGAACGGGTTGATTTGCCATTTCTTGGATTGGTTCAACACGGATTAAACGATGACAATTATCCCTAACCCAAGTTTGCATATACCAAAACAACTTCTTTTTATAATTTTTTTAAAAAAAAGAAAGAAAGAAAATTAGTTTTTTTTATGAGAAGAAAAAGAAAAATCCTAACTAAAACAAATCAAAGCAATCACTTTTCAATCACTCTAATTCTGGAGTTTAGCCTAACTCACTAGACCAGCTCCTAACCAAAAATTCCTACAGTAAAAAGATTAAAGTTTTACCCATGTAGTTAGCCAGGTAAGGATAGTACTAGAGGGAGATCAGAGATCAATTAAGTACCTCGTTCCTTGCGGAGCGCTTTACGTAACCCCTAAACCTTGCCTTAGACACCAACTAATCTGAGAAAACTTAAACCGGTTCACTTAAGGATTTCATGTTCCTTATTGAGCTCGAGTCCTTAGGAGCCAACGTCTAATGAGTTTTAGAAGGCTTGGGTTTGTGAAGTGAGGAATTAGTGATTTGTGGGCTAAGAAAAGGGTGATGAAATCCCTTACCTTATCTTGATTATGGGTTTTGCCCTTAAGAATATTTTAAGTGTGTGCCAAATCAAGTGCTACAATCACTTTGGTGAATTCCTACACTATATGAAATACAACCCTAGAAATTAAAAATGACTAAAAAGGATGATAAAAAGAAAATCTTTATATATTTTTTTAATTATGGTCAACAACAATCAAATATGAGAAGGGGAACATTGTTTGAGTTTATTATCTTGTTAGTTAATGTCCAAGTAAAAAATGAATTTTATTATGGTCAACAAAAATAATTTTTTTAAAATCCTAATTGTCACTAATTGTGAAGCTAACTAAAAGGGTGGAATTGAAAACTAGAAAGAGGACTTACCCGGAAGCAATTCTCTAAGTTCTTAATCTTCAATCCAAGACTTTCAAGCTCCAAGCGGTTCCTTCACAAGAAAACACACAAGTTAAAGAACCAAAATAATGAAATCCTATTTTAACACCTTCCCCGGCAACGGCACCAAAAACTTGATGCGGCATAATTATGTACCAAAATTGCAAGTGCATAATTAATCAAGTTATAGTATAAAAGTTATCGATCCCACGAGGAAGGTGATTTTAAAAGATTATTAGAATAGGTTCTTATGTTGTATGCGTGATAAAATAGGATTAAAGAATAAGTGTGATTATGATGAGTGATTGTTGTGAATATATGCAAGAGACAATAAATTGAATTTTAGAGAAAAGAAATAAGAATCAAAGAATAAATGAAATCATAAGGCAAGAAAGAAGAATGAATAAAATCAAGGAATAAAATCAAGAATGAAAAGAAAATTCAAGAAAGTCAAGATGGAGGTTTCAATTTAAGATATGAGAAATCTAGAATTTAATTCACTAACTAATCTCAATTACAAAATATAAACTATTCTCTTTTTATCATATTTCAACTTAGATTTAATAAGCATAGACTATCAAACTATTTAAGGAAAGTATAACCTATCAAATTATCATCTAAGTCAAAATTACTATTCATGATAAGAACAACAACAAGATAGTAATCCTAGAATTCATAAGCATAATCTATCAAACCATTTAAGATAAGCATAGATTATCAAATTTTTCTTCTACCGATTAGTTCTCTAGTTGATTATCCTAAACATGAATATTTTAAGTGCAAGAGAATAATTTACATAATATAAAGGAAATTAGGCTAGCATCATACAATTCTAATATTCCTACAAGAATTAATTTCACATCTAATGAAATAAAAACAATAAGAAAAAGAACTAATTACAAAATTAAAAAGAAAATAAAAATCTAAACTATGAACAAGAAATAAATCTAACTACAAAGAATTAAAATCTAAGCTACAAAATAAATTATAAAAATTAAATACAAGAAAATAAATCTACTCTATAAAATAAAGTGCAAAAAGAAATAAAAAGATAAGGAAATAAATCTACACTACAAGCATGAATGTAAATCTAACTAATAAGCAATAATAAAGAAATTACTAAAAAGAAATAAAAGAGAAAAATAAAAGAAATGCAAACCTTCAAATTGTTCTTCATCTCCATCCTCATCATTCAACAAAGAGGAGAAAAACAAATTTAAAGTGGATAAAAATTATTATTATTAATTGCAACAAAAGTTATAATTTTTAGAAGACCTTCTCAATTAAGAGTAGCCCTCCTCTCCAAATGGAGTTACAAAACTTTTCATACACCTAACCCCTCACTCTCTACCCCTATTTATAGTAAACACCAGTGAATGAGAGCCATTGGATTAAAATCTTATCCAAAAACAACAAATTTTAGCCTTAGATTCGTAACAAACTGTACGTCTGTATCAATGCCAACATCGATAGGGGTATCGATGCTGGCATCGATATGGGCATCGATGCCATCTCTTCTCCATTGTGCTGTCCGCAGAATTCCTTGTTGTTTGCTTTTGGGCTTTGGACGTTGGGCTTTACTTGACTTTTGGGCTTGGACGTTTGGCTTTGATATATATTTTTCTTTCTTCTTTTGGGCTTAGGCATTTTTCCTTCTTTTGGGCTTCTGTTGATGTTTTCTTCTTTTTGGTTTTGGCCTTTTAGATAATTTGGCAATTGATTTTCCAATGGGCTTCTTTTCTTCATTAAATCAAGGGCTTTTTGTTAAGAGATTGGAGTTTGGCTCTTATTCTTCATTAACCTGCACTTAAAGATAAAAGCAATTATTAGTGGTATATTTATTCATATAAAATAGATAATGAGGGTATAAAATTGTAATGAAACCTGATTATCAGTAACTTTGATAACTTCAGAAAACGCCCAAAAGGTGTTGATTAGGAATCGCGGTTGTATTTAGCGCATACAACAAGCCTTTAAACCCCTAGGTTACCCTAGTGGACGAGTTATAGTCTCGTAAGGGTTTGCAGTGAATATACCCACAAAATTCGGTCAACTTGCCAAGTTAAATAAGTCAGTAAACAACTAATTTTCTTTGATATATTTAGACATTCTAATAGAAACTAGTTAATAATCAAGAAAACGTTTTTATATATAACTCCAATGTAAATTTCTTAGAAAATCTTTTTCATTATAGCAATACATAACCAAGTCAAATCTTAGAGATTTAATTTAAAAGTTTTGAAAAGAACATGCTAACTCTTTATTTTAAATAACTTTCAAGTCTCTTGATCAAAAATTATTTTTCAAGACCATATGTACAAAACAACAATATATATAAAAAAATAGTTTGGCTCTTATTCTTCATTAACATGTACTTAAAGATAAAAGAAATTATTAGTGGTATATTTATTCATATAAAATAGATAATGAGGGTATAAAATTGTAATAAAATGTGATTATCACCACATTAGCATCGACTAGGTGTTGTAGAATATCCTTGAAGATATAACATCTCCTTGTTAGATGTCCTAGTATTCTGTGATACCGACAATAGTTGGGGTGGTCCACTTTTCCTGCTTCTTCAGGTTTTTTCACTTCCGGAAGTTTCAACTTGTTGTTCTTCCGAAGTAGCTGGAATAGGGTGTCCACATGTTCCTCTTTGAAAGAGTACTATTTGGGCACTCTCTGTTGATTTGATGCCTTGCCCTACTTAGCAGGTGGTGCTCGAGTATTTGTATCAGTAGCCAATGTGTCTTCCCCTTTCAATCGGGGAACATTGCCTTGATTGCGTTGCACTGGCTGCTACGGTTTGTTAGCTTCTTCAGCTCGAACTCGGGCAACGATCTCCTCTACTTGCTCTCCTTAGGAGACTAGCTATTTCCAAGAGTGATATTCAGCTACCCCCATATGAGCTAAGAGGTGGGTTTGCAAATTGTGCCGACATGTTTCTTCCAAGGTAGATTGTGTCATACGCGACAGACATCGTAGGGCCATGCTTCGGAATCTGTCGACAAAGGCTTTGATAGACTCTCTCTTCCTCTGTTTAGTAGCCAGGAGAGCGTGGACAAAGATTTCTGTATCATTCTTGAAGAATCTAGCCAAGAAGAGCCTTTCTAGATCCACCCACTTATGAATTGATCTAGCCGGAAGCTTCATGAACCACTCGAAGGCCACCCCCTTGAGGATACAAATGAACAAGCGAGTCAATATAGCATCATTCGCTATCATATCCCTAGTCTGTGACTTGAAGTAATAGATATATTGATTTAGCGATCCCGTGCCATCAAAAGCTTGTAGAGTTGGGGTCTTGAATCTCGATGGATAGGGAACCGTGTCCTATTTCGTGGGATAAGGCCTCACAACTCCATCTTCATGGAGCTCACTCCTATTGGCAATTGTGTTGAGGCGGGATTCCAACTCATCCATCTTAGATGACTGAGGATTTTGTTCATTCTCGGCTTCTTTCTCTTCTTCAGAAGAAGACTCTATGTGGTGAGTTTCTTGATCAGAAGTCTCATCCATTTTTTGCTTCCCCTTTGAAGATGACTTTGCTTTTCGGGAAGACTCAGCCTTTTGGGATTGAACCTTATCTGCGACAATTTGAGCCATTAGATCCCAAAGCTGACTAATGGTCTCCTGTCAGGATTCGAGCATGGCCTGTTGCGCATCTAGCCTTTTTATGAGATCATCAGAGCTCCCTGTCATATAAATAGAATTCTCATGCTCTACAAAGGAGCTTGAGGATTGAGAATCCACAATGGGTGAGTGCTCATCATCGGAATTGGTTCCCCTGGCTAATCTTTAATAGTTAACCAGAGGAATGGCTCTTGTCTGAGTCTGAGTGTGTCAATATATTCCTTCAAACTCATCACAGATTTCCCTGACGGTCTATGAAAAACTTGTCTCAGAGTCATCAGAACTAGGAGCTGAGGCTTTCCCTCTGCCGATCACATTAATAGTAACTACATGATATTCTGTCTCTAAAGCCTTCTTCTTATAATGTTGTCGTCGGTTGGTAGGTTGGGCGATGCTCATCAATCGGTCGAACATTGATCATCTTGGCACCAAAGTACAACATTGACATTCCGAGAGGATCGTAGAAATAAGTCGTTCATATTGGCATGAATGAGTGACTTGTTTCACCAGTCTTTCTCTCGATAGAAGTTCCTGTAAGTCTGAGACTTGGGAAGGATCTCTTATTGAGAGCGTGAGGTTGGATTTGGACCCCCTATCCATCAGGGGATGGGACTGGTTCTTGGCAAATATGAATCTTAAATCCATATTGATCTTTTATGACACGACGAATCACATCGTGTTCTGAAGAAGGAACACGAGGGTCGTGTTTGGTTTGAGTAACACATGACTAAGGTCTGCTTTTTGCTGATGAAATGTGCCCCTGATGGTTGCGTTCTGGCTGTTCAACGTAGTCCTGAGATTTGCATTTTGGTTCTAGAACGCACTCCTAAGAGTTGCATTCTGTTTGTGGAACGCTTCCTTGAGGGTCATGTTTTTGGAGTCGAAACGTGTCCTTGAGGACTACGTTCTAATGTTGGAACATGCCCCTAAGGGCTGCATTTTGATTTTGGAATGCTCCCTTGAGGGTTGCATTTTAGTTGGATTACGCGGGGCTCATATTTGGGCTCATCAATGTAACACTTACATTTTGAAGCAGAAACACAAAGCTCTTGCTGAGGCTTACAAATGAAGAGCTCGCGTTGATTGAGAGATCGGCTATCTCGGAGATAAGCTCATCGTAAAGATCTTCTCCTTCATCGAGCGATATTTTTCTTAGCTTGTTTCAAGGCATTTGTAGCGATGTCAGCTGCGTTGATCGAGCTTGCCACTGCAATGGGCCTCTTGGCCCTGTTACCCGTTAATTTAGTGTGGGTGTAGAATCTTTGACTCGATTGACGAGTCTCTTCGAACCTGAGCCCATTCCTTCAGAGGAAGGGTTGTACGAGCCATCTAGGCCAAAGGAAATGTCTTCCTTTAGTGATTCAGCAACAATTAGAGTTTTGGTCTCCTTGGAGACCTTGCAGACCTTACATATAGCCTTTGGGCTAAGGGATTCGGAGGAAAGAGCTTCCTCATACTTGGTTTGATCAAACTCTACCACAAGAGTTTTGACCGTTGTTCCAATGAGGTTAACGTCGAATTGAGCCACTAATTCTTCGTTAGTGAAGCTAGTCCCCAGTGGATTCGCCATCTTTTGTTTGGTGGAAAATTTAAAAAAAGAAAATGGAGAATTGAATTTTGTATTATTCTCTCTAACAGACTTAGAAAAAGAATGGATTATAATTCTCTCAATGCAATCTCTCTCTAACTGACTTAGAAAAAAATTATAATATCTCTTATCGGTTGCCCGATTTACAAAAGAAGGAAGGGATAGACGAGACCCTTCCCTTTGTTTAATACTGGGTTCTTCTTGGTGTCGAGGGGAGTTTAGATCATTGTATCCCATTGACGATCCGAACAATTCACCTCGTAGAACACAATATCTCCCTCTCGGTTAACGTTGAGAAGAACTTGTGTGTCAAGTGTGAAACTCTTAATGAGTTAATGAACTCAGAACGAGTTTAAACTCTATAAAAGAGTTGATTTGATTAGCCGAAATTAGTTTATAAGCCAAGAATGAGCTCCAAGATCTCTGTTGCTAAAGGAAGCTCCAAGATCTTTAAGAACACAAAGGTCGATCTCTCCTTTTGTGATATTTTTTGATGCAAAAAGCCGATCCGAATAATTCTAGCCCCTTTTGTCAAAAATCTGGATTCTGAACTCAGTTGAGTTTTTTTAGATATTTATAGGGGATTAAGGGGTGTAACCGCCCTCTTAATTCACTCCTAAGTGGGGTGAAAATCCCTTCCAATCATGGGAAACGGTTTTGAAACCGTTTAGCTCGTATTTGAATGAGTCAAACGCGAGAATTGCGTTCTGGGCACGAACTTTGCTTGAGGCAGAAAACACAATGGTCCCTCTTGCGTTTTAAACTTGGAACGCAAGGTTGACTCTTGCGTTTTATTCTTGGAACGTACAAATGAGTTCTGCGTCTGAAATCTGGGATGCGGTTCTGAGCTGTGCGTCTAGCTTCTGAGACGCAAAGGTGAGCTTTGCGTCTTGAATTGAAGAGACTATTGACTTGTAGTCTCTTTTGTTAGAGTGTTTACGAAGATCGTCATCTTGTAATCTCTGTCTTAGCTCCTTGAAATGTTAGAGTCATCAGATTATAACTCTCACTGTTGTTTGTGAAGGCTATTGATCAGAGCTTTCATCGATTACCATAAAGGTTGTTAGATTGTAACTTTTCTCAATCTATGTGAAAATCTTCCAATTGTAGCATTCATCTATTAACGTGAAATTAGTCTGATTGTAAATTTCATCATTGGATTGATGATCCGAAAGTCGTCAGGTTGTAACTTCTATCATTAGTGTTTGATGGGGATTAGCTATCTGCAGTGATTTTTAGACAACCTAGAGCCTCTTATCTCGTGGATTGTTGCTAGAATATAATGTCCCTATTGAAGACTCAGATGATGAATCAGAGGGTGATCCGGGATTCTCTTCTTCTTTTGTTGTCTGAGGAGGAATTGGTTCCCTCTCTTTGTTCTTGGTTGAGAACCTCGGGGGAGCCCGTGATATCCTCTTCTTCTTCTTGTTCAGGAGTTTCTCTAGCATCTCCTTTGTGGCGTTGATTGTTCCTTGTTGCATGGCAATTAAAGCTTGGTGCTCTTCCAGCTATTTGCCTATACCATTGTATGGGAGGCCTTACAGATCACCTATTTGTTGGGTAAAACCAGAAGACAGTCTATTGTTTGGACCGAAGCTTGTTAGACAGACTACAGAGAAGGTAGCAGTCATTCGAGAGCGCATTCTTATAGCTCAAAGTCGTCAGAAAAGTTATGCAGACCGGAGGCGACAATCATTAGAATTCCAGGTTGGGGATTATGTTTTGTTAAAAGTATCACCAATAAAGGGTATACAACATTTTGGTACACGGGGCAAGCTTACCCCGAGGTACATTGGTTCATTCTCGATATCGAGCATACACAATAATTTCCATGTTTCTATGCTTAAGAAGCATCTATGCGATGAGGAGGAGAAGCGAGTGTTGGACGCACCGGAGGTCAAGATTCACGATGATTTGGCTATGATTGAGATTTTGATATGCATTCTTACCAAGGAGGATAAGAAGCTTAGAAATAAGATGTTACCCTTAGTTAAAGTTCAATGAAACCTGAGAGGAATTGAGGAGACTTCATGGGAGCACGAGGAGGATATTCATCGTGACTACCCACACATGTCTGAATAGGTAAATTAAAAATTCAGTATGATTTGTTTATGATTTATGGTTATCTGTATGGTCATGTTTATACTTAACGCTGGAATGATGATACTAGCACTTAGCTTCTAAGTATTCGGAACACACGGTATATATATGGGGGGTTCCTTGTTTGGATTTTTCGCCCGACGTATTAGTTCCGTCTAGTCAAGAGTTGAGTGGGAATATGTGCATCCGGGATTATTAAGTGTAAATATTTTTATGTTTCATATTTAGAGATTAATGGTGTGAGATGTATATATGAGGGTTTCCTTATCTAGATTATTCACTAAATATGCTTTTTTGATATTATTAATCTCTAGGATACGATTACAGAATTTCGGGGACGAAATTCTTTTTAAGGGGGGAAGAATGTAAAACCCTAAAAATTTGAATATTATGTGAAAAATAATAATAAATATGTTATATGATAAATATAATATATTTTGATGTTTGAGTATGATAGGAATTGATTTGAGATCAATTTAATGTATATTTATGAATATATGAGTGCAAATGCATAAAATATGTACGAAGAGGAATCTGGAAAAATGACTAGTTATGATTTTATATATTTTACACACTGATGTTATTTAAATATGGAAAAATACAAAAGATCAAAGTTGTAGGTCTCTTCAACAGTTTTCCAACAAATCTTAAATAACCTCATTCTAAAGTCGGATGAGAAAGTTACAGCTAAAATACCGAAGGTTATTTTCCTAGTCAGACTAGGTTTCTTGGTTCGGATCAAATGAGTTTATTTCGGGTTTGCATATATATATATATATATATATATACGGATGAGAAAGTTACAGCTAAAATACCGAAGGTTATTTTCCTAGTCAGACTAGGTTTCTTGGTTCGGATCAAATGAGTTTATTTCGGGTTTGCATATATATATATATATATATATATAAACATATGTTTTCACAAAAATTAATATCTTTACATCAGAGTTTCAAACCCTAGCAGCCCCTCTTCCTCTCTCTGAATCCCTAGCCCTAAAGTTGAGAATTTTGAGAGCTTTGTGAAGCAAATATCGACACGAGGGCGAGGTCAT
>NC_033797.1:74565472-74570056 GCF_001876935.1 Asparagus officinalis
TGTATGTATTTTCACAAAAATTATAATTTTTTCATCAAAGTTTTAAACCCTAACAGCCCTTCTTCCTCTCTCTCAAACCCTAGCCCTAAAGTTAAGATTTTGGTGTATGTATTTTCACAAAAATTATAATTTTTTCATCAAAGTTTTAAACCCTAACAGCCCTTCTTCCTCTCTCTCAAACCCTAGCCCTAAAGTTAAGATTTTGGGAGCATCATGTGAGGTGAGAAGTGAGGAAAAGGCGAGATCTACGACGTTTGGCGATGAGGAGTCGTTTCTGTATGTATTTTCACAAAAATTATAATTTTTTCATCAAAGTTTTAAACCCTAACAGCCCTTCTTCCTCTCTCTCAAACCCTAGCCCTAAAGTTAAGATTTTGGGAGCATCATGTGAGGTGAGAAGTGAGGAAAAGGCGAGATCTACGACGTTTGGCGATGAGGAGTCGTTTCACATCAGTTTCAGAGGCTTGCACACGTGATAAGGTAAGATCATTTGCATCCAAACCCATCCTCATAGTGTTTAATTAATGTTTTCTTGTTTAAAGCTTAACCTAATATGATAAATATGAGATTTTTGATTATAAATCTTAACCTAATGCTAGATCATTAGCTTTTCCTAATTGTTTATGATAGTAATGTCATCGTGATCATTAGGGGTGATTAAATTTTCTTTTTTTAAAACTTAATAATTATGTTTAACTCATGTGTTAACCCTAATTTGTTATCTAATTAAATTATAAAGAGGTTTAGTTTTTGTTTTCATCATAGATTGCAGAAAACTGCTGCACGTGTATAATATTTAACTAAAAATTTGAGATAACATATAAACTCCAAATTGAACAAAACTAGTGTCAAATAAAAGCTATGTGAACCTATTTTCCAAAACAGAAAACCATTCTAAGAAAGAGTTTTTATAGAGAAAGATATACTAAATTTACTAATGATATCTTCTGCAGAAAACTACTGCACGTGTATATCCTTTAACTAGAAATTTGAGATATCATATAAACTCCAAATTGAACCAAACTAGTGCCAAATAATAGATATGTGGATCTGGTTTCCAAATTAGAAAACTATTCTTATAAAAAGTTTATCTAGAGAAATATATGCTTAATTTACTAATGATATATTCTGCAGAAAACTACAGACATGCTGATTTGAAATAATTGATAATTTACGTGTAGGTTTCTTTGAGTTTTCATATTAATTAATTATACTTAAACCCTAGGTTTGTGATACCTAAGTAAGATAAATATGTTTAAATGAATTTTACCTCTGTTCATGAGTAGTTTTTGTCATGTGTTAATAATCACTTTGTTTACATATGAGATAATTGAAGAAATTATTTAATTAGGATGTTAAACCCTAATTTGGAAGATATAATAATTATTTAATTAGGATGTTAAACCCTAATTTGGAAGATATAATAATTTAATTTGATAATTCAGATAATTCCTATTGCATATGCCAAGTATAAAATCTCGTTTTAACGTTATGATATGTACAATTAACATAAGCAATGTTTGTGCATGAAAGAATGCGTGTCTTGACAGAGTAGTCGACTACTAAGCTTAGTAGTCGGCTACTAGTGCCCAGTTGAGCATAACTGAAACTATATGTTTGCAGAGTAGTTGACTAATGTTCCTAATAGTTGACTACTAATACTGATATATATTATTACAGAGTCTGTATGGACTCAGTGTAGTCGACCTTTCCTAGTAGTCGACTACTAAGGCTGTTGCCTGAATTTTTATTTTGCATCTGTTTGAGACATGTTTGCAGGTTTTGAGCCGCACTTCTTTATACGTAAATTCATGAATAGTGTAGTAGCACACATATGAGTTTGCTAAAAGGAATTATGATGGATTTTGACCCGATTACTTTGAGAAAGAGTTTAATACATATTATACACACACCTTCTCGATATCGTTGATGAGCACCACTCAGTACTATGTGGAGTAGTACGTCGATATACCATTAGTAGAGGCCATTGAATTGGGTTTAGGATGCTTTATCTAGTAGTCTATCCCGCACTAGGGTGCGATGAGGCTTATGAGCCGTATTTCTAGGATGCCTACTTGGTAGTCCATCATGCACTCGTGTTACGTACAGAGATACGATGAGATTAATGAGCCGTGTACACTGTTAGGATACCGACCGGGTAATCCGTCCCGCTTGATGATGTGATGAATCAGAATCTTGTAAGGATTTGCATTGAGACGATTGTTGATAGCCAGAGTTTTTGGCGGATGCCAGTTATGTATATGACTCATTGCTGAGATGTATGACCGAGGTACTTTGCCCTTAAAAGTATATGGGATTTATACCGGTATTCATTCTATCTTCCCAGTGATAGTGGAAGATATTATGAATACGATATGTTGATGTCTTTACTTTCTTTTACTGTTTTTTTATTTTCTTAGTTGGGATCAATAATTAGCAATTCACAATTTGAGACATATGGTATATACATGAGGGTTTCCTTATTTGGATTATTTCGCTTGACGTACTAGTCTCATGTTGTGGATTTTTAATTGTTCATTTCATTTAGATTGTTTATCTTTAGTTCGGTATTAATGTTTAGATGTTTACAATTTGAGACATATGGTATATACATAAGGGTTTTCTTGTTTGGATTATTTCGCTTAACGTACTACGTCTCATATTGTAGGTGTCTAAATATTAATTCCATTAGATACGAGGAAAAATGATCTAGGTAGACTATGCTTAATAGATATAGTCTCTACTCCATCTAGCAGCCCTTCCTCTAGGGGCGGATGGCGGTGATCTTGCTGTTGCGCTTTGACACTCTTGTTGTTTCTCTTTTTCTTCTAATATTCTTTCAGATAATTCGGAGTGCTGTAGAGTCACAGGATGACAAAGTTCTTACATAGTCGCTGTCACATGAGATTTATTAGAGGCTCCACCGTAGTTTTATATTTTTGATTCAGATATTAGAGTTTATTTCATAGTGTAAAGGTAGTGTGTCTTAGAACAATTTTTAGTTGTTTATTGTCGAGACATATTTATTCATTTTGGATATCAGATATATTCCAGGTTGTTCATTGAGACATGATTTATTTACGAGATACTTCTTTCTATATCATGTCTATTGTAGTTATTTTCTTTCTTTTGTCTGTTTTGTACCTGCATTTTATTTTGATTCCACTAGAGGATATTGCTATGATTGGTAAAACTTGTTGTTGCATAGTATGGGTACATGACAAGTTTGACATCTCTGCGTTCATCTTGGACTACAACCATGTATAAAAACAGGGGCATCACATGTCTGATGAATAAAGAATATCTAGACTTTTGCAGAAGAGAGATAAATTCTCTTATAGAGAAAAATTAATTAAAAAGTCATACTCTCCTTGGAGTTGCACAGCCTTTTATGTTAATAATGCTGCTGAGCAAGAAAGAGGAATCCCTTGCTTAGTAATTAATTATAAACCTCTAAATACAGTCGTTAAATGGATTAGATATCCTATTCCTAATGAAAAATACTTATTAAATCGCATTAATAATGCAAAAATATTCTCAAAATTTGACCTAAAATAAGGATATTAGCAAATTCAAATTGAAGAGAAAGATAGATATAAAACTATATTTGTAGTTCCTTTTGGGCATTATGAATGGAATGTAATGCCATTTGGATTAAAAAATACCCTTTCAGAATTCCAAAATATCATGAATGATATGTTCATTCCATACACTGATTTTGTCTTATCATATATAGACGATATCTTAATTTTTTTCTCAATCTTTTTATCAACACATAAAACACTTGGAAATATTCCGACATTTAGCTACAAAAAATGGGTAAGCTATATATGCCCTAAAAATGAAGCTTTTTCAAGCTCAAATTAGGTTTCTAGGTCATAATATTAATAAAGGAATAATTATTCCTATTGATAGAAGTATAGAATTCGCCTCTAAATTTCCTAATGAAATTATAGATATAAAATAATTACAAAGATTTTTAGGCATATTAAATTATGTTGCTGATTATTATAAAAATCTAGCATAAGATACAACCATCTTATATAGTAGGCTGAAAAAGAACCCTTCTCCTTAGACTGCTCAACATACTGAGGCAGTAAAGAGAATTAAAAATAATGTACAATATTTACCATGCATTCATCTTGCAAATTTACAATGGTATAAAATTGTTGAAACAGATGTATCTAATATAGGCTTGGAGGTATTCTAAAACAAATAGATCCAAATTCTAATAAAGAATAATTAGTTCGCTTTACTTCAGGAAAATGGGATAAAACCCAACTAAATTATTCAACTATTAAAAAAGAAATGTTTTTTATCATTAAATGTTTTTCTAAATTTCGGGATGATATCCTAAATTAAGAATTTTTATTACGTATTGACTGCAGTTCAGCTAAAAGTATTATTAAAAAAGATGTAAAAAATTTAGTCTCTAAGCAAATGTTTGCTAGATGGCAAGCTGAACTTGCCATGTATGAATTTAAAATTGAATATATTAAAGGTATTAATAATCACCTTCCTGACTTTTTAACTCGTGAATTTTTACAGGGTACTCATGCAGAGGAGTAGTCCCTCCTTTTCCCA
>NC_033797.1:74570066-74582190 GCF_001876935.1 Asparagus officinalis
AGGTGGTGGCCGCAGTTCATCCTCAGAAAGGAGTTATACTCCAAATTCTTGGCGAACAATTGCCAAAAAGAACAATTTTAGTAGTTCATCACAAGCCTTTTATAAAGGCATTAATGATATCATTAATTAGGAAGATAATCCTGAACCCTTTACTTCTATAGGTAAAAAAAAGTAGAGTGGACTTTAAAAAAAATGATGGTATAGTTTTATACTTAGAACAAGAGGATATTCCTCTTATTAGTGATCCTGATTAGATTAGACAAAAGTATTAGAATAAAACCTATTACCCAACCCTATCATTAAAATCCCGGGCTTGGATGAAAACATTAATAATACTAAAGGGAATAGAAATAACCCACTTCTGGAGCAATGAAAATCACAATGTTCCACCAAGCTTCAGTAAATGTATCATTCAAGATGTCATACAACCAAGAAATTGGGCCATAAATTCTAATCAGGAATTACCCTTAGTAAAATCCCAGAATACGAAAGAGTTATACTATTTTAACTATTGGGGTTATAAGCGGACTTTTTACAATGTATTTTTTATCAGAATCCTAAAAATAAACACACATGGTTAATAAAACTATGTCTTGAAGCACTTTATAAAGGGCTTCCTTCTTGGTTCTTCCATTGTTGGGAATCTTATGGTGATGAATGAATATCTTACCAGAGCCTATAATGAAGTTATACTCTTCATGGATAGAATCACATCCTATAATATCTAAGATGGATGAAAACCAAATTGTGGATGGTTTAAGTGCCATATATTTCTTTGTAGAATCAGTGATACCATGGATATGGACATGGTCAGAAGAAACAGACTAGACAATCTCTCATCTGCCAATCTTAAAAAGAAAATTCTATTACAGATGGTGGTCTAGAATTGTGATTGAAGAAAAAATCAAAGAAGTTGAAGAAATTATCCAGAAGAATAATAATATTCTTGAAAATAATATGACTCAAGAAATTCAGAAAGAAAATCCAATGCTTAAAATAGCAAAGATGATCAGAAGGAAATATCCTCAAGCTTCAGAAGCTGAAATTCAACAGAAATGTTTAGCACACTTAAAAAAGCAAATTCTTGAAGCATTTGAAACAAATGATAATAAAAGTCACGATTCTACTAGAGAAGATATTGATATTCAAGATGCCCAAGATCCAGATGAGGATGTTGATACCCTGTGAAATGAAGCAATGTGTGTGCTGGATAATATCAAAACACCAAATATTAAAGAGAAACGTATTGTTTAAAATTGCTATTGAGTTGAGCCTCGGGGAGCCACTCAAATGTCACTATCACACTTTAATAAAATCAATTTTAAAAAGAAGCCTTTTAAAAAGATATTCTTTACTTTATAAAAGCACCTTTTCAAAAGATATTCCTTACTTTTAAAAAGCAGCTTTTTCAAAAGCAACTTTAGACAAAGTCGATGCTTCTCGAGAATTCTAAAGACGTTTCTGAAGCTTATAAATAAAGAAGATGGCATAAGGCAGAGATAAGAGTTGGAGAGGGAGTTGTAAAAAATCTTTAAGAGTTTGAAATAAGAGGTGTGAGAGAAGAGTGTCTGTAAAATTAGTGAGTACTTTGTTATATATAGTGGAGCATAATTAAGAAGAAGTTATCTTACAAATCGGCCAGCTAAAATTGTAAGTTTTTTTTATCTATTTTTGATTTCTATTTCCTATATATATATATATATATATATATACTTATATATATACTAATCACACACAGCATACATAGAGAGAGAGAGAGTTAAAAATTAAAAAAGAAGAAACAAAAGAAAAAAATATTTCTCTTGAGCTCTAAGGTGGTGCCTTATCTTAATTATTAAGCCTAAGATGACTGAGTAATTAAGCCCTAGAAGTGTTAAAAACTAAATAACCTAAGCCCATTTAGGTTGGGATCCATTGGCCTCGGCTAAACTCGCTCAATAGTCACTTAGAAAGCCCGATAAAGTGGAACAAAATCACTAAAGAATAAAGAGTATATATATATATATATATAATATATATATATACTATATATATATATATATATACTATATATATATATATATATATAATATATAATATAAATATATATATAATATATATATATATATAATTTATTTAGTTATTTTAAGTATGTATTTTTATATATTTATGTATTTATATATATATATACTATATATATATATATATATATATATATATATATATATATATATATATATATATATATATAATATATATATATATATATATATATATATATATATATATTTATATATATATAATATATATATATATATATATATATATATATATATATATATAGTGTTGTAATCATATCTATATATCGCTCTTCAAAAATATTTTTTTCAAGAAACTTAAAATATTATTTAAAATAGAAAGTTTGCATGTTCCTTTCAAAACTTTTAATTAAATTTCTAAGTTAGACTTTGTTTAGTATAACTATAATGAAAAGATTTTCTAAGAAATTTACTTTGGAGTTACACATAAAAATATTTTTTGAATAAAAACTAGCTATAATTAGATTGTTTAAAGGTATCAAGTAAATTAATCATTCACTAACTTCTTTAAATTAGAAAGTTAAATCAAATTTTGTGAGTATATTCACTACAAACCCTCACGAGACTACAACTCGTCTTCTAGGATAACCTAGGGGTTTAAAGGCTTGTTGTATACGCTAAATACAACCACCATTCCTGTAAATGTGAGTTAGGATTTTCTTCCCCTTTTAATTTCTTTCTTTGCTAGAGGACTAGCAAAAATTTAGGTTTGGAGGTTTCATTACATTTCTATACCCTCATTATCTATTTTGTTAAATAAAAATGTCACTAATAAACATGCTTTATCTTAATTTACAGGTTAATAAAGAATTAATGAATAAAAGCCCAAAAGAATCAAATTTCCTAATTTTCTACCATTTATTAAAGCCCAAATATAAAGATAAAGTAAATCTCAAGAAAGTTCAAGGATCCATGAAGAAATTAGGTCAATAAATCAATAAAAAAATCAAATCTATTGCAAACCAATCGGTTGGCCAACCAATTGTCCAATCGGTGGGCTAACCTATTGGCCAACCAATTGGTCAATTGATTGGTTCACAACAAAATCAGAATTATGGCTAAGATTTAATCCTTGATCACCAAGCGATATCCAAGGGTTCTTATTCATTGCTATAGGCTATAAATGGGGTAGAGGGTGAGTGGTTTGAGAGTGAATTTTTTTTGTAAAAACTCCATCTTTAGAGGAGAGTTACTCTTAATTGAGAAGACCTTCCAAAAATTATAACTTTATTGTAATTTATAAAAGAAATTTTTTACCTCTCCATATTTTTATTTTATTTTCTTTAATTAATGAGGAAGATGAAGATGAAGATGAATGTTTGCTTTCAGGAGGCTAGAACCCCCTTGTAAAGTAATTTTTTTTCTTTTATCTTTTATTTTCTTGTTCATATTGTAGTAATTTCTTTTCTTCTTGTTTTAGTAGTTTAAATTTATATTGATTCTTTGTAGAGTAGATTTACATTCATGTCTTTATTTTTACATTATTTTCTTGCACTTTTATTTTGTAGTATAGATTTATTTTTTTGCATACTCTAGATTTTCTTTTATGTTCTTTTCTTGTTGCAACTTAGTTAGATTTATTTTTATGTTCATAGTTTAGATCTTTACTTCTTTTCCTCTTTCTAATTAGTTTTTATTCATTTTCCCCTTCTATTCTCCAAGAGTCTATAACCCTCTTGGGAATTAATTTTAATTTTTATTCTTTTCTTTTTAATCTCTCTATTATAGATTTTATTTCTTGTTTTTATTTTCTAAGATATGGAGCTAATTCTTGTAGAAATTCTAGAATTGTATGGAAACTAGTTTGATTTCTTTTATATTTTATAAATTATTCTCTTGTGTTTAAAATGATCATGTTTAGGATAACCGACTAGAGAACTAATTAGTAAAAGAAAAAATTAATAATCTATGCTTATCTTGAGTAGTTTAATAGGTTATGCTTTATGAATTCTAGAATTACTATCTAATTGTTGTTCTTTTTATGAATGTTAATTTTACTTGAATGATAATTTGAAAGGTTATACTTTCCTTTAATGGTTTGATAGTTTATGTTTAATAAATCTAAAGTAAATTTTGATAAAAAAAGTAGTTCATAATCTATAAGTGACATTGGCTAGTGAATTCAATTCTATATTTCTCATATCTTTAATTGAATTCTCCATATTTTAATAACTTTCTTAATTTTTCTCTTTTTTCTTGATTTTTCTTTATTTATTTCTTAATTTTATTTTCTTTATCTTTCTTTCTCCCCTCTCAATCTAGTTTTTTTATTTACATATTATCACATCCACTCTCTTTATCTCTCTACAATCACTTTTATCACTCCTAAAGTGTCACACATATAACCTAAAAAATCAATTTTGATTAATTCTTACAACACCTTCCTCGTGAAATTCGACAATCTTTTATACTATAACTTGATAATTGTGCACCTATCTTTTGAGTGTTAGAATTGATTACTTGACTGGTTGTTTGCATAAATTAATTTGAAGTGTTGGATGTCAGAGTCAACGTATTGGTGGTCTATATGGAAGATTTAATTAGCCTCTAAACCCTTTTCTAAGACACTGACACGTTTATCATGATTAAAACATGGAGGAATAGGATTTACATATTCATGATGAAGACGTAGGTTTGGATAAGACAGATTGGGTTGTTGAAAATAATTTAGTGAGTTGAAAGAAATTGTGTTTCCTCTAGGAAAATGTTGGGTTGAAGTGGGAGTGAGATTTTAATTTTTAAAGAAGTTTTCGTGATTCAATGCAAAATTTGGGTGATTTCTTCAACCCGGATTGTAGGTTAGAGAGAACGAATCATTCATAGGACACTAGAATACAGTGTTTACCTATCCTAGTGGTTGATTATTTCCTAAGAAAGGACATTCCTCTAAAACGTAGTTTTGAGATACGCAATTATGACATCCTGGGTGGAAACTTGATTGATTTGAGCCGATGATCGTACTTTGATTTCTAGGGACCCTAACTTACACAAGATTATAGCCATCTTTGCTTCAGAAGCTATTTGACTCTAAGGAAAGGCCGCTAAATTTGGTTGGGTGAACTGATGAAACTATTTCATCATAATGTTCCCATTGCATGTTTTTCTCAGATAAATTCTAAGGAAGTCTTTGAAGAATAATCCAATCATTCATAAATGATTTGGCATAATTACCATTTTTCTAGACCATAGTGATGACATTAGATAAGAAGATCCTTAAACCTATCAAAATACTTTTAGAATAGTTCCCTTGGATTATTTTAAAATTCTGAATGTTGTTTCTAAGCTTAACTGTCTTACATATTGGATAAAATTCTTCAGAAAAAAGAAAACAAACTCATCCCAGGTTGAGATAAAATTTATAGGTAAGCTATACAACTATTTTTTAGCTTTGTCCTTTAAGAGCAAATGTGATAAATCTAAGCTTAATGGCTTCCTCAAATAATTCTACAATCTTAATCATAAAATAAAATTCCTCTAACTCGGATATAAAAATGTAAGCTATTAAGTCTCGTGTTTTGATGATGATTTACAAACCTCATTATTGGTACTAATTGCTTGTCAAGTGATACTACGCAAGATGTGTTTATCAAGCAATATAGTACCATAGAAGGAGGATGGATGGATTTGCACCTTAACAATGATATTCATGGAGGTGAAGGCAAGTTGATGAAGAAACCTTAAAATGCTCAAAGATCGATTCATGCAAATATCTATTTAAGAAGAGCTTTTAAGCATATATTCAAGAAGAGCTTCATCAACGACAAATCTTAGCAAATATTGATACTCAACCATTGTATACAATTGTAAGCGATGTTTGCATTTTTTACTTCTCTCTAGATCATAATGTAGGCAAGAAATAAAGTTGATAACCCTTGAAGCATTAGGGGATTACACACACACATTTCAAAATTCTTTTTTTTTCAAATTTTTAAAAATCATTTTAAACAAAGTTTGCTCAAAGAAAATACTTTCTATCCTTACTACATTATAACTTAAAGTATTTTCCAAAGCCTCATAATTTCTTATAAGTTATTCAGCTATTTTAAAATGGATATATATTTTTTAGCGCTTCAGTCGACCGACCATAATCATCGGTCGACCGCCTATGTTTCATTTTACATTACTAGTTCTGTGCGGTCGACCGGCCATAAATTATCAGTCGACTAGTCTCTTAGCAGTCGACCGATAGCCATATCAGCAGCATTGTAAAATTTTAGTCGTTCTGGTCAGTCGACTAGTTAGTTGATCAGTCGATCGATCCAGAATTTTCTGGTAACGGCTAGTTTTATCCAAATATGGTGTTTAAGGGGTTTTTTATAATGTTTTTGGGCAGAATTGAGCTGATTTGTAGCCCATACCTTCAAATTTGGTTGAGAGGCTATAAGTAGATCTCTAAGACTCATTTGATATACACCAAGAAGAGCAAGAAGGCAACTTGTGTTTTAAATATTCAAAGCAAAATTTCTCAAGCCTTTTTTCTTACAAATTTTCACTTTCATATCCTCACAATCCTAGTGCTTCAATTGTTCGTCTCCTTATCCTTATCATAGGACTCTTGTAAGAGAGATTGTTATCTTCATCTTGTATTGTGTGGCTTTGTGTGGAGAGTTTGATCTCGAGGAGATCATTATTTAAGAAGTTTTGGCTTCCAAACCAGGTTGTGAAGTGGATTACCATCAAGAGAGGTGGTCGGGGACTTTGGTCGAGAGTGACCGAACCTCTTGAACATATTGTCGTCTTTAATTGGCTAACTATCTCTCACCCTCTCCTTTATATTTTGTTTATTGCATATTTTGTGTTTTTGATTGAATTATTTTTAATTAGTTGTACATTTGTTTGATTACCATATTCACCCTCCCTCTAGGGTAATTTTATTTGGTATCAGAGCTTGGTCTCTATATTTGTTTTGGTTTAATCACCTTAGAGTAAAGATCCCATATGGAATCAAACATGAATGTGCATTCTCTTGAAGGCCAATCACTTTCTACGCCCTTGCAGGTGTGAATTTCTGATCTCCCGAAACTGGGATTTCGTTTGTATTGATAAGAACAACTTATTACAAACTAATGAATCGAAATTACAACAGAAGTGGAGGGAAGGCCCTTCTTATTTAACATGGGGACTTTTTGGCAGCGATAGGATGCCTCGCTCGGTTCTCGCACCGAGTCTGCTTCCCTTGGACGATTCGACCGAGGTTGCGGGCGAGCTTCAGTACGCAGTAGAAGCTCGCATTGATCGAGTTCGAGTTCCCGAGTTCGATGGTGATCAGGGCCCGAAGCTAGGAGAGGATGCTACAGTGCAAGAACAATGCAAAGAGCCTAAGAGCCTCAAGGATGCTACAGTGCAAGAACAATGCAAAGAGCCTAAGAGCCTCAAGTCTGAGAGTTCAGGCGAGTCTCTTAAAATGAGGGAGCCTTTAGCAAATGAGCCAAGGTTCAACCTTTGGAAGATTAGCCATCCAAGCCAGCAGCAGCTAATCAACCCCTTTCACGTTGGCTGAAAGTGGCTTTAAATAGGCAAGGGATGGTATGGGTCATCCATTGATTTGTGGGATTTGACCACTAGTAGGGGTGAGGGAGCCAGCCGTCCTAGCTGTGGGATGTGACCACTTAGGGGGTCCTCTCAGCCGCCCTATTCTTGCTAGGGGAGGAGCGCCATGCTTTCACCCTTGATTCGTGGGATTTAACCATAGATGTGACTGTTCCCATACTCCAAGTGGGCAGCTGACAATGATGACGGTTTTCTAGTTGTTAGGCGAGCTTAGTCCGCACAGGCGAGGTGCAGGCTGTCAGGCGAGGCTGTGCAGGCGAATTTCTAGCATGCAGGCGAGTAGGAGAACAGGCGAGGCTGTGCAGGCGAATTTCTAGCATGCAGGCGAGTAGGCGAACAGGCGAGCTGGTAGTTCAGGCGAGCTCCGAGCGTTGACAGGCAGGCCAGCTTTAGCCTTGCAGACAGACTTCCTTACAGGCGAACTTTACCCTTTTCAGGCGAGCTTCAGCCTTTAGGAGAGCTTGGTCTTCAGGCGAGCTTCAAGCATGCATGCGAGCTTCAAGTCTTCAGACGAGCCTGGATCATGCAGGCGAGCTTCAAACTGTCAGGCGAGCTCTGTAGGTGAGGCTGTGCAGGCGAGCTTGCCTTATGCAGGCGAGCTTCAGTCCTTCAGGCGAGCTAAGCTCCTATGCAGGCGAGCTTCAGAACATGCCACGAAGAACAGGTCATAACTTTCAAACCGTAAGTCGGAATTTGACGAATTATATATGAAAATCGACTATCTCGACAAGACGGAGCCAACCAAACCCACCCCATAGGGTTCGGTTTGCTTCTGTCTATTTCGCCAAATTCCTTCCGGTTTGAGAGATATCAGCGTTTTTCCCTTTTCAGAACCCCCTCCAAAGTTTTTAGACCTGAATCAGGCCACATGGGGTCTGGAATACTTTGCAAATGCAGACATGCAATGATCACTGCTCAGATGGAGCGAGGCGCCTTCCAATCGAACTCGGCGAGATTGAATTAGGATTTTTAGCAAACCCTCAGCTATCAACGGACTTGATTTGTCTTTACCAACTACCGTTTGAGTTGGACTAGTCATGCTCTTGCCCTTAGCATAGTAAGTTGTCGAGAAGCTTCTCTTAGGCTCAATGCTAAGATTTATCCTCTATCCTTAGCTATTTGAGGTGTTTGGACGTAGGGAATAGTTTAACCTCATGTACCAGTCGGAGGAAAGGAGCAGTTTAGCCTCGTACACCAGTTGGAGGAAAGGAGCAGTTTAGCCTCATGTACCAGTCAGAGGAAAGGAGCAGTTTAGACTCTTGTACCAGTGGGAGCATAAGGGGGCAGTTTAACCTCGTGCACCGGTTAGAGGAAAGGAGCAGTTTAGCCTCGTACATAGGTTGGAGGAAAGGGAACAGTTTAGCCTCGTGTACCAGTCGGAGGAAAGGAGCAGTTTAGCCTCGTGTACTGGTTAGAGGAAAGGGAACATTTTATACTCGTATACCCGTTGGAGTCTATGAGAAGCAGTTTATACTCGTGTACTCATCAGAGTTTATGAGAAGCAGTTTATAGTCGTGTACTCATTGGAGTTTTGAGGAGAAGCTTGTCTTCTCTTGGGGCAAAGATGAACCCTGATTTGTCTTCTCTTGGGGCGAAGACGAACCCAAAATAGCGGCACATCGCATAGTAGGCCACTATTTGGATAAAGGCACATCGGTTGGTAGGCCATTATCAAACATCAATGCCTTTTGTAGGAAAGACGGTGCTGGAGGGAATCAAATCATTCAGGGATGTATGAGTGTGATGATTAATTATTATAGGAGCCATCACATGGTAGGCTACTACCCATCGATTGTTCTAAAGATATTAGAATGCTCGAAAAGGATCAGGTCGTTCAGGGTCGTATGAGTGTGACGACTGATCGGACAATGCCATTTGTAGGAATGACGGTATCGGCTATCAGAGGTGATCGTTAACCTGATAGGGATTGTTGCGATCGGAACGACTTTAAGGACCTACCATCCTATTAAAGAGGATTGGTAAGTTGATTCTGTCAGAGATGTAGTGTTAACATAACAGTGATTGTCGCGATCGGAACGACTTTGAGGACCTACCATCCTATTAAAGAGGATTGGTAAGTTGATTCTGTCAGAGGTGTAGTGTTAACATGACAGTAGGAGTTTGTTGCGATTTGAGAAACTCTGTGGACTTACCATCCTATTGAAGAGGACTGGTAAGTTGATTTGTCAGAGGTGACTATTAACATGACAGTGAGAGTGGTCCCATCATCCTATTAGAGAGGATCGATGGGGAAAATTTGGAGGAGACTATCAGAGGTAATGGTTAACTTGATAGTCTTGCGTAGTCCATCGTCCAGTTGAACAAAACTGATGGAGAAATGGCTATTAGAGGTGGCAGTTAACTTGATAGTTCCGGGGACCCGCCGTCTTATTAGAAAGGATCGGCGAGGGAATTTGACTTTAGTCCTAACTGTAGGAAGGTTTGACCAAGTGGAAGATTTGGGTTGTACCGGACTGTGAGAAGGATTGATCGTCCAGAAAGTGGACCTCTTATTCTTGGAAGGCATCGAGAGGGGAAGTGGTTTCCTCTACCAAAGTGAAATTGCTTTGATCATCATCTCCTTCAAATCCACATGGCTCTTCAACATCCATACGCTTGAGCATGCTCTCGATTTGTTCTCATTAGCTGATTAAGTCTTTCCATGAGCGAGCTACGACTGCGCCCATATTAGATAGGGTGTCGATGGAGAGATTGTTCCGGCACATCTCAATGAGGGTGGCCTTAGAAACCTGATCACGTGTATGTAGTGATTGGTTCCTAAACCTCTTGACAAAGCTGCTTACAGACTCTGTCTTTCCCTGCTTTGCAGTTAGTAGGGTGGTCACAGATACTTCTTTGTCATCGTCGAAGAATCTGGCTATGAAGAGCTTTTCCATGTCCTTCCAGCAGGTGATGGATCCAGGTTCTAATCTGCGGAACCATTCAAAAGCGATCCCCTTGAGGGTACCAATGAACAGTCAGGTCATAATGGGATCATTCCCCACTATGTGTCCAGTTTGCGCCTGGAAATAGTAAATATGCTGGGTAGGAGAACCCTTGCCATCGAACTGTAGGAGGTCCAGTGGCTGAAACTTCGCCGGGTATGAGACTGTATCCTATTCGATTAGATATGGTCTGACAACCCCCAGCTTGTCCATATGCTTCAGGAGCTTCAAGGCGTTGATTTGACTTTGGAACTCGTCGAGCCTTTTGTCCCTTGGATTATGACCCGAAGATGACGCTCCTCCAGATGACTCGGATGAGGAGTGAGAAGGAGTAGGCACCCGCTCTTTGTGTTTCAAGGATTTCCGTGAAATCCGTGAAGTCCTCTCTTTCTTCTTCATCTTCTCGCTCAAAAGCTGCTCCAACATCTCCTTCAGGGAGTCGATGGTTGCTTGTTGCTCGTCGAGTCTCCTGGATATCTCATCAGGGATGTCGGTCATGTGCACATTTGTGTGCTCACCCTAAACTGAGCTTGAAGTTTGCGACGTCGCCACTGCCGAGCAATCATCATTATCATTGTGAGAGACGGATGATAGGCGCATGTAGTCAAATGGAATGGCTACCCTCGTTCGGGTGTGAGTGTGTTGGTAGATTCCTTCACGCTCAAAGGCCTCAGACTTCCCCGTCACATTGATAGTTACGGCGGGGAGTTCACATTGACAGTTGCGGCGGGGAGTTCCACATCATCGGAAGTTTGTCTCCTCTGATGATTGCATCTCTGGCAGAGAGGTCTCAGTTTAGGAGACTGTTGTGAAAGCCTGCCGAACACTGATGGCTTTGGCGCCTCGGAACATTGGCAATCCACAAGTACTGCCTGAAGAGTGCGTTTGCAAATCGGATGATCCCTGAGATCCCCTGCGGGTTGGTGGTGGCAACCCCCAGCATCGGAAGGACCAAGTGTGCAATCGCATGGAGGAGACCTAAAGGAGTCGGAATGAGAACACCTGGGAAATTCCCTAAGTGTCGGATCCAGCCGACCTTGCCGCGACAGGCAAATTCTGGAATGTGGACGAGCTCTAGCCGACTGCAGGCGAGCTCGAGCATTTGGACAACCTTCAGCCGACTGCTGGTGAGGTCTGGAATCTGGGCGAGCCGACTGCAGGAGAGCTTGAGCATTTGGGCGACCTTCAGTCGACTGCTGGTGAGGTCGAGCCGACTGGTCGTTCAGGCGAGCCTGAGCCTGAGCCGACTGCTGGTGCTCAAATGAAGGAGACTCAAAGGAGTCCAAATAGGAATACTTGGGAAATTTCCCAAGCGTTGAATTCATGGGACCTTGCCTAGACAGGCGAGCTTGGGCCCATTGGCGAGGTTCAACCTCCAGCTCTTTCAGGCAAGGTTCTTGCATGCGGGGTCGAGCTGTTAGGCGAGCTTACTGACGTCCGCCTTTTTGGCATACTTGAGCTCGTTGGCGAGGCTCAGTCTGGCGAGGCTCAGTCTGGCGAGGTTCGCCTGTTGGACGAGCTTGCATCTGTTGGCGAGCTCGCGTGTGTTGG
>NC_033797.1:74582200-74609865 GCF_001876935.1 Asparagus officinalis
GGCGAGCTGCAACCTTGCCTTTCTGGCGAAGGTTGGCTTGCAGGCGAAGTTAGGCCGTTAGGCGAGCTTGGGCCTGTTGGTGAAGTTCAACCGTCTGGCAACCTTGGTGAAGTGCGCCCGTTTGAGCTTGCACGCGAGTTTGGGCTGTCAAGCGAGCTTGATGAAGCCCGCCTGATCTGCTGAGTTCGCCAGATTCGCAAAGTTCGCCATAATTGGGAACTTTGCCTGAATTGTTAAGTTCGCCAGATTTGGAAAGTTCACCAAATTTGAGAACTTTGCTAATGGAACGAAGCCCGCCTGAGTAGGTGAGCTCGCCTGATTGACGTAGTTCGCCAGAATTGGGAACTTGGTGTTCGTCCGCATCAATCGCCTTGGGGGGAATGGAACCCCCATCGATTACTCGGGTAAGGCTCTCGATTTGCTTGGGCTGTCTCACATGCACAAACTTTCGGTGCTTGCATGATGCCTTGCGGCAAGAGGAAGTCAAAGACAAGTATTCTTCGTACTTCGTTTGATCGAACTCGATGAAGAGGGACTCAACGACAGTCCCTTCCACAACTTCATCGAACTGTGCCACCACCAATTCATCTGAATGAATGGTTTCTCCCACTGTGGTTGCCATCTTCTGTAGGTGTGAATTTCTGATCTCCCGAAATAGGGATTTTGTTTGTATTGATAAGAACAGCTTATTACAAACTAATGAATCAAAATTACAACAGAAGCGGAGGGAAAGCCCTCCTTGTTTAACGTTAAGGACTTTGGTAGCGATAGGACGCCTCGCTCGGTTCTCGCACCGAGTCTGCTTCCCTTGGACGATTCGACCGAGATTGCGGGAGAGCTTCAGTACGCAGTAAAAGCTCGTATTGATCGAGTTCGAGTTCCCGAGTTCGATGGTGATCAGGGCCCAAAGCTAGGAGAGGATGCTACAGTGCAAGAACAATGCAAAGAGCCTAAGAGCCTCAAGTCTGAGAGTTCAGGCGAGTCTCTTCAAATGAGGGAGCCTTTAGCAAATGAGCCAAGGTTCAACCTTTGGAAGATTAGCCAGCCAAGCCAGCAGCAGCTAATCAACCCCTTTCACGTTGGCTGAAAGTAGCTTTAAATAGGCAAGGGATGGTATGGGTCATCCCTTGATTTGTGGGATTTGACCACTAGTAGGGGTGAGGGAGCCAGCCGTCCTAGCTGTGGGATGTGACCACTTAGGGGGTCCTCTCAGCCGCCCTATTCTTGCTAGGGGAGGAGCGCCATGCTTTCACCCTTGATTCGTGGGATTTATTCATAGATGTGACTATTCCCATACTCCAAGTGGGCAGCTGACAATGATGGCGGTTTTCTAGTTGTTAGGCGAGCTTAGTCCGCGCAGGCGAGGTGCAGGCTGTCAGGAGAGGTTGTGCAGGCAAATTTCTAGCATGCAGGCGAGTAGGCGAACAGGCAAGGCTGTGCAGGCGAATTTCTAGCATGCAGGCGAGTAGACGAACAGGCGAGCTGGTAGTTCTGGCGAGCTTCGAGCGTTGACAGGCAAGCTTGCTATTCAGGTGAGCTTTAACCTTACAGACAGACTTCCTTACAGGCGAACTTTACCCTTTTTCAGGCGAGCTTCAGCCTTTAAGTGAGCTTGGCTTTCAGGCGAGCTTCAAGCATGTAGGCGAGCTTCAAGTCTTCAGACGAGCCTGGATCATGCAGGCGAGCTTCAAACTGTCAGGCGAGCTCTGCAGGTGAGGCTGTGTAGGTGAGTTTGCCTTATGCAGGCGATCTTCAGTCCTTCAGGCGAGCTAAACTCCTTTGCAGGCGAGCTTGCTTTTCAGGCGAGCTTCAGCATGCCACGAAGAACAGGTCCTAACTTTCAAACCGTAAGTCAGAATTTGACGAATTATATATGAAAATCGACTATCTCGACAAGATGGAGCCAACCAAACCCACCCATAGGGTTCGGTTTGCTTCTGTCTGTTTCGCCAAATTCCTTCCGATTTGAGAGATATCAGCGTTTTCCCCTTTTTAGCTATTTCGGACGAGGTTTTAGCAGTCTTGTTCTGAACTTCTCTGATAGGGATAAAGGTAATTTTTATTGCCTATAGCCCTTTTGTTTAATGACAATAATTTTGCATATTGGAAAGCTAGGATACACATTTTATTTGAGATGTATTGATATTGACATCCTAGATATTGTTAAAAAATAATATGTTTAAAATAATAGTCGTGACATGATCAAAAAGGAAAAGCATTTAGCTACTGTAAATAATGCCTTGATTTGTGAACTTACTCCAATTGAATTTAATAGAGCCTCCACTTACACAACCGCACATGAGATTTGGGAGAAACTTTGTGTAACTCATGATGGAACTCCTCAAGTCAAGAAATCTAAAATTAGCAATCTCATACATGAATATGAACTTTTTAAAATTCTTCCAAATGAATATATTGGTGCTATGTTTAGTAGTTTCATTAACATTATGAATCAACTATATGGTCTTGACAAGGTGCTTGAGAACCAAGAGAAGAACTACAAGATTATTCGTTCTCTTACACCGGCATGGGAGCCTAAAGCAACAACGATAGAGGAGGCAAATGATCTCACAAAGTTCACCCTTGATGGCTTCATTGGCAAGATTAAAGTTCATGAGAAGAAGATCAAGGAGAAAAGAGATGAACCCCCACGAGTAAATGAAGATCCTTCTCCGAAGATGAAATTATTACACTCAAAGGAGCAACCAAGAATGATTCATCTTCCTCTGATAGCGAAATTGATATCTTAAAAGAAGAGGCACGTCTTTCTAAGAGAATGTCAAGATTGGTAATGATCAAAAAAACTTTAAAAATAATCTTTCTAACAAGTCTTCATCACGTGTAGGAAAATATTTTAAATGTGGTGAACCAGGATATATGGCAATAGACTGCCCCAAGGTAAAGGAAAAGTATATGAAGTACAAGAAGAAGAAGGCGATGTATACGGGATGGGAAGAATCCAAACCTATCGATTCGAATAATAATGAAGAAGCGGCCAAGTGTGCTTTCTAGGATCCAAATGTATGCTTCATGGCTCATGATGATGAGGTAATAGTTGATTCTGAACACGAATCCTTTATCATGCAATGTGAATTAGAAACCGCATTTGTTGAATTGAATTTTGAGTTTAAGAAATTAGCTAAAGAATACTCTTCTTTTAAAATTTACACAACTCATGTGAGTCAAAGCTTGAATCAATATAATCTTCTATGAATAGTGCTATTGCTTTAAAATATAAGATAATTGGAGATCTTGATTTTGAAAACAAACAACTTAGATCTAAAATTGAGAGATTGAACAATGAAATTGCTTTGTTGTAGTCATGCTTCTTCTAGCCATGCCCACCCTCATTTTGGTAGAAAATGGTTTCATCAATCAAATGCATCCTCTTACAAGAAAAAATTTAATTTGCACCTATTGCATGAGACGTGGTCACATTTTCACTCATTGTAGAATTAGAAATAATATTCATGCTTATGGGTTAATGTGGGTACCCAAGGGTACCATAAGTACTAACGTTCAAGGACCCAAGATTTGGGTACCTAAAGTATCTACTCCATCTTTGCTTGTGGGGAACGTCTTGCACAAGATGTAAAGAAGTTTGGTACTTTGATAGTGGTTGCTCTTATCAGATGACGGGTAATAAAGATCTTTTTACAATCCTATCAAGGATAGAAGGAGGCAATGTCTCATTTGGTGGTGGTGAGAAAGGTAAAATTATTAGTATTGGTAATATTGGCAAGAAACCTTCTTCCATTATTGAAGATATTTACTTAGTTAAAGGACTAAATCATAATCTTTTTAGTATTAGTCAACTAAGTGATAAAGGCTATGACATTATTTTTAAACTGGATAGATGCATAATTAGTCTCAAAGATAAAATTATTTTTGTTGCCTTTAGAAAATTTAACGTTTATATTTTTGAGATGAGTGAGCTTGTAGATCAAGATGTTAAATGTCTTACCGCGGTAGATGGTGATCCTTGGATTTGGCACAAATGGCTAGGACATGCAAACATGAAATTGATTTCCAAGCTTTCAAAAAAAAACTTGGTAATTAGACTACCAATCTTAAACTTTGTTAAAGACTCCCAATGTGAAGAGTGTGCCAAACGTAAACAAATTTAAAGTTCTTTTAAATCCATTAACGAGATATCCACTACTAAACCATTGTAATAACTTCATCTTGATCTCTTTGGTCCTATGTGTGTTGCCTCACTAAGAGGTAAACATTATGTTTTTGTGTTGGTTGATGACTTTTCTCAGTTTACATTGGTCATATTTCTTGCAAATAAAGAAGAATATTTTGATGAGTTTTCACGCTTTGTAAAAAGGGTTAAAAATGAAAAAGTTTTTAAAATTATCAAAATTCGTAGTGATCATGGAGGTGAATTTCAAAACAAACATTTTAATATTTTATGTGACCATCATGATATTGCACAAATGTCTAGGACATGCAAACATGAAATTGATTTCCAAGCTATCAAAGAAAAACTTGGTAAGAGGACTACTAAGCTTAAACTTCGTTGAAGACTCCTAATGTGAAGAGTGTGCAAAACGTAAACAAATTTAAATTTTTTTAAATCCATTAACGAGTTATCCACTACTAAACTCATGTAATTACTTCATCTTGATCTCTTTGGTCCTATGTGTGTTGCCTCACTAAGAGGTAAACATTATGTTTTTGTGTTGGTTGATAACTTTTCTCGGTTTACATGGGTCATATTTCTTGCAAATAAAAAAAGAATATTTTGATGAGTTTTCACACTTTGTAAAAAGGGTTAAAAATGAAAAAGATTTAAAAATTATCAAAAATCGTAGTGATCATGGAGGTGAATTTTAAAACAAGCATTTTAATAATTTTTGTGACCATCATGGTATTGCACATATGTTTTCCGCACAAGAACACCGCAACAAAATAGTATTGTTGAATGAAAAAATCATACCATATAAGAGATGGCATACACTATATTAAATGCTTTTGATTTACCAAAGTATTTTTGGGCAGAAGCTATTAACACGGCTTGCCACGTTTTAAATCGTGTTTTGATTAGGCATATTTTCAAGAAAACACCTTATGAGCTTTATTTTGGTAAGACATCCAACATAGGCTATTTTTTGGATTTTTTTGTTACAAATGTTTCATTTTGAATATTAAAGATCATCATGATAAATTTGATTCTAAAATAGATGTTGGAATATTTTTAGGATATGCATCAAGGAGTAAGGCTTAAAGAGTTTTTAATAAACGAACACTCGTTATTGAAGAGTCTATAAACGTTACATTTGATAAGATTAATATTAGTTTGTAAGATTTTATGCCTATTAGGGAAGATGATGACATTGAAGGAGGATTGGAACAATTGTAAATAAGTAATTCCCCTTTAACGGTTGTATCAAGGACACAAGAGAGAGAGAACTTAAAAATAACCTAAAAGATGATCAAGGAGAACTTCCCAAAACTTGGAAGTTTGCACCGGATCATCCTAAGGAACAAATCATTGGAAGCCCCTCAAGAGGAGTTATGACTCATTCAAAAGCAATTAGCGAATATGGTAACATTGCCTTTCTATCTCAAATTGAACCTAAACGTATTGATGATGCTTTAAATGATGAGTTTTGGGTTTTAGCGATGCAGGATGAATTAAAAAATTTTCAAAGAAATAATATTTAGAAACATATTCCTAGATCAAATGATATTCAATTATTGGAACTAAATACGTTTTTTAAAATAAACTTAATGAATTTGGTATAGTAACTAGGAATAAAGCTAGATTAGTTACCAAAGATACAATCAAGAGGAGGGCATTGATTATGACGAAACTTTTATACCGTTTGTAAGAATAGATTCAATTCGTATGTTTTTGGCATTTGCTACATTTAAAAATTTTAAATTATTTCAAATGGATGTTAAAAGTGCATTTTTAAATGGTTTTATTGATGAAGAGGTTTATGTTGAGCAACCCCCCGGATTTATTAATCCTCTTCTTCCAAATCATGTTTATCGGGTTCAAAAAGCTTTGCATGGTTTGAAACAAGCTCCAAGAGCTTGGTATGCTCACCTTTCTAGTTTTTTGTCGAAAATAGTTTTTCAAAAGGGAGAATTGATAATACTTTGTATGTTAGAAAAAGCAAAAATGATTTTATCTTAGTTCAAGTCTATGTCGATGATATTATTTTTGGGGCTACTAATGAATCTTTGTGCAAGGAATTTTTAAAAGTTATGCTAGAGTAATTTGAGACGAGTATGATGGGAGAGATCACATTCTTCCTTGGACTCCAAGTCAAACAGGATGATGATGGGATTTTCGTCTCACAAAGCAAGTATGCAAGAGAGTTGGTGAAGAAATTTGGGATGACAAACTCCAAGCAGGCATCAACTCCAATGAGTACCTCCATTAAGTTAGACTTGGATCAAAGTAATGAGAAAGTAGATCAAAAGTTGTATCAAGGTATGATAGGTAGTTCACTTTATCTCATCGCTAGTAGACCCGACATAATGTTTAGTGCTTGTGCATGTGCACGTTTTCAAGCTTCTCCTAAAAATCTCATTTCATTGTTGTTAAACACATTATTAAATATATAAATGGTACAATTGATCTTGGTTTGTTTTATCCGAAGCATACTACTTTTGATCTTTATGGTTATTGTGATGCCGACTTTGCCGGATGCAAGGTAGATCACAAGAGTACTAGTGGCACATGTCAATTCTTTACTAGTGGTACATGTCAATTCTTAGGCAACTCTCTAGTTTTTTGGTCATCCCAGAAGCAAAATTATGTTACCTTATCCACTACGGAAGCGGAATACATTATCGCCGGCATATGTTGTGCTCAATTATTATGGATGAAATAAAATTTGGTTGATTTTGACTTACATTTTCATGATACAAAAATTTATTATGATAATACTAGTGTTATAAATATTTTAAAAAATTCAGTACTTCATTCTAGAACCAAACATATAGATGTTCGACATCACTTTTTACGTAATCATATAAAAAAGAAAGATGTGTCCCTTATTTATATTGATACAAAATCTTAATTAGCGGACATCTTTACTAAGCCTCTTTGCGAAGAAGACTTTTGTCGTATAAGAGGTGAATTAGGCATGTGCATTCATTGATTCATGTTTGTTTGATCATTTACGATTGTTTTTGGTTTTCATGAACCCATGAATCGAGCATGTTTTGATGTTACTGTGAGTTTGGATGAGTCTTGGGTCAGTCGACCGATTTATTAACCAGTCGACTTATTATTCTGTTCAGTCGACTGATGTCTGATATGTTAAATCGACTGATTTTTGATACATCCAGTTGACCGATTACAATATCAGTCGACTGATTCCTCATCTAACAGTTTTTCATGTTTTTTCTTTTTCTTTCTTCTCTTCCTCTCATTATCTTTGTGTACCCCATTTTGATGTTGCCAAAGGGAGAGAAAATCTCCTACAATTCGTACACATAGACAGTGGAGAGTCTTATAGATAAGGGGAGCATCTATCTATAGGTAATATTTTTATTTTTTGTGCTCTTTTATAATGGTAGTTTATCATCATAAAAAATGGGGAGATTATTAGGTCTCGTGTTTTGATGATGATATACAAACCTTATTATTAGTACTAATTGTTTGTCAAGTGATCCTACGCAGGATGTGTTTATCAAGCAATATAGTACCATAGAAGGAGGATGGATGGATTTACACCTTAACGATGATATTCATGGAGGTGGAGGCAAGTTGATGAAGAAGCCTTAAAATGCTCAAAGATCGATTTACGCAAATATCTATTTAAGAAGAGCTTTCAAGCATATATTCAAGAAGAGCTTCATCAACGACAAATCTTAGCAAATATCGATACTCAAGCATTGTACACAATTGTAAGTGATGTTTACATTTTTTACTTCTCTCTAGATCATAATGTAGGCAAGAAATAAAGTTGATAACTCATGAAGCATTAGGTGATTACACACACATTTCAAAATTCTTTTTTTTTCAATTTTTCAAAAATTATTTTAATCAAAGTTTGTTCAAAGAATATACTTTCTATCCTTAGTACAATATAACTTAAAGTATTTTCCAAAGCCTCATAATTTCTTTTAAGTTATTCAGCTATTTTAAAATGGATATATATTTTTCAGTGCTTTAGTCGACCGATCGTAATCATTGGCCGACCGCTTGTGTTTCATTTTACAGTGTCTAAAAACTAGTTCTGTGCGGTTGACCGACCATAAATTATCAGCCGACTGATCTCTTAGCAGTCGACCGATAGCAATATTAGCAGCACTATAAAATTTTAGCCGTTATGGTCAGTCGTCTGGTTAGTTGATTAGTCGACTGATCCCAAATTTTCTTGTAACGGCTAGTTTTATCCAAATTTGATTTTTAAGGGGTTTTTTGATAACGTTTTTAGGTAGAATTAAGCTGATTTGTAGCACATACCTTCAGATTTGGTTGAGAGGCTATAAATAGCTCTCTAAGACTCATTTGATATACACCAAGAAGAGCAAGAAGACAACTTGTGTTTTAAATTATCAAAGCAAAAATTTTCAAGCCTTTTTTCTTACAAATTTTCACTTTCATATCCTCACAATCCTAGTGCTTCAATTGTTCATCTCCTTATCCTTATCATAGGACTCTTGTAAGAGAGATTGTTATCTTTATCTTGTATTGTATGGCTTTGTGTAGAGAGTTTGATCTTGAGGAGATCATTGTGTAAGAAGTTCCAGCTTTCAAACCGGGTTGTGGAGTGGATTACCATCGAGAGAGGTTGTAGGAGACGTAGGTCGAGAGTGGCCGAACCACGTTAACATATCACCATCTTCAATTGGCTAACTATCTCTCACCCTCTCCTTCATATTTTGTTTATTGCCATATTTTGTTTTTTTGATTGAATTGTTCTTCATTAGTTGTACATTTTGTTTGATTACCCTATTCACCCACAGGGTAATTTCATAAGCGTCTTTGGATTTTTTTTCCTAAGAATTTTAAAGGCATGTTTATGATGTACGTTCTAAGCTTAAAATTAGTTCCATTGACATCGGGTAGTGTAATGCAAGATGAGATTATTTTCCTAGTGGGATAATATATGTCTTGATGAACGGGTGGATTAGGATTTGCTATTTTTTTAATTCTAAAAATTTATTCAACATAGATTAATTAATTTATATTATCCCTAATCCAAACTTGCATATACCAAAATAATTTTTTTTGAATTTTTTTCTTTTAAACTAAAAAGGAAATTAGAAAAAAATCTAAGATGAACAAAAGTTAGTCAAGTTTTTTTAATTTTAAAGAAAAAGCTAAAATATTCAAATAATTAATAAGAGAAATTAAGAAGGATAAAAATAAAACCTAACTAAAAAATTAAGAATAACCCCTTTGAAACAACCTCCCTTAATCTAGGGTTAATGTTAGACTCAATTAGATCAGCTTCAATGCATAAACCCATTGAGTGAAAATTTTCAAGTTTACTTGATCAGTTAGCTAGGTAATGATAGTACTAGAGGAAGGTCAAAGACCAATTAAGTACATCTTTCCTTACGAATCGCTTTACACAACCCCTAAAATTTGTCTTAAACACTAACGGATCAAGTAAACTTAAACCAGTTCACCTAAGGATTTTTTTGTTCCTTAATGAGCTTAAATAGTTAGGGGACAATGTCTAATGAGTTTTAAAGGCTTGAGTTTATTTAGTGAGAAATTAATGATTTGTGGGCTAAGGAAAGGATGATGAAATCGCTCACCTTATACTGATTAATAGGTTTTTGTTCTGAACATTATTTTCAAGTAAGTGCTCAAATCATTTTGTTGAATTTCTACTAACTATATGCAATGCAACTCTAAGAATTAAAGGCAACTACCAAAGGTTTTTTTAAAAAAATATTTTTTAATTAAGTTTAATAATCAAATAACTGTGAGAAAAAGTGCTCCTGTTTGAATTTATACTGTTAATAGTTGTTCAAGTGGATGGTCGATTTTATTAGGGTTGAAAACAAAAAAAAAATATTTTTTAGATCCAATTATATCTAATTGTGAGAAACTAAAGTAGAGGGTGAAATTAAAAATACTAGAAAGAAAACTTACCTTTACAAGCAAATATTCAATCCTTAATCTTTAAGATTTAAATTTGTTCCTTCTAAAAAAAATACACAAATCAAAGAACCACAATCAAAAATTTTAATTATAAGCACTTTCTCTGGCAACGGTGCCAAAAACTTGATGTGTTGTGAAAATAGGGTCAAGTTACAAGTGTATAACTAAGTTATAGTATAGTACAATGTTGAACCCATGAGGAAGGTGTGTGTAGGAAATTCCTAAAATGGTCCTACAAAAGTATATGAACAAAGAGGAGTGAAAGTGTAGAGATATAGTGTGACGCCCCTGTTTTTATACATGGTTGCAGTTCAAGATGAACCCAGAGATGTCAAACATGTCATGTATCCACACTGTGCAACAACAAGTTTTACCAATCACAGCAATATCCTCTAGTGGAATCAAAATAAATTATAGGTACAAAACAGATAAAATAAAGAAAATAACTACAATAGACATTATATAGAAAGAAGTATCTCATAAATAAATCATGTCTCAATGAACAACCTAGAATACATCTGATATCCAAAATGAATAAATATGTCTCGACAAAAAACAACTGAAAATCATACTAAGGCACACTATCTTTACACTATGAAATAAACTCTAAGGTCTGAACAAAAATATAAAACTATAGTGGAGCCTCTAATAAATCTCATGTGATGGCGGCTATGCAAGAACTGCGTCATCCTGCAATCTCCGATACTTTGAATTACCTGAAAGAAAATAAGAAGAAAAAGAGCAACAACAAGAGCGTTAGAACGCTATAGCAAGATCACCTCCATCCGCCCCCAAGGGAAGGGCTGCTAGATGGAGTGGAGGCTTTATCTATTAAGCATAGTCTACCAAGATTATTTTTCCCATATCTAATGGAATTAATATTTAGACACCTACAATACGAGACGTAGTACGTCGAGCGAAATAATCCAAATAAGAAAACCCTCATGTATATACTATATGTCTCAAATTGTAAACATCTAAACATTAATACCGAACTAAAGATAAACAATCTAAATGAAATCAACAATTAGAAATCCACAACACGAGACTGGTACGTCGAGCTAAATAATCCAAATAAGGAAACCCTCATGTATATATCATATGTCTCAAATTGTGAATCGCTAATTATTGATCCCAACTAAGAAAATAAAGAAAAGCAGTAAAAGAAAGTAAAGACATCAACATATCGTATTCATAATATCTTCACTATCACTAGAAATATGGCTCACAAACCTCATCGCACTCTAGTGCGGGACGAACTGCTAGATAAAGCATCCTAAACCCGACTCAATGGCATGTACTAATAGAATATCGACGCACTACCCCCGTAGTACTGAATTAAGCTCATCAACGATATCCAGAAGGTGTGTGTATAATATGTACTAAACTCTTTCTCAAAGTAATCGTGTCAAAACCCATCATAATTCCTTTCAGCATACCCATGAGTGTGCTACTATACTGTTCGTGAATTTATGTATAAAGAAGTACGGCTCGAAACCCGCAAACATATCTCAAACATATGCAAAACAAAAAATTCAAGCAACAGCCTTAGTAGTCGACTACTAGGCTTAGTAGTCGACTACTAGGCTTAGTAGTCAACTACACTGAGTCCATCTAGACTCTGTAATAACATATATCAGTATCAGTAGTCGAATAAGAATATTAGTCAACTACTCTGCAAACACACAGTTTCTGTTATACTCAACTGGGCACGAGTAGCCGACTACTAAGCTTAGTAGTCGACTACTCTGTCAAGACACGCATTCTTTCGTGCACAAACATTGCTTATATCAATTGTACATATCATGATATTAAAACAAGATTTTATACTTAGCATATGTAATAGAAATTATCTAAATTACAAAATTAAATTTTTATATCTTCCAAATTAGGGTTTAACATCCTAACAATTTCTTCAATTATCTCATATGTAAACAAAGTGATAATTAACACATGATAAAAATTACTCATGAATAGATGTAAAATTCAGTTAAACTTATTTATCTTACTTAGGTAACACAAACCTAGGATTTAAGTATGATTAATTAACATAAAAACTCAAAGAAACCTTCACGTAATATATCAATTATTTCAAATCAGCATATCTGTAGTTTTCTGCAGAACATATCATTAGTAAATTGAGCATATATTTCTCCGACAAATTCTTTTTAAGAATAGTTTTCTATTTTGGAAACTAGATCCACATAACTATCATTTAGCATTTTTTGGTTTAGTTTAGAGTTTATATGATTCTCGAATTTCTAGTTAAAGGTTATATATGTGCAATAGTTTTCTGCAGAACATGTCATTAGTAAATTAAGTATATCTTTCTCTATAAAAACTCTTTCTTAGAATGGTTTTCCGTTTTGGAAAATAGGTTCACATAGATTTTATTTGACACGAGCTTTGTTCAGTTTGGAGTTTATATGTTATCTCAAATTTTTAGTTAAATATTATACACTTGCAGTAGTTTTCTGCAATCTATGATGAAAATAAAAACAAAACCTCTGTATAATTTAATAAGACAACAAATTAGGGTTAACACACGAGTTAAACATAATTATCAAGTTAAAAAAATTTAATCACTCCTAATGATAAGGATCACATTACAATCATAAACAATTAGAAAAAGCTAATGATCTAGCATTAGGTTAAGATTTATCATCAAAAATCTCATCTTTATCATATTAGGTTAAGCCTTAAACATGAAAACATTGATTAAACACTTTTATAATCATTAAACACTATGAGGAAGGGTTTGAATGTAGATAATCTTGCCTTATCACATGTGCAAGCGTCTGAAACTGATGTGAAACGACTCCTCATCGCCAAACATCGTAAATCTCGCCTTTTCCTCACTTCTCACCTTACAAGATGTTCCCAAAATCTCAACTTTAGGGCTAGGGGTTGAGAGAGAGAAAGAGGGGCTGCTAGGGTTTGAAACTCTGATGAAAAGATGATAATTTTTGTAAATATATATATATATATATAATATATATATATATATATGCAAACCCAAAATAAACCCGTTTGACCCGAACTAGGAAACCTAGTCTGACTTGGAAAATAACCTTCGGTAGTTTGGCTGTAACTTTCTCATCCGACCACAGAATGAGGTGATTTAAGATTTATTGAAAATCTGTTGAAAGACTAACAACTTTAGTCTTTTGAGTTTTTCCAGATTCAAACTGCATCAGTATGTAAAATATATAAAGTCTTAACTGGTCATTTTTTTAGATTTTTCTTCGTGCATGTTTTATGCATTTGCACTCATATATTCATAAATATACATTGAATTGATCTCAAATCAATTCCTATCATACTCAAACATCAAAATATGTTACATTTTCACCATATAACATATTTATTATTATTTTTCACATATTATTCAAATTTTTAGGGTATTACACATAGCGAGTGTGTGATTATTTACAAATATTAAATTAGAATAAGAGGGGAAAAAGATAGTGAACAAATAAAACAAAACAAAGAATAAACAAGGAAGAAAAATAAAGGAAATAAAAAATAACAAAAATAAAAACGAGAAAAAATAATGAAAAAGAGGAAAATGAAAATTAGTAAAAGATGGAGGAAATCAAGTAGAGAAGATATGAATCTAGAATTGAATTCACTAGTTAATTTTATTTAGGATTTATAAACTACTATCTTGTTATCACATTTTACTTTAGATTTACTAAGCATCGACTATGAAACCAATTAAGAAAAACATAACTTATCAAATTATTATCCAAGTAAAATTTTCATTCTTGAAAAGAACAACAACTAGATAATAATTCTAGAATTTATAAGTATAATATATTAAACCACTAAAGATAATCATAGATTATAAAATTCTTTTTCTACCAATTAGTTCCTTATTGATTAGCCTAAGCATGATAATTTTTAGCATTAAGAGAATAATCCATAAATTATAAAAGAAACCAAACTAGTTTCATACAATTCTATAATTCCTATAAGATTTAGTTACTCATTATACAAAATAAAAACAAGGAAATAAAATATAGACTAAAAAGCATAAAAGAAGGAGATCTAATTTATAAGAAAAAAATAGAAACTAACTACAAAATTAAGAGCAATAACAAGGAAACAAAGATCTAAACTGTGCGTATAAAGAAATCTATCAAATAAAAATAAAAGAGCAAAAAAGTAAATATACACAACAAAAGAAAATTGTAAGAAAATAAATTCGATAAAGCAATGAAATAATAAAAGAGCATGAAAATAAATCTACACTACAAGGCATGAAATATATCTAATTTACCAAAATAAAAATAGAAAATAAGAATTTCTAAAATAAAAGAAAATATAAATTCCTAAAATATGAATTTCTAAAATAAGAAAAAATAAAAAAAAATAAAAACATACTTTACAGCTGGTTGGCCCCTTAAAGCAAAATTTTGTCTTCATCTTCATCAATAAAGAAGAAGAAGAAAAAAAATTAAAAGATGAAGAATTTTTTATTAATTACAAACAAAGTTTATAATTTTGAAAGATCTTATTAATTAAGAGTAACCCTTATCTTCAAATGAAGTTTTTACGAAAATTTTCACACTCGAACCCCTCACTATTTACCATTATTTATAGCCTGCAACAATCAACAAGAGCCCTTGGATTAGGCTCGGGCTCCAAAAAATAAATCTCAGCCGTTTATTATTTCTGTTATGAACCAATCGGTTAGCCAATCGATTGGTCATTCAGTTGGTCGACTAATTGGCTAGTCATTTAGTAAACCGATTGGTTCCTAACAGAATTGATTACTTAGTTGACTTGTTGGCTTGATTTTTTCTTAATTCCTTTGGCCTTTGTAGGCCTCCTATTGGCTTGATATTGGACTTTAATAAGTGGTAGAAAAATAGAAAAAATTGATTCTTTTGGGCTGTTATTGATCAATTCTTATTTTCCTATAATTTAAGACAAAAACATGTTTTTAGTAATATATTTATTCAAATAAAACAGGTAATGAGGGTATAAAAGTGTAATAAAATATGATGATCACAAACACTAGCAAGCATTTTATTCTGTCGGTGAGAGTTCATCTTCTTCTTCCCAAAAGCTTTTGATGTTCTCCGGTAGTTTTTTTGTACTATTTCGATGACTTCTAGTGCTCAGCTTGCTATTGCTTGTAATGAAGCCAGAATTGCTCTGCTGTAGACATATAAATTGAAGGTGCTTACAGGCTGCCTGAAGAAGTATGCCTAAGATTATGACATCACCAACGCTTATACACTATCAACTCTGTCGAGAAAACATCCCGTCTCAGCGATAGTTTGGTGCCAATATATTGGCACCACCTTTGTTATGGCCTTGCTGGTGCACCCGTTTATCCAACATGTTTTAAGGGCTCGAGGGGTTTTGCTGATGCAACTGAAGCCGAACTTCATTCCTTTACCAGTGGCTTTCATCGTTATTGTCCACCATGTGAATGTTGAGCCAATGCTAGGTATTTTGGGCTATCTATTGTGCGCTAAGAGTGGCAACAAGGAGGGCTATTTTTACTTGCAGATAGTCAGTGGTTGCTGATTGGTTTCTAATATTCCTGTGATGAAGAAGAGGTGGAGGGAGAAGTTTTTATTCATCCTTAGTGTGGGCCCAATTCTATTTTGGGTTACACCACGTAGCCAAAAATCAAGGAGGGCCTAAGTGCGGAGAAGCTCTTAGATGTGGAGGCGTGGGACTTGGAGAGGATCCAGTCCTATAAAGGATCTCGGTGTTAGGAGAACTTGTTTAACAATGTTGTCCTTCGAGCCACCTACATATCCCATGTCCCCGACACTTCAAGCGGATCAGGATCGAGCTATGGTTCTAGTGAGTGATGAGTAGCCTATAGAGGATTCTTAGGTCGGCTATCCTGCCTTGCCTTAGAAACATCTATGTGCTGAGCTAGAGGCAAGGGAACTCCATACTTTAGGCTAGCAGCTCACAGTTAAGATCACAATCAAGCTCAATCTAAGTAAATCTCTCACTCAGGCTGAGGGGTCTAAGAGGAAGAGGAATAAGACAACTTTCAAAGGTCGTCGCGAAGCTGAGGGAGGTGTGTGGGATCTCTTCTCTCTCTGAGATGAGGCAATTGAGGCAGCACCTGGGAATCTTGTTGGGTTTCAATGCTACAAAGTTGTTAAACTCAAATCAATTAGTATTATGGTGGAGGGTGATTCTTTGTATCATGTACCTGATCAGAAGGCCGGAGGAGAAGATATTCCTATTGTGGAGCTGAGAGGAGGCAAGACTCTATCCATAAGTTGGAGCCAAATGAGGAGCACCGATCGAGCTGGAGAGGGCATTAAGTCTTCTAGGAGACCTAAAAGGAGCCGATCATTAAGGAGGAGGAGCCGATTGTTGAAGAGCACTTTGGTCTTCCAGCTGCTGTGTAGGAAGTTTGGTATGCGCGAACCTTCCCCCATCAAATCAACGATCTTAGCCCTCGTACTTGGGAAGGAACCTGGGTGATTTTGATCGGGCCTACTAAAACTCATCCCCGCTATGAGAGGGAGCCATCGAAGGAGCACCTCTTTGTTCCTGAACACCGAATAGACTCTAGGGGGTCGGTCTTAAAGTGGAGCTGATCAAGCCAAAGCTATTGAGCAATTTCTTCTTCCTGAAAATGAGGCATTGCTAAGCAAGACCCCTGACGTTGACCTCAACTAGGCTCTCGGGAGTTACATCACCCAGGGGAGTCTTTTGAAGTTTGAGTCATTTCTTCAACTCAAAATATATCGAGAACTCTTCCATGAGCTCTAGGCCAAGCTAGAGGGTCACAAGGAGGCTTGAGAGGCTATCAAGCTATTGACTATTTTTAAAGGGAGTGAGCTTGATGGCTTTGATGAGCTTAAAAGGAGTCAGGCAATGATGGAGCGTGAGCTAGCCCATAAGGATGAGGACCTCAAGGCAGTTGTTGATGATTCTCGGTAATAAGCGGCTCATCTTGCATGGGTCTAAGAGGAGATAAAGGGACTTAAAGAGGATCTCAGTCACTCCCGCCATGATGTGGGTCTTGCCAAGGAGAAGATTGCATATCTTTAATTAGAAGTTCTAACTGAGAGGAGTGAGAAAGAGAACGCCTTTGAGAGGGCCCATGTGGCTCATCTCGACTCAGAGGAGCAGAAGGCTAGATTGAAGGAGGAGATGGCTCTTCAGGAGACTCTTTGATAGAAGACTACCCAAGTGGCTCACGAGGCTAAGAAGCAATGCAACTCCCTTCTCGCCTGGGTCTAAGAGATCGAGGCCCGAATGACTCATCTAGAGTCGAGTGCCTTCAAGACCGAGATTATCAAGAAGTATCGCGACAATACTAGAGTTCTATTATCTAAAGGCACAACTCCCTCCCAATCTCTTCCTGAAGGAGGACCGGTTAAATATCCCTTCTAGTGGTTGACTGCCTCGATATCCTCAAGATGCTCAAGGTACAAGGTGGACTAGGGATAGTAGAGGAATATGAGGAGGATGATGGTGTACCAAATGAAGATGCGGATGAAGGATCTAACGACAAAGCTGGCTCATACTCTTCGTTCGACCAGCCATATTCCCCTCTGCCGGATACTTCCAACTCGTGTTTGCCCCCGATCCTTGCTCCAAATTCTATTCCCTAAGAAGATTTATGTATTTTTTTGTTTCTTTTTTTAAATTTTGTTGAGTCTTTGTAAAAAAAAGTCCTATAATATTCTTGCGAATGAATAAAAGAATTTATTTTATTGACTTATTCTTTTACACTTCGAGTTATTTCCCTTTTGTGCTTTGATTTTGAGATATTTTCGAATGAGTCAGTGAGAATGAAGACATGAATATTCTCATTTTTGGAATAAATCAGTGAGGTCTGAGTCATGCTTTGATGTTGTACACCTAAGATTTGTGGGTGGCTTCTAATGGCTCGGCAAATGTTCGGCCCCAATAGCTTTTCATTGTGCCTTGGGTTTACTCTCGAAAATCAATACCAAGGATTTTGGATGCCCGATGAGTCAATGAAGATTGAGTTCTAAGGGCTTCTAGTCATGCCTTGGATTTACACTTGAAAATCAATACCAAGGGCTTTCAATGTCTTCGATGAGTCGATGGGAACAGAGTCGCCAAGGCTATGCATCATGCCTCAGGTTTCCTCTTGAAAACTTATACCAAGGAATTTGAATGCCTTCGATAAGTCGATGAGAACTGAGTCACAAGGGCTCTACATTGTGCATTGGGTTTACTCTTAAAAACTGATACTAAGGATTTTGAATGCCTTCGATGAGTTGATGAGAATGAAACTGCCAAAGCTCTATGTCATGCCTTGGTTTACTCTTGAAAACTGATAGAAAGCACTTTGAAAGCCTTCAATGAGTCAATGAGAACCGAATCACTAGGGCTCTACATCGTGCCTTGAATATACTCTTAAAAACTAATACCAAAGACTTTGAATGCCTTCGACGAATTGATGAGAGCTGAGCTGCCAAGGCTCTGTGCTATGCCTTGGCTTTACTTGCGAGAATGATTTCAAGGTCTTGGTTCGTGCGTTGGACTTACTCTAAAAGGATTCTAATGGCTACGGTATGTGCTTGGGTTTATCCTGAAAAGACACTAAGGGCTTAGGAGACCTTGGTTGAGTCGTCGAAGATCGAGTTGCAAGGACTTTGTACCATGCATTGGTTTTACTAGTGAGAATGATACCAAGGTCTTGGTCAGTGCCTTGGGTTTACGCTAAAAACTGCAAGGACTTTGGTACATGCCTTGGTTTACTCTGAAATGACACTAAGAACTTAGGAGGCCTTGGCTGAATCGATGAAGATCAAGTTGCAAGGATTTCATGTCGTGCTTTGGTTTTACTTATGTGAATGATACCATGATCTTGATTCATACATTGGGTTTACTTTGAAAAAACATCAAGGGCTTTAGTACATGCCTTGAGTTTACTCTAAAAAGACACGAAGGGCTTAGGAGGTCTTTGACAAGTCGATGAAGATCGAGTTGTAAGGACTCGGTCATGCCTTAGTTTTACTCATGAGAATAATACAAGGGTCTTAGTTCATGCCTTGAATTTACTCTGAGAAGATACCAAGGGCTTTGGTACGTGCCTCTAAAGAGTTGGTGATAACCAAGTTCGTAAGGGCTGCACACAGATTAGTGAAAAGGAAAATCAATTTTTACTTTTTAAGAGGTCTTACAGTTACATTTTCTTGAAGTGTCTCCTAAAATATTATACATTTTGTGGATGTTATAACACCCTTTCCTCCTAGCTTTGTGCCCTGTATGTGCTCGGGTGAGAATCTTTGATAATAGCGCAAGGTTCCTTCGACCTAACAACGAGCTTGCCATGACAAAGTCTTTGTTGTCATGATGTTTGGCAGTGGCGCTAGTGGTCAATGGCTTGCGATTGATGCGTTTGCTTTTCGACTTTGCCCATGGGGTCGACTTCCTTTTGTCGACTCGAAACAATAGGCTTCTTCATCAGAGTGATGAAGTCATAGAGTGGTCGTTATAACTTATATTGTGATGACCGCTCCCACTCCTTGTGCTACCCTGGGCGGGTCTCTCACGTGGAAGTTCCGTGGTTCGTTCTACATGTTCTCACAAAATTAGTGAAAAGGAGCTCATATCTATTTGGGATTTTATAGGCCTTGTTCATGTTGAAGATGACCGAAATGGGATTGCAAGGACATTGGATGCCCTAAAGCATCCCTTGTGGTGTCCTCTGCTCTTCCATTTTCGCCTGTTAGGGTGCATTGCTGGTGGTTGGGTGACGGTTTATCTTACTCACTCTTCTCGCTTTTATCACTGACATCCGCTTTCATAGAGAGGGATGATGGGTGATGGAGTTAGTCGAGAGGAAAGGTGTAGCTGAAGAGCTCATTCGTGAATGAAGCGAGCGATAGCCAAAGAGACCGAGTGATCTTTTTTGGTGGATCTATCTAACTAGGTCTGAGTGGCATAGTCAGAGTCGGTTGTTTCTCCATTGTTTGGAACCGAAGATCAACCACTTTCTAAAAAGGAGAAGAATATGCCCATTGTGGGTGCCAAACTATTTATGTTAGAAATTTGATGCGTGCTTTAGGTGAGCTAAGGATGATCTTGAGGTCCCTTATCCTCATTTGATGACTGATTTTTCTTGTTGGAGATCTTGAACTGTAATTCTTTACAGAGGTAGCCGAGGTTGGAGGCCCCTAAGGTTATTTCCTCTAGCGTGCTCTTTGACACTCAAAGTCAGTGAATGATCTGATTCATCTGAAGAGAAAATAGAGTATATTATTGTTGACCTTTTGTGTGTAAATTTTTTTATATTAGGATAGTGGAAGCTACCATTATTTATAAAGGATTTACGGGACATGTTGGTAACTTAGCTAGGTTTGTGCACTGATGGGTCAGACTATGCTTTACATGTGTTGGCAATTAGTCAATTGAGACGCCCTTGTAACAATGATAAGGCTGCTAAAGGTGGCGCGGTCCGAGGAGCTTTGAAGGCTCTGGCGCGAGAGGTTATAATGAGTGACGTTACATTTAATATTGATAGCGACTGGGAGGCAAAGTGTGGGCGTTGACTGGTTATGCATTAAATGCGGTATGACTTTTGTCGAAGTTGACAGGTCATTCCACTATTCAAGACGCTTAGTGTATGGTTCGAGTGGGGAACATCTTTCATTGCAGATTTGGGCTTCTGACAGATCCGGGTCGAATAAGCATTTCGTCTTGGATTTTGGTCGCGAGGTAGGTCGGCCGACTCCGCACCCGAGTCGTGATCTCAGATGTATGTGTCAACTGGCTAGTTATTACATGTGGTCGCTTCTTGAGGCTTCATTAAGCTTGGTAATTTCCAGAGTATAACAGCTACGATTATGGACAAAGAGGAAAGAATCTTGCATCTTTAAGTGCCCGACACCTATCTTTTCCAAGCAAAGAAAAATTTAATTGAATGAAGGATATCGTATGTCTATGAAGATTTTACGAGTTAAATGAATCATATTTCTTGCACTTTTCATTTTGGATCTCCATCTTTCTGAGACATTGTGCACCAACATGACTATAGACAACCATTCTTCCCTCAAACGAATAAGCAATTCTTTTGTTTTTTGACACCTTGATATTAGCTATCAATTCTCATGCTTCCATCTAACAAATTCATTTTGTGTTTACCCTTATCAAAATATCAATTCTCGATTCCCTTTCGCTGGTCCTACATTATAATGCAGGATGGTGAACATTTGACTGCTAACATATGCGGTTACTACGTACAAATGTTAATGATGACCATGTTCATCTCTACTAAAGGTTGTCACGATAGAGAAGCTTGCGTTGCCGGAAAATGACATGTTAACGAATTTAGCAACAATAATGGAAGAATAAAAAGTTCTTTTAAGCAGAAAATAGATAGTCCCGCCCACAGGTTGTAGATTTTGTAGTGACACTTAGTTATCAATCATGTTTTAGAACAAGTTTTCAAAATAGACCCCTTTAGAAACTTATTTTCAAAAAACAAATCTCATAAAGTTTTTAATGCTTTTTTGTCATTTTCGACGTGGGGTCATTTTTAAAAATAAGCTTCTAAAATGATCTATTTTAAAAATGGGAAAAATGCTTCCATCCCCCAAAACCAAAAGAAACATGCTTCCACCCCCCAAGACTTTTTCAACGGGCTCTTTGCCCCCAAAAACTTGCGCGATTTTCTTCTAGCCCCCAAAACACCCCCCACGTGATATGTTGTTTAAAACCAACATAAATATTCCCAAAATACCCTTTGTTTCCTTTTTTTATTTGTGCAGAGGAGAGAGCTGGACCCCGCCACCTCCCCCCACCTGGACCCCGCCAAGACACCGCCCACGTCCGCTCATGGCCACACATCCACCACGAGCAAGGGAAATACTACGAATATAGAAAAGCTGGATAATGAACTTCCTTGTATGTTATATCATTCGTCCATAGTTCATGCTCAAAAATAAATAATTGATCCAAAATGATTACAGTATACACCGATAAACAAATAAGCAATAGAAGGCATGATTTTACTAGGACAAAAGGAGTTTGTGTTTGCTTTCCTATGGGTTTACTGGAAAATTAACGAACTTAGAGCTGATATTATTTGCAGGAAGTGTTTTCCCATAATTTTAATGAAATTTTCAAAAGTCAAGTGATTTACGTGTTGGTTGTTAAGTTTACGGGTTGCTTGTTAAAGTTACGCGTTGATTGTTAAGGTTACGGGTTGCTTGTTAAGGTTACGCGTTGCTTGTTAATGAAATTTTCAAAAGCCAAGCGATTTACGTGTTTGTTGTTAAGGTTGCGCGTTGGTTGTTAAGGTTACGCGTTGATTGTTAAGGTTATACACGTTGATTGTGAATGTTACGGGTTGCTTGTTAAGGTTACGGGTTGCTTGTTAATGTTAACCGTAACCTTAACAAGCAACCTGTAACCTTAATAACCAACGTAGAACCTTAACAAGCAACCCGTAACCTTAACAAGCAACCCGTAACATTCACAATCAACGTGTATAACCTTAACAAGCAACCCGTAACCTTAACAAGCAACCCGTAACCTTAACAAGCAACGCGTATAACCTTAACAACTGACGCGTATAACCTTAACAACCGACGCGTATAACCTTAACAACCAACGCGTAACCTTAACAAGCAACCCGTAACCTTAACAAGCAACCCGTAACATTCACAATCAACGTGTATAACCTTAACGGTTACAGGTTGCTTGTTAAGGTTACGGTTAACATTAACAAGCAACCCGTAACCTTAACAAGCAACGCGTATAACCTTAACAACCGACGCGTATAACCTTAACAACCAACGCTAACCTTAACAACCAACACGTAAATCACTTGACTTTTGAAAATTTCATTAAAATTATGGGAAAACACTTCCTGCAAATAATATCAGCTCTAAGTTCGTTAATTTTCCAGTAAACCCATAGGAAAGCAAACACAAACTCCTTTTGTCCTAGTAAAATCATGCCTTCTATTGCTTATTTGTTTATCGGTGTATACTGTAATCATTTTGGATCAATTATTTATTTTTGAGCATGAACTATGGACGAATGATATAACATACAAGGAAGTTCATTATCCAGCTTTTCTATATTCGTAGTATTTCCCTTGCTCGTGGTGGATGTGTGGCCATGCTAAATGGTAATAGGCAAAGCAGAAGTACTTTTCTGTGTTCAAACTTCATTGACAAAAGTCTCTAATCGTAAAGTGTTAAATGACAAAAGTCTCTAATCTTACGGATTTGGGTTCACGGAGCATTTTTCCCTAATTTTAATAAAATTTTCAAAAGCCAAGTGATTTCTACGTTGGTTATTAAGGTTACAGGTTGCTTGTTAAGGTTACGGTTAACATTAACAAGCAACCCGTAACCTTAACAAGCAACGCGTATAACCTTAACAACCGACGCGTATAACCTTAACAACCAACGCGTAACCTTAACAAGCAACCCGTAACCTTAACAAGCAACCCGTAACATTCACAATCAACGTGTATAACCTTAACAATCAACGCGTAACCTTAACAACCAACGCGCAACCTTAACAACAAACACGTAAATCGCTTGGCTTTTGAAAATTTCATTAACAAGCAACGCGTAACCTTAACAAGCAACCCGTAACCTTAACAATCAACGCGTAACTTTAACAAGCAACCCGTAAACTTAACAACCAACACGTAAATCACTTGACTTTTGAAAATTTCATTAAAATTATGGGAAAACACTTCCTGCAAATAATATCAGCTCTAAGTTCGTTAATTTTCCAGTAAACCCATAGGAAAGCAAACACAAACTCCTTTTGTCCTAGTAAAATCATGCCTTCTATTGCTTATTTGTTTATCGGTGTATACTGTAATCATTTTGGATCAATTATTTATTTTTGAGCATGAACTATGGACGAATGATATAACATACAAGGAAGTTCATTATCCAGCTTTTCTATATTCGTAGTATTTCCCTTGCTCGTGGTGGATGTGTGGCCATGCTAAATGGTAATAGGCAAAGCAGAAGTACTTTTCTGTGTTCAAACTTCATTGACAAAAGTCTCTAATCGTAAAGTGTTAAATGACAAAAGTCTCTAATCTTACGGATTTGGGTTCACGGAGCATTTTCCCCTAATTTTAACATCGCTCCTAATTTTAACATCGCTTTGATGTTTTCTAAACATCAAAGCGATGGGAGGGGGGATTGGGATGGGAAATCCGACGGCAGCTACAATCACGCACGTGCTTACTAATAAGAGGAAGTTTCCCTTCACCGACGGGGCGGAGGATCTGTTGGTGGTGTCCCTGGGGAGCTCCAAGGCGCTGAATCTTTGTTGCGGGGAGGTTAAATTGGCAGCGAAGGTTGCGAGGATCGCCGGCGAAGAAACGATCAACGCGGTGGATCAATCGGCAGCGAAGGTTGGTTTTGGGGGCGGCGACGACGGCGGAGGAGGCGATGATGGTAGGAGGAGGGTGGCGGCAGCGGCGGGTGGAGAGGTGGGGGAAGGAGGAGGGAGAGCAGAGGGCCGGATTGCATGGTTAGAGAGAAAGAGAGAATGAGTAGAATGGGTATTATAGTCTTTACCTGTGTAAAATTCTTGGGCTTTGTGTTTTGGGGGCTCAGTGAATAATTAGTTTACTTTTGGGGGCAAAGAGCCCGTTGAAAAAGTCTTGGGGGTGGGAGACATGTTTCTTTTTGTTTTGGGGTCTGGAAGCATTTTTCCCTTTAAAAATTTGTCGATCACGTTTCCCCTGGCACAACACTCTAAAACACCTGTTCCTTTTCTGCTGGTGCAACTCTAATCCCTCTACTCTATACAGTGCCTTTGTGGGCTCCCTTCTTCATCTCTTTGTGATAGAGACGAATAAAAATCCTTTATCAATCTCACGACACTCTTGGAATCTCTCTTTTCCTCATTTGACATCACTTTCTCCTGTTACTCCATTCTTTCTCACGGACAACCGCTGCACAACATCAAAGCATAAAGGAAAGCATAAGAACGGGGAAAGCAGATATAAGTTGTTGAAGGGAGTGCTAAGATTGGAATCAAAGCAAACTTCTATCTAACAGCAAAAAACAAAAAACAAAAAAAAATCATCGTCGTCATCGTCATCAGAAGAAGAAATCCTCTTTCAGATGGGCCTCTGCTTCACAAAAACTTATGAGATTCCAATCACCTCCAGCTCCATCAAGAGCCCACCACAACCGCCAACGCCGCCGCCGGCCCCGGCTGCTCGCTCAATTCCCAAGTCAAGCCCACCACCACCAAAGCCCACCTTCTCCCTGCCCAAAACCCTGTCATCATCTCAAATCGGCCCGATCCTTGAGAAGCCAATGGTCGATATCACCACCATCTTCGCTCTCGACAAAGAACTTGGCCGTGGCCAATTTGGTACTATTAAGAAACAAATTCCTTGTTATATAACTTATTGACATGCTTATAATATGTTTGGGGGGGTACATGAATATACAAAATCATCTTCTTCTGTCAGGTATAACATACCTATGTACCGAACGAGCCACTGGCTTAAAATATGCATGCAAATCAGTATCAAAGCGAAAGCTCGTGACCCGAAGTGATGTCGAAGATATGCGACGAGAAGTGATGATTCTGCAACACTTGACTGGGCAACCAAATATTGTAGGCTTCAAGGGAGCTTATGAAGATTGGCAGAATGTGCATCTTGTTATGGAGCTTTGCTCTGGTGGGGAGTTATTTGATAGAATTATAGCGAAAGGGAGCTATTCAGAAAGAAAGGCTGCAGCTATATGTAGGGACATTGTGAATGTGGTGCACGTTTGCCATTTTATGGGGGTGATGCATAGGGATCTCAAGCCTGAGAATTTCTTGTTAGTGAGCAAAGATGAGGATTCTAAGCTTAAAGCCACAGATTTTGGGCTCTCTGTTTTCATTGAAGAAGGTCAGTTTTTCTCTAATTGTGTGAGTTTAGACTTACTAATTCATGTCTAGGGATTATAATTTATAATGTCAGAGCAAGTGCATGCCATATCACATATCAGTGGTTCAAACAATCTGCAAGTGCTTTCATAATAAACGATTAACCAGTACTTCACCGTGGTACTGTTGCACGCTGTGCGGAAGCGTGCTCGACAACCAAACAAGTCCGCAAGCAACGAGAGAAGAGAACCAAAACAAATACGAGCGCAATTCACCAAAATACGACACAAATCAAACCAAACACAGAGATTTACGTGGTTCGGCAATTGCCTACGTCCACGGGGAGAGGATTGGGAGATTTCACTATATGGAGGAGAAATACAATGTGTTACAACTCACAAAATCACTCAAATATAACCCTAAGCAAAGCTCTCAACTCCCTCACAATGTCTCCCTCTCAAAGTGTTCAAAACAATGCTAATTCTCTCCTTTAGAAACCCTAAAAAGGTATTTGTATTTATATCAAACACCCAATCCAAAAACCAACCAGGAAAAAAAATTCAGCCCATATCCGCTTTCCGGTCGACCGAACGCATGTGACCGGTCGACCGGCCAGGGAGAGATTTCCAAGTTCCTGTAATGTGCACATTTTCGGTCGTCTGGTCGAACTCGTTCGGTCGACTGACCACGTTTTCGGTCGACCGACTAAACTCGTTCGGTCGACCGACCAGAACAGCGTTTCAGAACCTGTAATCCAACAGGCTATCGGTCGACCGGGCCTATGCCGTCGGTCGACCAACCCGAGGGACTTCCTATACTCGGGTTTTTGCACGATTTTCTCAAATCCTTCGCCATTTACTACAGGTACAACACACCAATGCAGTATATTGGTTTTGCTCCGTGCCTTCGTTGGATTATACCCTAATGAGTATAATAATGATGTTAAATTCTTGGCCATACTGTAGAGCCTACCATAATGTTGTATCATATTTTCTGTTTCATTTGGAGCTGGTCCACGGTTTTATTTCTTTAAAAAAAACATTATAGGCACGTGAATCCTGATTTTCCATTGGAATGATCTTTGCAGGCAAAGTGTACAGAGAAATTGTAGGGAGTGCCTACTACGTAGCGCCTGAGGTACTGCGCAGAAACTATGGAAAAGAGATAGACGTCTGGAGTGCTGGCGTTATCTTATATATTCTTCTATGTGGTGTTCCCCCATTCTGGGCAGGTAAATAACATTGCATAAAAAAGTTTGCTCTATCAGATTTGTACATGGTCTAATATAATAAAATGTACACAGAAACGGAGAAAGGAATATTTGATGCTATATTAAAAGGTGACATCGACTTTTCAAGTTCTCCGTGGCCATCAATATCTAAAGGTGCAAAGGACTTAATTAGAAAAATGCTGACACAGGACCCTAAGACGCGAATCACTGCTGCCAAAGCTCTCGGTAACAATGAAATTTTCGTTAGGGAAAACATTTTGTACAGTAACTGAGTTGAAAGTTTATGGAGCAGAGCATCCGTGGCTCAGAGAAGATGGCGACGCATCGGATAAGCCTATGGATAGCGCAGTTTTGAGCCGAATGAAGCAATTCAGAGCAATGAACAAGCTTAAGAAGCTTGCCCTAAAGGTCATCTTTTCAAAATGTTTTGCTTTTGCTATACCTTAATTTTTTTTTCAGAGTTGCTAATTATCCGTTCTTCTCTTTAATTAGGTTATT